>NC_090380.1:29419468-29736990 GCF_036365525.1 Heterodontus francisci | reverse complement strand
ATTGATCCAGGAAGCAGGGGGATGGGCAGAGTTTGATCCAGGATGCGGGGGAGGGGCAGAGTTTGATCCAGGAAGCGGGGGAGGGGCAGAGTTTGATCCAGGAAGCAGTGGGTGCGGCAGAGATTGATCCAGGAAGCAGGGGGATGGGCAGAGTTTGTTCCAGGATGCGGGGGAGGGGCAGAGTTTGATCCAGGAAGCAGAGGAGGGGCAGAGTTTGATCCAGGAAGCGGGGGAGGGGCAGAGTTTAATCCAGGAAGCAGGGGGAGGGACAGAGAATGATCCAGGAAGCAGGGGGACGGGCAGAGTTTGATCCTGGAAGCAAGGGGAGGGGCAGAGTTTAATCCAGGAAGCAGGGGGATGGGCAGAGTTTAATCCAGGAAGCAGGGGGATGGGCAGAGTTTAATCCAGGAAGCAGGGGGATGGGCAGGGATTGATCCAGGAAGCGGGGGGAGGAGCAGAAATTGATCCAGGAAGCAGGGGGAGGGGCAGAGATTGATCCAGGAAGCGGGGGAGGGGCAGAGATTGATCCAGGAAGCTGGGGGAGGGGCAGAGTTTGATCCAGGAAGCTGGGGGAGGGGCAGAGTTTGATCCAGGAAGCAGGGGAAGGGGCAGAGATTGATCCAGGAAGCAGGGGAAGGGGCAGAGATTGATCCAGGAAGCTGGTGGTGAGGCAGAGACTGATCCAGGAAGCAGGGGGAGGGACAGAGATTGATCCAGGAAGCAGGGGGATGGGCAGAGTTTAATCCTGGAAGCAGTGGGTGCGGCAGAGATTGATCCAGGAAGCAGGGGGATGGGCAGAGTTTGATCCAGGAAGCTGGGGGAGAGGCAGAGTTTGATCCAGGAAGCGGGGGAGGGGCAGAGTTTGATCCAAGAAGCTGGAGGAGGGGCAGAGTTTGATCCTGGAAGCTGGGGGAGGGGCAGAGATTGATCCAGGAAGCAGGGTGAGAGGCAGAGAATGATCCAGGAAGCAGGGGGAGGGGCAGAGATTGATCCAGGAAGTTGGGGGAGGGACAGAGATTGATCCAGGAAGCAGGGTGAGAGGCAGAGAATGATCCAGGAAGCAGGGGGAGGGGCAGAGATTGATCCAGGAAGCTGGGGGAGGGACAGAGATTGATCCAGGAAGCAGGGGGAGGGATAGAGATTGATCCAGGAAGCTGGTGGAGAGGCAGAGGCTGATCCAGGAAGCAGGGGGAGGGACAGAGATTGATCCAGGAAGCAGGGGAAGGGGCAGAGATTGATCCAGGAAGCTGGTGGTGAGGCAGAGACTGATCCAGGAAGCAGGGGGAGGTACAGAGATTGATCCAGGAAGCAGGGGGAGGGGCAGAGATTGATCCAGGAAGCAGGGGGAGGTACAGAGATTGATCCAGGAAGCAGGGGGAGGGGCAGAGATTGATCCAGGAAGCAGGGGGAGGGACAGAGATTGATCCAGGAAGCTGGGGGATGGGCAGAGTTTAATCCTGGAAGCAGTGGGTGCGGCAGAGATTGATCCAGGAAGCAGGGGGATGGGCAGAGTTTGATCTAGGAAGCAGGGGGAGGGGCAGAGTTTAATCCTGGAAGCAGTGGGTGCAGCAGAGATTGATCCAGGAATCAGGGGGATGGGCAGAGTTTGATCCAGGAAGCTGGGGGAGAGGCAGAGTTTGATCCAGGAAGCGGGGGAGGGGCAGAGTTTGATCCAAGAAGCTGGAGGAGGGGCAGAGTTTGATCCTGGAAGCTGGGGGAGGGGCAGAGATTGATCCAGGAAGCAGGGTGAGAGGCAGAGAATGATCCAGGAAGCAGGGGGAGGGGCAGAGATTGATCCAGGAAGCTGGGGGAGGGACAGAGATTGATCCAGGAAGCAGGGTGAGAGGCAGAGAATGATCCAGGAAGCAGGGGGAGGGGCAGAGATTGATCCAGGAAGCTGGGGGAGGGACAGATTTTGATCCAGGAAGCAGGGTGAGAGGCAGAGAATGATCCAGGAAGCAGGGGGAGGGGCAGAGATTGATCCAGGAAGCTGGGGGAGGGATAGAGATTGATCCAGGAAGCTGGTGGAGAGGCAGAGACTGATCCAGGAAGCAGGGGGAGGGACAGAGATTGATCCAGGAAGTAGGGGGAGGGAGAGAGATTGATCCAGGAAGCAGGGTGAGAGGCAGAGTTTGATCCTGGAAGCTGGGGGAGGGGCAGAGATTGATCCAGGAAGCAGGGTGAGAGGCAGAGTTTGATCCTGGAAGCTGGGGGAGGGGCAGAGATTGATCCAGGAAGTAGGGTGAGAGGCAGAGTTTGATCCTGGAAGCTGGGGGAGGGGCAGAGATTGATCCAGGAAGCAGGGTGAGCGGCAGAGATTGATCCAGGAAGCTGGGGGAGGGGCAGAGATTGATCCAGGAAGTTGGAGGAGGGACAGAGATTGATCCAGGAAGCACGGGGAGGGGCAGAGATTGATCCAGGAAGCTGGGGGAGGGACAGAGATTGATCCAGGAAGCTGGGGGAGGGATAGAGATTGATCCAGGAAGCTGGTGGAGAGGCAGAGACTGATCCAGGAAGCAGGGGGAGGGACAGAGATTGATCCAGGAAGTAGGGGGAGGGAGAGAGATTGATCCAGGAAGCAGGGTGAGAGGCAGAGTTTGATCCTGGAAGCTGGGGGAGGGGCAGAGATTGATCCAGGAAGCAGGGTGAGAGGCAGAGTTTGATCCTGGAAGCTGGGGGAGGGGCAGAGATTGATCCAGGAAGTAGGGTGAGAGGCAGAGTTTGATCCTGGAAGCTGGGGGAGGGGCAGAGATTGATCCAGGAAGCAGGGTGAGCGGCAGAGATTGATCCAGGAAGCTGGGGGAGGGGCAGAGATTGATCCAGGAAGTTGGAGGAGGGACAGAGATTGATCCAGGAAGCAGGGGGAGGGGCGGAGATTGATCCAGGAAGCTGGGGGAGGGACAGAGATTGATCCAGGAAGCAGGGGGAGGGGCAGAGATTGATCCAGGAAGCAGGGGGAGGGGCAGAGATTGATCCAGGAAGCAGGGGGAGGGACAGAGATTGATCCAGGAAGCAGGGGGAGGGGCAGAGATTGATCCAGGAAGCAGGGGGAGGGACAGAGATTGATCCAGGAAGCAGGGGAGGGGCAGAGATTGATCCAGGAAGCAGGGGGAGGGGCAGACTTTGATCCAGGAAGCTGGGGGAGGGACAGAGATTGATCCAGGAAGCAGGGGGATGGGCAGAGTTTGCTCCTGGAAGCTGGGGGAGGGACCGAGATTGATCCAGGAAGCAGGGGGATGGGCAGAGTTTGATCCTGGAAGCAGGGTGAGAGGCAGAGATTGATCCAGGAAGCAGGGGGAAGGGCAGAGATTGATCCAGGAAGCTGGGAAAGGGACAGATTGATCCAGGAAGCAGGGGGAGGGGCAGAGACTGATCCAGGAAGCTGGGGGAGGGACAGACATTGATCCTGGAAGCAGGGAAATGGGCAGTGTTTGATCCTGGAAGCAGGGTGAGAGGCAGAGATTGATCCAGGAAGCTGGGGGAGGGACAGAGATTGATCCAGGAAGCAGGGGGATGGGCAGAGATTGATCCAGGAAGCAGGGGGAGAGGCAGAGATTGATCCAGGAAGCTGGGGGAGGGACAGAGATTGATCCAGGAAGCTGGGGGAGGGACAGAGATTGATCCAGGAAGCAGGGGGAGGGGCAGAGATTGATCCTGGAAGCTGGGGGAGAGGCAGAAACTGATCCAGGAAGCAGGGGGAGGGGCAGAGACTGATCCAGGAAGCAGGGGGAGGGGCAGAGACTGATCAGTGATCCAATGTTTGATTCCGGAAGCCGGGGGAGGGGCTGACTTTGATCCAGGAAGCACGGGGAGGGGCAGAGATTGATCCACGAAGCAGGGGAAGGGGCTGAGATTGATCCAGGAAGCCGGGGGAGGGGCAGACTTTGATCCAGGAAGCAGGGGGAGGGGCAGAGATTGATTCACAAAGCAGGGGAAGGGGCTGAGATTGATCCAGGAAGCAGGGGAGGGGCAGATTTTGATCCAGGAAGCAGGGGAGGGGCAGAGATTGATCCAGGAAGCAGGGGGACGGTGACAGCCAAGGACTCTCATTTGTCCAATAGCAGAGCTGAATCTCTGTGGCAGAGAGGATCCAAAAGATCAGTTGGGCGCAGAGGAAAAGTACACTAAGGGCTTGGAGTGTCATTACATAATAGGCATGTGACACCATTACAATGTGCCAAATGTAGAATCTTCTCGGTTGTCCCCTCCCCACTGCCAAGATAGTGTTGGTCTC
Organism: Heterodontus francisci; assembly: GCF_036365525.1. NCBI lineage: Eukaryota > Metazoa > Chordata > Chondrichthyes > Heterodontiformes > Heterodontidae > Heterodontus > Heterodontus francisci. The sequence goes on along the minus strand of NC_090380.1, from coordinate 29,732,756 downwards.
CATTTTAATGCACCGTTTGCTCTCCTGCAGTTTGCTATCTGGTTTGCTACCAGTAGTATCTTCTCCAAGCTTCCTCCTGTTACTTCAAACAGGACCCCTGTCCCTTGTCACTATCCAGCGATACCCCCCCTTCCCAATACCAGGTCCCTCAATCAGGATTAATATCAGCGGTAGCAGGGAGGTCTTATTTGGGCATTAATTGCCCATTAAGGGCCTCCATAACGCTGCCCACTGGCCTTCCTGCCACAGACTTAACCGGGCTGCAGGTGGGAAGGTGCTGGGCTCCCCACCCACCACCATCCCACCTGATTAAATGCCCTCCCGCCTCCAAATTCACCACAGGGGTGCGCATAAAATCTCCACAAACGCTGCCAGACCCTCTGGAGTATTTCCAGCATTTTCTATTGGTATTCCTTAAAGGGGCAGTACGACTCTGATCAATGTATTTGTGCGCACAATGTTATCAACAATAACTTGCATTTATATAGCACCTTTAGCGTCGTAAACTGTTCCAAGGTGCCTCACAGGAGTGTAATTAATCAGACAAAGATTGACACTGAGCCATACAAGGAGATATCATGACCGGTGATTTAAAGCTTAGTCCAAGAGGTAGGTTTTAAAGAGCATCTCAAAGGAGGAGAGGGAAGTAGAGAGGAGAAGAGATGTAGGGAGAGTGTTCCAAAGCTTAGAGCCTAGGCAGCTGAAGGCACGGCTGCCAATGGAGGGGCAAATGAAATCAACGTTGAGCAAGAACTCTCAGAGGATGGTAGGGCTGGAGGACGTTTGACATAGGGAGGGAGGGGGGAGGCCATGGAAGAATTTGAACACAAGGATGAGAATTTTAAATTTGAGGCATTTCTGGACCGGGAGCCAATGTAGGTCAGTGAGCACAGCGATGATGGGTGAACGGGACTCGGGATGAGTTAGGATGCGGGCAGTAGAATTTGGATGAGCTCAAGTTTATGGAAGATGGGAGGCCGGGCAGGAGAGCATTGGAATACATTACTGAGGGTTTCAGTGGCAGATGAGCTGAAGCAGGAGGTTACAAAAGCATGGATGAGCACATACAACTGATATATTTCAAGGTAATTCATATCAATCCCAGCTTGCAGGCAGAAGGTTTTCCACATATTGCATCATGAAGGTTTAGAAAAATCACCCAGTCAGGCTCAGTACCAAACTATTTAAAATGCAATATAAACAGGCAGCAGTCGTTGAGTGAAAGTTGCCTCCAATCCTTTTGATTTATTTGATTTTTCAATCATTTTAAAGTCCACCACTTTGTGGATTTGAAAATTCCAATGTGGGGATATTTAGAGTAATGGGTTGATGAGATCTGGCATTTCCTGCTGGAATTATCCCATATATGGTGGCCAGATGTGCACCATGACTGACCCTTGTTGGCGGTCAGGTGGTTACATCTGGTTGGGCTTCCCGCAGTGATCTAGGCCTCAGGAAATCACTTGTGAAACACTTTCCTGTGGTTTGGCAATCTTTAATGAACCCACGTTTGGGATGGGTTGCAGAAAACCTTGGACTGCTCTTCAATGAAAAGAACAACAACTTGCACTTTTTAGCATCTTTAGCATAATAAAATGCCCCGAGATGCTTCTTGAGAGGAGCATGATCAGACAAAATTTGAAGCTGAACCATGTAAGGAGATATTAGGGCAGATGACCAAAAGCTTGGTCAAAGAGAGAGGTTTTTAGGCTTGGGACCTAGACAGCTGACAGTACAGCTGCCAGTGGTGGGAGAAGGAAGTTGGGATGCACAAGAGATCAGAGTTGGAGGAGCGCAGATATCTCGGACGGTTGTAGAGGTGGAGGAGGCTAAAGAGATAGGGAAGGGTGCAGCCATGAAGGGATTTGAACACAAGCATGAGAATTTTGAATTTAAGGCATTGCTGGATTGGGAGTCAATGTGGGTCAAAAAGCACAGGAGTGATCGGTGAAAGGGACTTGGTGCGAATTAGAATACAGGTAGCAGTTATAGATGAGGTAGAGGTTACAGAGTGTGGAAGATGGGTGGCTGGCCAGGAGAACTTTAGAGTATTTAGAATAAGCACACACATGTCCCCTTTCCAATCTGTATTTGTATATTTGTACCCTGTCACCCATTCAGCCTCTGTATCTCATTATGATGATGGATGCCTTTATTGGTTCAATTTGCATGGTGGAACTAGTCAGGTGAGAAAACTGTCTCTTTTGTTTTACAACATGACTCTTAACCAATCCCCACTCCCAGCCTAATTACAGTGTACCTCCGGCAAAAATCAGTAGTTAACAATACCTGACAGGAGGTCAACTTTAATAACTTTCGATCGATGCTCAGCACCTGCCCAAAAGCTCTTTCGGAATAGCATCTTTGCGACAGTGATAGGAATTACGCGTGACTTATTATCGCAGAAGCAAACGTGTCAGTTTTAGCCCCTAAGGAGGGCTTTCAACTGTCAAGTTCCTCGAGAAGCCTAATTAGAGAAAGGAAAGGCAGTATTGTTCTTCCGAGTGTTATTGTTGGACCAGATCCATGGAGACTGCTGACATCTCACTGTGCTCAGGCATATTTGTCTGTATGAGTTAGAGGTGAGGTATGTTATTGTTGGACCGGACAACAGACATTCCCACTGGTATCGTGGAAACTATTCATTACACCCAACCGTGGTGCTTTACGCTTTTCTTTTTGTGTGTGGTTTAGATGATTGAATGCATTTGAACTATTTCCCCCCCATCACCCCCACCACCCTCCCCCCCCCCCCCCCCCCCACGTGTCTTGGCATATCTTTGTGACAGAATGTTCTCCAATGTGTAAAACAAATCTTAAGTGTCAAGAATGTGAGGGTTCATCATTTGCTGATTAACCACTTTGACCTTACTTTCTCCATACTGAGGAACAGTGGGGCTTACTTAAAGCAGGAGGATTTATTAAGAAGGAACATTCAGCCACCCACTCTTTTGTAACCTTTGAACCCAGTGCTGTGAGAACCACCCTGTTGATGTCAGAGACCAGATTCCACAGCAACTGGGACAACAGGAAAACTGTGCACGCACAGTTATTTTTATACTGGGGCTTGTTCTTTTGCTTCTTTGCTGTTGTATCTTCCCCTGTGGCTGAGAAAGACATTACAGAGGCCCAGATACACAGGAAGTCGTCAATGGGCCTGCACGGGCATGGGCAGCCTGAACTATTTGGTCATAGGTAACCATAGCAACCATCTCTTTAATTCGGCCTTTAGTGCAGAAAGACATCCTTCATGTACTTATGTTTGGGTCATGAAATCAGTTTGCAGGTAACTAATTTTGTCCATCAGCTGCATTTTATTAAATTGCTTTAGCTTCTGGTTTAATGTTAGTTTTCATAAGGTTTATAGATCCATGGGACATCTCAAGAGAACTTGATGGTTGATTTAACTTCTGCTTAAAAAAGGAAGGATTTTATTCCCTTTTCCAAGAAAAAAAATAATTAATACTCATCCTCCATATGGGATTTTTTTTAATAAGAGTTCACAAAGAATGTTCAGTAGTCAAAGTGGTTTGCACCTTTCTTAAAATAAAGGGAAAGCATTCTAGAAATGTCATTACTATGACATTAATAAGATTAAGAAGTATTCATCCAGTAAATATCAGAGTTTTAAAAAAAAAAGTAAAGGATAAAACTTTCGGTAAGATCATAATTTTTGAACTGAAGATATTTTTCTCCCACTACCCCAATCACACACACACATATATGTATACATGCATGTACACAATCATACCCACACACATATAGGCTCAAATTGACATTATACACACACACGCAGACACATATAAGCCTTTACTAAAATATGAATTCAGATATTTAAGCTCTAATTTTACTCTAGAGTGGGTACTGAGAGGATGAGGGAAGCATCAAATTGTGGGCCTGATCTGCAGATCCGGGCACTGGGCGTCAGGCACGTTAGTGGAACTCGAGGCAGAAGTGGGCAGATTGAGGGTGGGCCATGGGATGTACCTCATTTATTGCGTAATAAATTTAGTTTTATCCCTGTCTCCCTGATCCTAAAATGAATGAAGAAAATAGCTAGGGCTTGCATCACTTTTAGACACTGTTCTCCATTTGACAACTTGCATTTATGTATCACCTTTTAACATAGGAGAACATTCCCAAGCTGCTTCACAGAAGCATATTAAAAAATAATTGAGTCAAGGCACAGAGACTAATTGAGATGGAGGAGGATGCTGAGAGGTTTTGGGAGGGAATCCCAGAGCATGGGGTTTACGTGGCTGAAGGCCTGGCTGCCAATGATGAGATGAGGGGAAGAAGGGATGCACTAGAGACCAGAGAGGGAATAATGCACTTGGGGCAGTCAGGAACCTGAGTCTTCACATATGTACTTGGTTACTACAGGCCATTTGGACTTCCTTTGAGCTGCCTTACCTTACGGACAATATTGGTAATGCCTATATTCCAGTTCCCAGGCTCCAAAATAACCAGATCTAGGCCAAGCATCATTGATAAAGAGGAAAAAGCAGCTTATTGACATTTGGTGCATGTAACCCTGACAGATTGTGTCCTGAAGGGTCAGACTTTCTGGGCCCATGTCAGCTCTTTTCGCAAGCTGCTGGTCAGGTTGTTTTGTTAGTTTCCTCAATCACATTGAGAGGGCCTGAGGAATGTTCTTCTAATTGTTTTGGATCCATAAAAGTCCTTTGTGAAGTTGCCTGGGTCAGCACAGTACTGAAGGAGACACTCTTGTCTATTGACAGGTGAACGCAACAAGACAAGAAGACAAATTAACAGAAGAGTGCGACCAACTGATTGAAATCATCCAGCAACGAAGGCAAATCATTGGCACAAAAATCAAGGAAGGGAAGGTAAGAAACAGACCATTACTGATGACTAGATTCATCGACAGCAGATGTGACGGAACAGACTTGAGGGGCTGAATGGCCTACTCTGTTCCTATGTTCCTAGATCTGTACTAGGACTACGTGGACCATTAATTGCATGCAGGCTGGATCTCACAAAGAGGTATTCACATATATTAAAAAAAAGTTAGGATTTTATCAATACAGTGGTATCTCATTGCCAGAGGTTAGACTATTTACATTATATGAGCAGTGAAATCTGAATACTGATGAGGAGATTATCATTGTACAGTGTTGGTGACTGCTTAAAGGCATCATTATCTGGCTCCGCCAATGAGTAGCAGAGCGGGTCAGGCCAAAAAGGTCTGCGTTCAATTGTCAGTCTGTGCTGAATTCCTTTGATGATAGGAGAGCTGGAACTGGCTATCGCGTTACAGCATTGTGAAATAGTAATCAACGAGCTATCTGATTTCTCATTGTTACCGCTCATCCTCACTGAAAGTAAACAAAGATAAACATCAGGAGAAGATGGTGGGGTGGGGGGAGAGTGAATGTTGCTGTGATACTCCTCACGGTCGAACTGCCTGCGCACACCCTACTGTCAAGGCTCATGCATGAATGATGGTCACTTAAATTAAGTAACGGTGGGGTGAGGTGGGGAGAGTAAATACCCTGTATGGAACTCCAGAAAACAAGAGAGAGCTGTTGAGGAAAATGTACGTTTTTAAAAAAAAAAAGTTTATTAACTTTACAGTTTGAACAGATTGGATAATAACAACAAATCAACAAAAGAAATTGAGAAATAGAAGCAGGAGTGGGCCGTACGGCTCCTTGAGAAGTAGGAGCAAGATTGGGCCGTACGGCCCCTTGAGAATTAGGAGCAGGATTGGGCCGTACGGCCCCTTGAGAAATAGGAGCAGGGGTGGGCCGTACGGCTCCTTGAGAATTAGGAGCAGGATTGGGCCGTACGGCCCCTTGAGAAATAGGAGCAGGAGTGGGCTGTACCGGCCCCTTGAGAAATAGGAACAGGAGTGGGCCGTACCGGCCCCTTGAGAAATAGGAACAGGAGTGGGCCGTACCGACCCCTTGAGTAATAGGAGCAGGAGTGGGCCGTACCGGCCCCTTGAGAAATAGGAACAGGAGTGGGCCGTACCGGCCCCTTGAGAAATAGGAGCAGGAGTGGGCCGTACGGCCCTTTGAGAATTAGGAGCAGGAGTGGGCCGCACAGCCCCTTGAGAAATAGGAGCAGGAGTGGGCCGTACGGCCCCTTGAGAAATAGGAGCAGGAGTGGGCCATACGGCCCTTTGAGAATTAGGAGCAGTAGTGGGCCGTACGGCCCCTTGAGAAATAGGAGCAGGAGTGGGCAGTACGGCCCTTTGAGAATTAGGAGCAGGAGTGGGCCGTACGGCCCCTTGTGAAATAGGAGCAGGAGTGGGCCGTACGGCCCTTTGAGAATTAGGAGCAGGAGTGGGCCGTACGGCCCTTTGAGAATTAGGAGCCGGAGTGGGCCGTACGGCCCCTTGAGAAATAGGAGCAGGAGTGGGCCGTACGGCCCCTTGAGAAATAGGAGCAGGAGTGGGCCGTACGGCCCTTTGAGAATTAGGAGCAGTAGTGGGCCGTACGGCCCCTTGAGAAATAGGAGCAGGAGTGGGCCGTACGGCCCTTTGAGAATTAGGAGCAGGAGTGGGCCGTACGGCCCCTTGAGAAATAGGAGCAGGAGTGGGCCGTACGGCCCTTTGAGAATTAGGAGCAGGAGTGCGCCGTACGGCCCTTTGAGAATTAGGAGCCGGAGTGGGCCGTACGGCCCCTTGAGAAATAGGAGCAGGACTGGGCCGTACGGCCCCTTGAGAAATAGGAGCAGGACTGGGCCGTACGGTTCCTTGAGAAATAGGAGCAGGAGTGGGCCGTACGGCCCCTTGAGAAATAGGAGCAGGAGTGGGCCGTACGGCCCTTTGAGAAATAGGAGCAGGAGTGGGCCGTACGGCCCCTTGAGAAATAGGAGCAGGAGTGGGCTGTACTGGCCTCTTGAGAAATAGGAGCAGGAGTGGGCTGTACCGGCCTCTTGAGAAATAGGAGCAGGAGTGGGCCGTACGGCCCTTTGAGAAATAGGAGCAGGAGTGGGCCGTACGGCCCATTGAGAATTAGGAGCAGGAGTGGGCCGTACGGCCCCTTGAGAATTAGGAGCAGGGGTGGGCCGTACGGCCCCTTGAGAATTAGGAGCAGGAGTGGGTCGTACCGGCCCTTAAGCCTGCTCCTTCATGGGGTGAGGAGGGAGGTGTAACTGATGGTGGAAATGTTAGATATGGGAGAGAGGTGGGGCCGTGAGAAGCTGAGCTTTGATGCTGTGAGCCAGTAAGAGTCGGTGGTCCTTCTGGGTGGCGGATGGGAGCACTGGTCTATCAGAAATAAAGTATGAAGGTGGAAACACGCCCATCCATCCAAGGAAGACCAGGAGTAGCAAGCTGACTGGCTGCACCCAGCCCCAAGTGAGATGCAATAGTAACTCTTTGAACTTTGCAAAGGAAAGCAGCCCTGGGATGAGGGCATTGCCTCAAGTGTTGAGCACTCAAAGATAGATATTGCCACCTACTGAACAGTGTGTAGTGAAGTGAAAACAGGAAGTGAATTGAAGATTAACTAAGTTTAAGCTTGGTTAAAGGAAATAAATGTGCAGCGTACCTGGAAAGTACCTGGAAGGATCCCTGTTTGCGGTATCAGCAGATGTATGTATCTGTATGATGTACTGCTCAGTACACTGTACCTGCCATTTAGATTGACATGTTCAGTATTCATGATACACAAACAGTCATTCTTGGGCAATCATTTCCTGGTATTGAGAAATTAAAAGATGGGGATTGAGATGAACATAGGAAGAAAGGAATAGGAGGAGGCCATTCAGCCCCTTTAACCTGTTCCATTATTTAGTTAGATTATGGCTGATCTTTCACTCAGACGTAATGCGTTATTCTACACAAGAGCTGATCGGGACTTGGAAGCTTTAATCAATGGCATTAAATTGTGATTATTCTGTCAGTCAGCTAATGGCTCATTTCCTGAACTCAAACTCTAAACCCGACTCACTGTACAGATGTCCTTGACAATAACTCCTGCTCTACCCAATATCCATGTGGTGGGAACAGGGATGATATTATGGAGTTCCTCGTAGAACTGGTCTTTAACTTCAGGTGGGGAGCAGAGTGTTGGAGCATAGATGCTGAGTAGGTGTACTGGACCAGAGGCGGTGAGCAGTCGGATGGACAGTATGCGTTCCGAGCCATTTGAAGGTGGCTCTATCATGCTGAGCAAAGAATTTCTGATTGCGAAGCCCACTCCATGCTGTCTTGGTCCTTCAGGATCTCTACCCTGCCAGTAGAAGGTGTAGTCTTGCTCTCTTAGAGATCCGCTCGCAGGGAGGCGTGTCTCCTGGAGTGCTGCAATGTCCACATTGAGTCTACAGAGCTCGTTGTTAATGATGGCGGTCATCCGAGAATCGTTGATTTGTGTAAGGTCTTCTGACAGGCCAGGACACATAGTTCTGACGTTCCAGCTTGCAAAACGAAGGGCTGGTAACTTCTTTCCTTTTTCTGTCGTGCTATTTGGTACGGTGTTACAGTCCACTTGTCGGGCAATGACCCTGAGCTCCAAGTACCCATTGAAGTAGGTGGACTGTGGCGGGACAGAACCTTTCTGACCGGGGGCTGCCCGGTTTGAGGCAGGCGGTAGCTGTCCAGTGAGATGCGATGACCTCTCCCACCGACAAAGGCAACCCGTGGCGCCCAATCTCTACGCCAATTATCCAGTCAACATCCATAGCACTTAAAGTAGCGCTGCACAAAGAACAGCCAGGCGCTGTGCAAATGACTACTGGCAACACCTATGCAGTCCTTTTCAGCTGGCCTCCGACATCGGAAACATCAGAGGAATGTATGATGGCAGTAAGAGAGCTTTTGGGCCAACCATCAAGAAGATTGCCCCCCTCAAGTCTAAATCAGGGGAAACGATCACTGACCCAAGCAAGCAAATGGACCACTGGGTGGAACACTACCCAGAACTGTACTCCAGGGAAAATGTTGTCACTGATACCGCCCTCAATGCAGCCCAGTCTCTGCCAGTCATGGATGAGCTGGACGAACAGTCAACAAAATTGGAACTCAGTGATGCCATTGATTCTCTAGCCAGTGGAAAAGCCCCTGGAAAGGACAGCATTACCCCTGAAATAATCAAGAGTGCCAAGCCTGCTATACTGTCAGCACTCCACGAACTGCTTTGCCTGTGCTGGGATGAGGGAGCAGTACCACAGGACATGCGCGATGCCAATATCATCACCCTCTATAAGAACAAGGGTGACCACGGTGACTGCAACAACTACCGTGGAATCTCTGTGTGGGGAAAGTCTTCGCTCGAGTCGTTTTAAACAGACTCCAGAAGCTGGCCGAGTGTGTCTACCCTGAGGTATAGTGCGGCTTTCGAGCAGAGAGATCCACCATTGACATACTGTTCTCCCTTCGCCAGTTACAGGAGAAATGTCGTGAACAACAGATGCCCCTCTACGTTGCTTTCATAAATCTCACCAAAGCCTTTGACCTCATCAGCAGACGTGGTCTCTTCAGACTATTAGCAAAAATCAGATGTCCACCAAAGCTACTAAATATCATCACCTCATTCCATGACAATATGAAAGGCACAATTCAGCATAGCGGCGCCTCATCAGACCCCTTTCCTATCCTGAGTGGCGTGAAACAGGGCTGTGTTCTCGCATCTACACTGTTTGGGATCTTCTTCTCACTGCTGCTCTCACACGCGTTCAAGTCTTCAGAAGAAGGAATTTTCCTCCACACTAGATCAGGTGGTAGGTTGTTCAACCTTGCCCGTCTAAGAGCGAAGACCAAAGTACGGAAGGCCCTCATCAGGGAACTCCACTTTGCTGACGATGCTGCATTAACATCCCACACAGAAGAGTGTCTGCAGAGACTCATCGACAGGATTGCAGCTGCCTGTAATGAATTTGGCCTAACCATCAGCCTCAAGAAAACGAACATCATGGGACAGGATGTCAGAAATGCTCCATCCATCAATATCGGCAACCACCGTCTGTAAGTGGTTCAAGAGTTCACCTACCTAGGCTCAACTATCACCAGTAACCTGTCTCTCGATGCAGAAATCAACAAGCACATGGGAAAGGCTTCCACTGCTATGTCCAGACTGGCCAAGAGAGTGTGGGAAAATGGTGCACTGACACGGCACACAGAAGTCCGAGTGTTTCAAGCCTGTGTCCTCAGTACCTTGCTCTACGGCAGTGAGGCCTGGACAACGTATGTCAGCCAAGAGCGACGTCTCAACTCATTCCATCTTCGCTGCCTCCGGAGAATGCTTGGCACCAGATGGCAGGACTGTATCTCCAACACAGAAGTCCTCGAGGCGGTGAACATCCCCAGCTTATACACCCTACTGAGCCTGCAGCGCTTGAGATGGCTTGGCCATGTGAACCGCATGAAAGATGGCAGGATTCCCAAGGAAACATTGTACAGCGAACTCGTCACTGGCATCAGACCCACCGGCCGTCCATGTCTCCGCTTTAAAGCCGTCTGCAAACGCGACATGAAGTCCTGTGACATTGATCACAAGTCGTGGGAGTCAGTTACCACTGATCGCTAGAGCTGGCGGACAGCCGTAAAGGCGGGGCTAAAGTGTGGCGAGTCGAAGAGACTTAGAGTTGGTAGGAAAAAAGACAGAAGCGCAAAGACAGAGCCAACTGTGTAACAGCCCTGGCAACCAATTTTATCTGCAGCGCCTGTGGAGGAGTCTGTCACTCTAGAATTGGCCTTTATAGCCACTCCAGGCGCTGCTCCACAATCCACTGACCACCTCTAGGCGCTTACCCATTGTCTCTCGAAACAAGGAGGTCAAAGAAGAAGAGAAGGGAATAGGAAGGAAGGAATTGGTCTTTGCCTGAGGGAATCAAACAAAAACTCAACAAAGGCTAATCCCAAAAGAAGACAATATCCCTTTTGCAGTACTGATTGAGCTGGAAATAATTTGTCTAACTGACAAGCAGTTAATGCAATATCATAATTGTGTGAAAGAGAATAACTGAGGACAAGCAATATGCCATTTTAATAGGTGTTCTATTTTGCTCTAGATTTCCCTCTGTCAGCTGCATTCTATGGGCTGGATTTTCAGTCAGGGATCAGGAACCAGACATGCAGACTGGTTCGAGGTACCGACCCTGCAGGGTGTGCTTTAGACACGCCCATCACAAGCTTCAGTGCTCCAGCCAATTAAAGGTCAGGGAGTGCTGGCCATTCAATCAGGCAGAGTGGGATGGCTCCAGACACGGAGGGCCAATGGGAGGCCTCCAGCACTCCGAGATCGGCAGGCCCGATCTACTGAGGCAGGAGATGTGAATGTGGAGACAGCAAGGGACACGAGGAAGTGAATTATTTTTATTTAAAAAGTCACAGCTGTCTAGCCATTATCCCGGAGGGGCAACCCCTGCAGGGGACAGTCAATGACCACAGCTGTGGCTCGGTGGCTGTTAATAGGTCCGGGGTGGGGGGATCCTCGCGTGATCCATCACCCCCCCTCCCCCACCCTCACCTCCACCCCACCAGCCCTGCCACCTCCCGCTCTGAGCCCATCATGTTGTCCAGGTCCACATGGGCTGCCTGCATTCCAGTCAGCGTGGGAACAGGGCCTTAATAGGCCCCTTAAGTAACAATAATTGGCCTCAATTGGCTGCCTGCTGCATGTTGGTGAGCAGCCGATCCATCCCCGAGCCGCCCTCATTCAAAATGGGTCAACACATGGCGGAGAAAGAACACGGAGGCACCAAATTGTGCACCCGCCGATCTCCGATCCGGACCCCAATCCTTTGCGAAATCAAGCCCCCGTCACAAACACCCTTAAACTCGTGAAGCCAAACCATATCTTAGACCATGTCTACAAATCTATGAATATGTCAATGTACTCTTTCACAGAGCTCATCCCATTCCTAGAAATACAATGACTGTATGCCAATTTTACAGGACCATACAAATGGGCAGCAAGGCATCCAATATAGTGGGCACATTCTGCATCGGAAATGCACCACCCATCGTATTGATATAGGCATCAAGAGGCGTCCAGGGCTCGCGTCTGAATCAGGCACATATGCAAGTCAGGGGCCTAACACCTGTTTGAGGCCTTCCAGGCTGGCTGCATTCAGGAAAATATGGTTTACATGTGGTCTAGTCAATGTTCCTTAAAGTGGCTGCTGTAGGCTGCCACCAAAAAGGTAAGTTTTAATAAAATAATTACTTGCCTGAAGGAGAGCTTCTCCTAGCTCCACATTAAAACCACGGACTGCTGCTGGCCTCTGCTCGTCCCTTCCTGATCGCTGCTTCAACCCCTGCAAAACCCCCTACCCATCACTCCCTCATCCAGTCACCTCACTCCCTCCCCCATCTCTCAGCCACCAAGACCTTCCGGCAACGTAGTAGCCTCAAATTCGAATGTTCTTTGCCGGCAAGCTGCCTGCAGCACCCATCAGGTGGCTGCAGCTCACAGACCTGATGAAAATGAGGCCTGAGGCCCGAAATCAGGTGGAACTGAATTCTAAGCTGCAGTTTCCAGTGAGTTATTAACTGAGTCTCTGCATTTCACGATGGAAGCCAGTGTACCAGTGCTAAACTGTAAAAGTAAAGGGGGGAAAACATGCCTGAGGATGAGTGTCCCTGAAAATTTTTAATATTGCGTTGTAAACCTTAGATGTTCTTGCTAAATGATTTTGGCTCAATTAGATCTTCCAATACTCATTCTGCAAAAACAAGAGCTTTCATAGGTAAGTAGGAATTTCTACCATCCTGGTAGTCACATGATACAACAATAATGGAGTTGTTGACCAATCATAGCAATCAATCTCTATTTATTAGACTCAGATATGAACATGAGGTAAGGAAAAATCCGATGGTGGACAGCATTGCGAACAATGGCATTGATTTTAGGGCAAGTGACCAACACATAATCTGAGGACAAGGGGGATTTTGGGAGTTAAAACTCCACATTGTTCGGGGAGATTCAGTCTGGACCAGAACTCTTCCCACCGCCCACAATCCTTGCCCCCCCCCCACCAGCTTGGAAATCCCGCCCCAGTTACTATTGGAGCCAAGCCCCAGGGCCTCGTTTCCATCTCTAGGTTCCAATTCCCTTTTGAACCTAGCTGAAACCACTACCTGGCCATTGGCGGTAAGAGACCATCATGAGGGACCCAGGGAACGATCCCCAGCAGTCAAGTAAGTGGTGGGTGTCCAGAGGTGATCGCGATTGAGGCATGGGGGGAATGGGGTGTGGGCTGAGCCCGGGGCAAGGGAGGCCAGTTTCGTACTCTTCCTGGCCCACAAAGAATCTTAAAAAGAAATTGAAGTCCTAACCTTATTGGCCTCCCCGGGCCCTCGATCCAGTTCCTGGCAGGTTTGGCCAGGCCGTGAAGCTGCCAATTCCTCCCCTGCTTGGGCCTGGGTTAAAATGGCAAGTTGGGCCTTGATGATGCCATTGGAGCCTGATCTGCATATTTAAAGGGACCCCGCAAGATTAGTGGGAGAAGGAGGGTATCCTTGCTGCCTGTGAATTAACATTATAGTTGACCAGACTGGGACAGGGAAGGACCAGTTTCTGCCAGGCAGGAGGTGAGAGGGGGTTGCAGTTCAAAACAAGGCCCATAGGTCCAAAGTCATCTCTTCCTCCCAATCATGCGACACCACATGTCATGTGTCAAATTACTCGTATACTGTATCCCATAATGTTATTTTCAGAAGGAAATCTGTCCCATAGGCCATTCGGCCCATGATGGCTGTGCCACCTCTGAGAAAGAGCTATCCAATTATTAATCCTGCTCTTTCCCCATAACCTTGCATTTTTTTCTTTCCCAGTATTTATCCAATTCCCTTTTGAAAATTACTATTGAATCTGCTTCCAGCCTTTCAGGCAGTGCATTCCACATCATCACAACTCGCTGTGTAAAAGGATTTCTCTTCCTCTCTGCCTGGTTAAAAAGAGAATGTGTGATGAAAAATGTGTTATTTGTGAAGCAGATTGAAGTACCCCAGTATCATTTGTCTGAGCTGCTTTCTTTTCATCGAAGGTCGTGCGACTGCGGAAACTGGCCCAGCAGATCGCTAACTGCAAGCAGTGCATTGAGCGATCTGGTTCCCTCATCACTCAAGCAGAGCAGACACTGAAAGAGAATGATCACGCTCGCTTCCTGCAGACGGCTAAAAATATCTCTGAAAGGTAAGGGAGCACAGCGCCAGCCAGTTGTTTTCTGGTTTCATAATGACCCTGTTGATTGAATGTACTTCATGCTACCACAAAGGCAACATCATTCGGTTCTTATCATTGTGAGTGGAATCATTCACCTTTCTAAGCCTTGCTCGTGACTTCCCATTTCATTATAATATGTTAATTTTCATATTGAGTATTAGCTTCTGAATGAATTTCATTTTCCAGACTATCACAGCTTCCCCTACTCTCCACCCTACCAGTAGTACTAAGGGGGTGGTCGTGCAAACGTATGTGTTACCGCACTAACAATTGAGAGAAACTGAATTCAAATTCCACCGTAGCAGTTTGTGATTTTGAATTTAGTTCGAATAAACATTCTGGAAATAAAAAGCTTTTATCAGTAAAAGTGACCATGAAGCGGTCGGATTGTCGTAAAATCTGAACTGGCTCATTAATGTCCTTTATGAAGGAAACCTGTTCTTCTTACCTGGTCTGACCTATGTGATTAACTTTTAACTGCCCTCTAGAGTGGCCCAGAAAATCACAAAGTTGTGTTAACCTCCTCAGTGCTTCAAGAAGACGACACGCATCCACAGTCTCAGGGCAAGCGGGCATGGGAGAGGAGAGACCGTTGGTTAAATGTTCCAAAATCCTGTGGCAGCCCTTTCTTCCTATTTTAAAACCAAAAGAGCATTTTTCCCAGTAATCTGATTCCCAGCACTCTAACTGTTGTTCATTATGAGTGATCAGGGGATTAAGAAATGCAACTGATCCAGTTGGCAGAGTGAGCTTGCATTAATACTCAATAAAGCCCCTAAATGTTCAAATGAGCTCACACAGTCTGCTGCCACAGCAACTCATTTGGTGGTGTTCTGAAAGAATTTCTTGACGGATTGCATTCAAATGAGTTGCACAATAATAATGTAAAGTATTCTTGTAATTTGCTGGCTGGACTAACAAACTTGCCAGCAACCTCTTGCTCAATTGGTAGTGCTCTCTTCTCTGAGCCTGAAGCTCATGGGTTCAAGAACCACTCCAGAGACCTGAGCACATAATCTAGGCTGACCCTGCCAATGCAGTACTGAGGGAGGGGCACACTGACACATGTGCTGATATTGACCTCTCAATCGATTTCGCTAAAACAGGTGATCTGGTCATTTATTTCATCGCTGTTTGTGGGAGCTTGCTGTGTGCAAATTGGCTGCTGCGTTTCCTACATTACAACAGTGACTACACTTCAGAAGCACTTCATTGATTGTAGAGCAATTTGGGACATCTTAGGTTGAATGCAAGTCCTATTCATTAACAGAAAAATAAAGGGGTTCATCAGGCTGACTGATGCAATAAGCTGTAATTCATTCTTCAGTCTGTGTGAAGCGAGGGAGAACATTCATCAGAACCACGTCCAGTGCAAAAGAAAAACTGCTGGGAAAATGTCAGCAAGTTAACAACCTGTTCATGGGATATAACTCCAGGAAAATAAACACTGTTAGTGAGTAGAATGAGCAACAACAGGGCAGATGTCTTACAGACACACGAAGAAAACAAATCACTCAAAATATAGCGCAGTTAAAAGGATTATATTAATTGTGTCTCTTTAGTTGCTATAGTAGCATTTATGTCGCTCCTGTTGAAGACCTACTGCTGATATTCCTTTAAAAACTGAGTGATTACAAAGTATTACAATTACTTTTTAATAACCTCTCGTGCTGAGTAACTCTCCAGTGCAGTGAAGTTGGATTAACATTAGAAGAGGTGTAATCATTAACCTAGTCACTCAGCGGCTTGTTAGTTCTGCTCTCTCTTGCAGTTAGGCTCAACACACTCGCTGAACTGGGTTGACCCTAGCCAATGCCCATGTGAGGCTGGAAGCTCTTACTGATTTAAGGGGGATGGTGATTCTGTGGGCCTGATTTTAATTCTGTTTAAGTGAATGGGCTTTCAATGGGTTAAAATCGAGCTATGAGTCAGTCTTGTCACAGAGCATAGTCCCACTATGGTCTCCCTTACGATCTGGCTGGGTGGTAGCACCTTGCCTCAGAGTCAGAAGGTTGTGGCTTTAAGTCCCACTTGAGCTCATAATCCATGCTGACACTCCAGTGCAGTACTGAGGGAGTGCTGCACTGTTGGAGGTGATGATTTTCAGATAAACTATCCAATTAATCCCACTCCTCTCAGAGGGATGAAAATACCTTATGACACTATTGGAAGAAGAGCAGGACACACAGGGATTATCTGGAACACATTGTTAATTGTGGGACCTTGCTATGTGCAAATTGGTTGCCCTACATTACAATAGGGACTATACTTCAAAAGTACTTAATTGATTTGTATGTCATAAGGTTATGAAGGGTGCTCTATAAATGTAAGTTCATTCCTTTCCTTATAAAGTTTCATTTTTACAATAAGACTCTTCAGTCAAGTCCCGTACATACCCCTTTGCAATGTGATGTAGATGTATCTCTCCATATGGGGAGTTCGATGATGTTGTTCAACACATAGACAAGGAAGTGATGCTTCAAGGGTTGCTACAAATCCCTTGGTTAGACACTCGTAAAAATGAAGGGGATTTGTGTTGGAAAATGAAACATTTTGGAAACAACCCCTCAAATGGGGCATTAAAATTGATTAGAAGCAGCGTAATGCTTCCTTCAAAAGTACTTTAATTGGCTGTAAAGTGTTTTGGGACATCCGGAGGTTGTGAAAGGTGCTACATAAATGCAAGTTCTTCCTTCAACTTGCCCTAATCCCTACCTCAGAAATGCAGTCTCCACTGCATCAGTGTGATATTCCCAATTCTCACATTAAAGAAAGAAAGACTTGAATTTTGGTGGCACCTTGCATGACTTCAGGACCTGCCAAAGCACATTACAAAAAATTAAGTACTTTTTAAATGTAGTCATGGGAGCTCAACTGGTGAAATCAAATTTTAAAAAATTAATTTTTTTTTCTATGCAGAGTCTCCATGGCAACCGCATCTTCTCAAGTGCTCATCCCAGAAATCAACCTAAACGATACATTTGACACGTTTGCATTAGACTTCTCACGGGAAAAGAAGATGCTGGAAAGCCTTGATTACCTCACAGGTAAGAGATTTGGAAATGAATTTGCTCTCCCAGTACAGAGCCTCAGCCTCCAGACGTGAATTTAGGAGCGTACTGTCTCCGGTTTTCTAACCATTAAACAATGGAAAAATGGTGAGCCGTGCCTCTTTTGAATTTCTGCACTCTGCACAGGGGACTGTGCCACATCAAAGTGGGAAATGGGCAAATTAGCCTGATGATTCTCTATCCCCACTTTCATTAGCTGAGATATTCACTGAAATCCTTCCTTAGAGTCATACAGCATAGAAACAGGCCCTTCGGCCCACCGTGTCCATGCCGACCATAATGCCTATCTATACTAATCCCACCTGCCTGCATTAATTCCATATCCCTCTATGCCTTTCTCATTCAAGTACCTGTCCATATGCCTCTTAAATGTTGCTACTGTTCCTGCCTGCACCACCTCCTCAGGCAGCTCATTCCAAATTTACCCCTTTGATCCCCTTTAAACTTCCTCCCTCTCACCTTAAATCTATGCCCTCTAGTTTTAGTCACCCCTACCATGGGAAGCAGACTCTGGCTATCTACCCTATCTATAGCTCTCATACTTTTATATATCTCTATCATGTCCCCTCTCAACCTCCTTCGCTCCAGGGAAAACAGACCCAGCCTATCCAATGTCTCTTTATAACTCAAGCCCTCCAAACCAGGCAACATCCTTGTGAGTCTTTTCTGCACCCTCTCTAGCTTAATCCCATCTTTCCTATAGTGCGGCAACCAGAACTGCACACAGTACTACAAATGTGGCCTAACCAACGTTATGTACAACTGTAACATGACATCCCAACTCTTGTACTCAGTGCCTCAGCCGATAAAGGCAAGCATGCCATACGCCTTCTTCATCACCCTGTCTACCTGTGTTGCCACTTTCAGGGAACTATGTACTTGCACCCCAAGGTCTCTCTGCTCAACAACACCCCCCAGGCCCTGCCAGTCACTGTATATGTCCTGCCCTGGTTTAACTTCCCAAAATGCATCACTTCACACTTGTCTGCGTTAAATTCCATTTGCCACTCCCTTGCCCACTTTCCCAGTTTATATAAATCTATATCCTTGATGAGACTTTTACAATTCTATCTAACCAAAGTTATCTGTCGGCTATCTTACACACTTCACACAGCTAACATTACAGCTAATCGTAATTCCTGTTCAGAACAATAGCTATTGATTGATCTCTCATGGGAACATTAAGAACAGAAGTAGGCCATTTAGCTCCTTGAGCCTGTTCGAACAGTCAGTTAGTTCATGACTAATCTGTACCGCATCTCCATTTACCTGCCTTTATCCATATCCCTTACCTAATAAAAATCTATTGATCTCCGTATTGACCCCCAGCATCCATAGATTTGCATTTGGGGAGTCAACGTCAAGTCTGGTCTTCAGCTGAAGCAAGGCTAGAGGGCATGGATCATACGACCAGGGCATACTGAAGTAATTCAGTCTCCATTCATTATTTTTATATAATACTTTGATTATTTACAGTTAAATAGTAAAATTTATAGCAATTTGCAAAGTAAAGAGCTAGAGCTGGTTGGAGCATAGAGGTTTCTATGCAAAACTGAGGTACGACAGCATTAGCTCTTGTTGAAGGGCGTAATTGCAATGTGACAGGTTTACATAAGCAGTTTCAATTCTAAACGTGACAAATTTATAATGGGAAAATATGAATACAAAAAGGTGACAACAGAAAGGGTTTATAGCCAGGAGGTTTTTGAAAAAAAATTATTCCTGGGATATGGGTGTTACTGGCAAGAACAGCGTGCATTGCCCATTCCCAGTTGCCCTTGAGAAGGTGGTGGTGAGCTACCTTCTTGAACTGCTGCAGACAGTGTAGGTAGACAATGTGATGTAGGTACACCCAGAATGCTGTTAGGGAGGGAGTTCCAGGATTTTGACCTAGCACTGATGAAGGAGCACCCAAATCAGGCTGGTGTGTTAACTCAAAGATGATGGTGCTCCCATGCACTTCCTGCCACTGTCCTTCCACATAGTGCGGCCTTGGTATACTAGTGTTTGAAGGGTTGGACGTAAACTTACTTGTCTTCCAGCGCAGAGAGTTGTACACAACCGAGTTTTGCAGACTGTCACATTCCAAGTTCCAGGACTACATACTGAGGGACGCACTAAAGCTTAGGGCAGCAGCCACAAGGGCTCAATGGGGAAAGGCCATTGTGTAAGGACCTCCCGCCATAGTGAACTGAGGGGCTGGAACCCGTGTAAAACCCCTCGGGCTGTTTGAACCAAAATATGTTTTTTGCTGTGTAATGCAAATGTACATTACATGTAAAATGGAATGGCAAGATTTGTGAGGAAACTCACGTTCTGTATCGAAGGAATCTGATCTCTATTGCACTTTCTAAAATGTCAAGTTTGAGCTGTTTAGTAATGTATTTTTTTTACATATATTTATGAATAAAGTATATTGTTGGAAAAAAAAGTCTAACTGTGCAGACATAACATGGTTAATATATTAATGGTCAAACTGACACATTGAGCTTCAGAAATAGAGAGCAAGTGCATCATCCCCATTTTGGAAAATTTTAGAAACTAAATTTGTCCTCAAATATCCAATTGCCGTTAATTAAAATGATGTTAACTTACAGCTTAAAGAGGTTTATACTTTGAACCATTGAGCAGAATGTGGCGGTGGGGGAGGGGTAATTGCAGCAGCTGTTTGGAGGAGTCGAGTGTTTGCCTCAATTTGTGTCTGCCTTTCCAGCGCCAAATCCACCGGCTATTCGAGAGGAGTTGTGCACCGCCTCGCACGATACAATCACAGTTCACTGGACCTCAGATGATGAATTCAGTGTGGTGTCGTATGAACTTCAGTACACCATTTTCACCGGACTGGCCAACGTAGTTAGTGAGTCCACAGTTGCTATTAGTGTTGCTATTTATCATTTCAGAGATTAACAGAAATAGAGATGTGGAAATATCCAGCAGGCCAAATTACAAGTTGCTGCATCTCCCTAGTGAGCTTGCTAACCTGCCGGTGTTGTCCTGGAATTAAAGATTAATCTGCTTGGACATTGCAGGGAGAAAAATCACAGAAGTGTTAAAGAAATTGTGTTTTTGCAAGCCCACTGCTGAACTCACTCGATTTCAGATGAAACTGAAAACTACCCCAATAGTCTAGCATTAAAACTTGCACACAGTCTACGCTGAGACTCACAGGTTAGGAATCCATGCATTAAAATTGACTTAAGCCCATGATCTTATGATCAGTTGTTCAGAGTTTTAACACATGCTCATAGAAGAAAAGTGCAGCAGCTCGGAGCTTCCATAACTCTATTGGTGTAGTTCATATCTTTGATCTGACTTTTAGTTCTGTATTCTTTTCAGCTTTTCCCTCAATCCTCTTAGAGCTGCCTTATCGGCTGAGCTTAAATTAACCATACCTTCAACTGACTGCCTAATTAACGTAATTTAAAATCCAGTAGGACTGGCAAAAGGAATTAGATAAGAATTGTTGATTTGCAGTGCGTTGTGCATACTTAATGCGGCTGTTAAAAATCTGCTGTAGTTTCTCTGAAAGAGGCACTGTATGACTATTGCCTGAAATAGGCAGTACAGAGAGGTGCTGTAATGTTGTTTCAGGTTGTGTTGAAATGCCCCACATGGTGGCAGAGCCTACTGACATTCACTGTCGAGGCCTGCACAGAAATAATGGTGATTCAGACAAGTTCTGCAAGGCAGCTGGTGCCCAAGGAGCCACACCCCAGCTAGGAGTAAATGCCCGCCGGACAAGAAAAGTGGAAAAGATGAATAAGAAAAGAAGAACAGCAATGTGATAATGACCAGATCATCTGTTTCAGTAATTTTTTAATATTCTTTTGTGGGATGTGGGCATCACTGGCAAGGCCAAAATTTATTGCTCATCCTGAATTGCTCTTGGAACTGAGTGGCTTGCTAGGCCATTTAAGAGGCAACCACAGTGCTGAGAGTCTGGAGTCATATGTAGGCCAGCAGATCTCCTTCCCTAAAGGACATTAGTGAACTAGATGGGTTTTTAACAACAATGGTTTCATGGTCACCATTAGTCTAGCTTTTAATTCCAGATTTATTAATTGAGTTCAAATTTCACCATCTGCCCTGGTGGGATTTGAACCCATGTCCCTAGAGCATTAGCCTGGGCTCTGGATTACTAGTTCAATGACAATACCACTATGCCACTGCCTCCCCCAATGTGATGTTGGTTGAGGAATGAATCTTACCCAGGACACTGGGCAAACTCCCCTGCTGTTTTTCGAATAGTGCCATGGGACATTTTAGGTCTCCTTGAGAGGGTAGACAGCGCCTCAGTTCAATGTCTCATCTGAAACACAACATCTCCAAATATGCTTAAGTCTTTGGAGTGGGGCTTGATGCCCATACCTCTCTGACTCAGAGGCAAAAGTGCTACCACTGAACCAAGGTTGATGCTTATGCATTGTTAGAATGTAGTGTTATAACACCCAGGGCTCTCAACAACATTTGGAAATATCTAACTGGTCTTTTGATGTATATTTCATAAAAACATATGAAGTAGGAGTAGGGGTAGACCAAACCTGCTTCGCCATTCAACACGATCATCTGCTGTCTCAATTCCACTTTCCTGCCCACTTCCCATATCCCTTGATTCCCTGGGAGACAAAACATTTGTCTATCTCAACCTTAAATATATTCAACGATGGAGCATCCACAACCCTCTGGGATACAGAATTCCAAAGATTCACTGCCCTTTGCATGAAGAGGTTTATCCTTGTCTCAGTTCTAAATGATGGACCCCTTATCCTGAGACTGTTTCCCTGTGTTCTTGGTTCTCCAGCCAGAGGACAAAACCTCTCAGTGTCTACCCTGTCAGGGGTACCCATTCACCGTTCACCATTCCCATTCAGAGATTCCTAAGACTCACATCCAGGATGAAGGAAATGGGCAATGCCTTTCTTGTTTAGAAATTCTATTGTTCCTATTTACCATTTCCTTCGCTAAGCAGCATTGATGGGACACAATAGCTAGTATTAAGATTGCTTTTCATGTGGATGTAAAAGCTCCTCGGAATGACACACACTTGTGGTTCTGTTGCAGGTTTGTGTAGCTCAGCTGACAGCTGGATGATTGTTCCTAACATCAAGCAGAACCACTACACGGTGCATGGACTGCAGAGCGGGACCAAGTACATCTTCGTTGTCAAGGCCATAAACCAGGCTGGCAGCCACAACAGTGAACCCTCCAGGCTAAAGACGAACAGTGAGTTGTGCAGGCCTCACACAGCCTGGCTTTGTTGTCGACACCGCAAAAGCAGAATTCAGTTTGTAACAGTATTTCTGCATCCTTCTCCTTTAATCAGGAGTAATTCAACAACAACAACTTGTATTTATATAACTCCTTTAATATGGAAAACTGTCCGATGCGCTTCACAGGAGCGATATCTAACAAAAATTGACACTGAGACACAAAAGGAGATATTAGCGCAAATGACCAAAAGCTTGGTCAATGAGGTAGTTTTTAAGGAATGTCTTATGAAGGGAAGAGATGTAGGAAGGCAGACAGGTATAGGGAGGGAATTCCAGAGCTTAGGACCCAGGCAGCTGAAGGCACGGCTACCAATGGTGGAGCGATTAAAATTGGGAATGCTCAAGAGGCCAGAATCGGAGGAGCGCAGATATCTCAGTGCATTAAAAAGAAAGACTTGCATTTATATAGTGCTTTTCATGACCACTGGACATCTCAAAGTACTTTACAGCCCATGAAGTATTTTGTTGTAATATAGGATATGTGGCAGCCAAGTTTTTCCACACACAGCAATGTGATAATGACCAGATAATCTGTTTTTGTGATGGTGATTGAGGGATAAATATTGGTTATGACACCAGGGATAACTCCCCTACTCTTCTTTGAAAGAGTGCAGTGGGATCTTTTACGTCCAACTGGCAGGTAGGGCCTTGGTTTAACATCTCATCTGAGAGACAGCACCTCTAATAGTGTAGCTTTCCTCAGCATTGCACTCAACCGTCAGCCTGGACTTTTGTACTCAAGTCCTAGAGTGGGACTTGAACCCAGAACCTTCTGACTCAGAGGTGAGAGTACTACCCACTGAGCCACAGCTGACAGCTTTGTAGGTCTAGAGATTACAGAGATAGGGAGGAGCGAGACCATGGAGTGATTTGAAAACATAGTGAGAATTTTTAAATCGAGGTGTTGTTTAACCAGGAGCCAATGTAGGTCAACAAGCACAGGGGCAATGGGTGAACGGGAACTTGATGAAGTTAGTTTTCAGGCAGCAGAGTTTTGGATAACCTCAAGTTTACGGAGGGTAGAATGTAAGAGACCAGCCAGGAGTGCATGGGAATAGTCAAGTCTAGAGTTAATAATGGCATGGATGAGGGTTTCAGTGACAAATGAGCTGAGGCAGGACAGAGTCAGGTGATGATGTAGAGTTGGAAATAGGCAGTCTTAGTGATTGTGTGGATAAGTGATCGGGAGCTCATCTTGGGGTCAAATATGCCACCAAGGTTGCAAACAGTCTGGTTCGGCTTCAGACAGTTGCCAGAGAGAAGGATGGAGTCCAGTAGAACACTTAGCTTGTTCTACATTGTTCCTGACATGACAATCCTCAGCTCCCAGAATCTTAGCTACACAGGCCTTCAGCCTGGTCATTGTTATGGCAACGTGATATCAGCACGTTGATCCACAGATCCATCAAAAGCTGATAACGCTGTTAGATTATTGTTTTCCATTCACAGAGAATTAAGTGTATTAGTAGCACTGGAAGGAGAAGGATTTGATCCGGAATTGGATTTAGAGCAGATGTTAACAGGATGTGGGATTGGTGCGTGGGACGAGCACTGAGCTCACATGCCAGTGCTGCATGAGGCACAGAGATTTTTAGCTCCTGTCTTTAATTTTAATACTGGACAGTCAGACTCCAGCCCAAATCCAGCAAGAATCAATACCTGCTCCATGGACGAGAGCGAGCTTTTGAGTGGTAAGAGGCCGAAATCCAACTCCAGCTGCTCCTGGTCCATGGAGAAATTTAAATCAAAGGTAAATTTAAATTTACCTGGTCCTCTTCTGGCTCTAGCTCCAGCTTTCACTAGGTTTGGTCAGGCAAAGAAGCCACCACCACGTCCCAACTCAGGCTCAGATTATCATCGGGACTCAATCTGGATATATAAAGAAGGACCTCTGCTGGCTTTGCATGATTCCCCTGTCCCTCAGGTGAGCTCGAGGTGGCAACTCAAATATTGTGTAAGTGAAGTTGATCTTGCGTAAGGTTGAAGTAAATAGGAGCAGAAATGGGCCGTTCAGCCCCTCAAGCCTTCCCTGCCATTCTATCAGATCATGGTTGATGTATCTGAATTTCATTTACCTGCCTTAGCTCCATACCCCTTGATGCCCTTTCCCCCCAAAAAATCTATCAATCTCAGACTTGAAAATTTCAATTGACCCCCCCACCATCCACAACATTTTGGAAGAGAGTTCCAGATTTCCACTAACCTTTGTGTGGAAAACAATGCCTCCTGATTTCACTCCAAGATGGCCTGGCTCTAATTTTAAGATTGTGCTCCCTTATTCTGGATCTCCCCCACCCGAGGAAATAGTAGAGAAGCAGAGTTCACATGTGATGTGCAGCATATGGAGTAACATATGGGTTTCATGACATAGCTTCCTGACTGGCACATGTGGTCCTATGCACATGAGAAGGAAGAGAAACAGATGTCATGATGAGCTTGCAGCTGACTTCTGCCCTTTGACTTCTTTGTCTCACTTGACTGGAGGAAAGCCAGTAATGTGGGAATAAGGATGGAGCTAAGGGAGTTAAAATGCAGGGAAGAGTATTGACAGACAAAAAGGTCAAACAACAGCGGGCAATATTTAAAGGAGAAATCAATAGAGTTCAGGAGAAATATGTTACACTCAAACAAAAAAATAAACCAGCCAAGAATGAAAGCTGTGGAAAAATAAAGCTGTGAGGATAAAAAAAATTGAATCTAAAGAAAAGGCATATGTAAAAGTAGATGACAATAAAAGAGAGGAGGGCAAAAAGGAGTGCAATGGGTTTAAGAAAGAGGTTACAAAGATAATTAGGAAGGTAGAGAGGAAATATGAAATGAAAATATCAAAACAAGTTAAAAGAAATAATAAATCATTCTATAGGCACAGAACTAACAAAAGGAAGATTAAGACAGGTACAGGGTCACTAAGATAACCTCACAGAAGATGATACTAATATGACAGGGATAATAAATAGATACTGGGTGAGATTTTAACTCACTTAAAACCCATCCACTTGCAGAGAGTTAAAATTGTGCCCGCTGCCTTAGTTTTTACTGAAGGGGATAACGGAGAAGAAGCAACAGTGGAAGAAGACAGGAGGGATCTTACATCAGTTAGGATAGAAAGAAATGGCATACCAGGCAAACCAGCCAACCTAAAGGAAGACAAGGCCCTGGGTTCAGATGGATTGCACCCATGAATGCTCAGAGACTAGGGAGGAGATAGCGGGAGCACTAGTATCCATATATAAATATTCAATAGAAAAATGAACAGCGCCAGAGGATTGCTGGTCAGCAAATGCAATTTCTGTCTCCAAAAAGGGAGATAAAACCAACCCAGGGAATTATACGCCAGTTAGCTTAGGATAGGAAAGATATCCGAATATTTTCTAAAAGGTGAGATAGCAATATATGTCGAGAATGAGAAAATAATGTAAGTAATCATCATGGATTTCTAAAAGAAAGGTAATTTTTAACCAATTTTAATTGAATTTTTTCATGAAGCAATAGAAAGTGTAGACAAGGACAATACAGAGGTTGTGGTAGACACACTTCCAGAAGACCTTCAACAAGGTCACATAAGAGACATGACAAAGATCAGGGCATGTGGAGTCAGGGCTCAGGTAGCAGGATAGATGGAAAGATGGCTAAAGAACAGAAAACGGAGAGTTGAAGTTAAAGGAAGATTCTCGGAGGGATCCATGCTGGGACCACTGTTGGTCACCAATATGCATGAACGATTTAAATTCAGGAAGGTGTTGAAATTTGCAGATGATATCAGATTGGAAGTATAATTAATAATGAGGAGGGCTGCACCAAAAAGAGGAAGACAAATGAAGAATGAAGAAGGCTTGAAGAATGGGGGGGAATAACAGAAAATTGAATTCAATATAGCAAAGTGTGAGCTGGTTCATTTTGGTAGGAGGAATACGGAGACCACCGACTCCTCGAAAAGTAGAAACTACATGGGGTACAGGAGGAAGGAGATCTGGGAATACGGATACGTTAATCATTAAATGTAGCAACATAAGTTGAAAAGGCAATGAAGAGTGGGATTCATTTTTAGAAGGACAGAATGCAAAAGCAGGGAAGTAATGTGAAATTCACACAGAGATTTGGTTGGACCACACTTGGATTATTGAGTGCAGTTCTGGTGCAGAAAATATTTACACAGCTGTTAACAGAATGAGAGGATATAGGCTGGGGCTGTTTTCTCTGGAAAAGAGAAGACGAAGAGGAGACCTGATAGATATCTTCAAAGTTATGAAGGGGTTCAATAGGGTGGATGTGGCAAAACTCTTTCCACTTGGAGGTGAGTCCAAAACAACAAAGTATAAATATGATGGGCACGGACAGATCAAATAAAATGATTCAGGAGGGATTTCTTTATACAGAGAGTATTCTCAAAAGAAAGAACTTGTATTTATATAGCCCATTCACGATCTTGGGACATTCCAAAATGTTTCACAGCAATGAAGTACTTTTGAAGTATAGTCACTACTGTAATGTAGAAAACGTGGTAGCCAATTTGCACACAACAAGATCCCACAAACAGCAATGGAAAGAGATAATTAGAGTGGCAGGAGGCTCCTGTGGAATATTAACGCTAGAATAGACCAGAGTTGAATAGAAACAAAAACAAGAAATGCTGGATTCACTCAGCAGGTCTGGCAGCATCTGTGGAAAGAGAAGCAGAGTTAACGTTTCGGGTCAGTGACCCTTCTTCGGAACTGACAAATATTAGAAAAGTCCTGGGATTGCTGCAGTGTTCCAGTGAACATCAACGCAAGCTCGAGGAACAGCATCTCATCTACCGATTAGGCACACTACAGCCTGCCGGACTGAACATTGAGTTCAATAATTTCAGAGCATGACAGCCCCCTACTTTACTTTCATTTTTAGTCATTTTTAGTTATTTTTTCTTCCTTTTTTTTTGCATTCCTTTTTACATTTTTTACAATCTTTTTTTGCATTTATTTCATTTCATCTTAGTTTGTTCAGTTTGCTTACCCACTGTTTTTTTCAGGTTGTTTTTCTTCAGGTTTGCACTTGCTGATGTTCAATATTCAGTGTATTCACACCTAATCTGTACTAATGCTTTGTCTTTCAACACACCATTAACATATTGTTTGCCTTTGCTCCGTGACCTTTTGGTCAGCTATGTGGCCTGGTCCAATCTGCACCTTCTCCTTTGTTATCTCTTGCCCCACCCCCACCTCACTTGCTTATAATCTGTGACTTTTCTAATATTTGTCAGTTCCGAAGAAGGGTCACTGACCCGAAACGTTAACTCTGCTTCTCTTTCCACAGATGCTGCCAGACCTGCTGAGTGAATCCAGCATTTCTTGTTTTTGTTTCAGATTTCCAGCATCCGCAGTATTTTGCTTTTATTCCAGAGTTGAATAGCCTGTTTCTGTGCTGTAGAGTCTTTCTATGCATGTAATTCTGACTGCCTGTCCTGTGTACCTACTTAGAAGTCTCCGTTCTTCCCCCTAGAGCATGAGGATGAGATATCCATTACCTGTAGCTGACCTTTCCCAGGTGCAATGTGCTCTCTTCCTTTGAAAAGAATGAAGACAGTACAAACACTGTCAAAATGAGGTCCAGTAAAATTCAGGGAGCAGCAGCTATTAATGGGGGCAGGGGAGGATGATGGCATACCATTTGGGGCTTTTAGACGGGACATTCATGTAAGGATCTAGAAAAAAACATTCGGAGGTGAAAGCTGGGAGCTAGGAAGTCCCCTGCATGATCTCTTGGACATTAATGGTAAGCACTTGAAGTTGAGGGAAAGGTGGTATTTGTAAGTGGCAAATGTGCTTTCTTGGAAGGTGTGTCTGACTCTTCCAATCTTGCATGGTTTGGTGAGGTCATTCTATTTCTTGTGGCACTAAGGACCTATATTAGGATGGGGTTCCTGGATGTAGAATTTACTATTTCTAATGGGTTAATGGTCGTACTAAAGTAGCAGAGGGAAGAGCTTCAGATGAAGGTGGTGAGCGTAGTTTGACATTTCTAAATGCTTATATAGGGGAAAACTATGTAAAAACCCAAACTGTGCCTGAAGGATAAGCACCAAGATTGGATTCTTAGAAACATCATTGCAGCTATTTGGATCAATCAATGGATTGACATGCATTTCAATCCTTCTTTTCTTTTTCACCTCTTACTTTAGTTGAAGCTGCATTTGAGAATTTTACTTCTGGTCTGCAGATCTTAGTCTTATGTAGCATTACAAGTGTGCCAAATAGTAACATGGGCCAACTGGCTCAATACCAAACCGGCTTTACAATGAGGTGTTTTTACTTAATTTTTACAGCATCTTTTATTTCCATGCTAAATCGATGACAGACATAGGCCCTGAAATCACGATATTTAAAATAAATGGATCGGCATTTTGTCAGTCATGGTTCAGTGGTAGCACTCCTGTCTCAGAATCAGAAGGTTGTGGGTTCTTTTGCCAGAGAACTTGAACCAATAATCTAGGCTGGCAATCCAGTGCAGCACTGAATGAGTCATTCACTGTCAGAGGTTATGATGAGATGTTAAACCAATGCCCTGTCTGCCCTTTCAGGTGAATGTTAAAGATCCTATTGCACTAGTTTGAAGAAGAGCAGGGGAGTTCTCCTCAATGGCTTGTCTAATATTTATCCCTCAACCAGCACCTAACAAAACAGATTAACCATCATTATCTCATTGCTGTTTGTGGGAGCTTGCTGTGTGGTAATTGTTCCTTACATTACAACAGTGACTACATTTCAAAAAATGTACTTAATTGGCTTGAAAGCGCTTTAGGATAGCCTGGGGTTACGTAAAGTGCTACATAAATGCAAGTTCTTTCTTTTCATTGAGGCTAAATCACAGAATCTTTACAGTGCATAAGGAGGCCAGTCAGCCCATCGTGTCTGCACCAGCTCTCAGAGAAATTCTCTTATTTCCATTCCCCTGCCTTCTCCCCATAACTCTGCACATTCTTCCTTTTCATATATCTGTCTAACTCCCTTTTGAATGCTTCAATTGAACCTGCCTCCACCACATTCTCAGGCAGCGCATTCCAGACCTTAACCACTCGCTGCATGAAAAAGCTTTTCCTCATGTCACTTTTGCTTCTCTTACCAAATACTTTAAATCTGTGCCCTCTTGTTCTCACTCCTTTCACAAGTAGGAACAGTTTCTCTCTATTCTGTCCAGACCCCTCATGATTTTAAATACTTCTATCAAATCACCTCTCAGCCTTCTCTTCAAGGAAAACAGTCCTAACTTCTCCAATCTATCTTCATAACTGAAATTCCCCATCCCTGGAACCATTCTTGTGAATCTTTTCTGTACTCTCTGCAATGCCCTCACGTCTTTCCTCAAGTGCGGCACCCAGAACTGGACGCAGTACTCCAGCTGAGGCCAAACTAGTGTCTTATACAAGTTCAACATAACTTCCTTGCTCTTGTACTCTATGCCACTGTTAATAAAGCCTAGGATATTGTATTCTTTATTAAACGCTCTCTCAACCTATCCTGCCACCTGCAATGACTTATGCACATATACACCTAGGTCCCTCTGCTCCTGCACCCCCTTTAGAAGTGTACCCTTTATTCTATATTGTCTCTTCATGATCTTCCTACCAAAATGAATCACTTCACATTTAGTTTAGAGATACAGCACTGAAACAGGCCCTTTGGCCCACCGAGTCTGTGCCGACCATCAACCACCCATTTTATACTAATCCTACACTAATCCCATATTCCTACCACATCCCCACCTGTCCCTATATATTTCCCTACCACCTACCTATACTAGGGGCAATTTCTAATGGCCAATTAACCTATCAACCTGCAAGTCTTTGGCATGTGGGAGGAAACCGGAGCACCCGGAGGAAACCCACGCAGACACAGGGAGAACTTGCAAACTCTGCATTGAACTTCATCTGCCACCTGTCTGCCCATTCCACCAACTTGTCTATGTCCTTTTGAAGTTCTACACTATCCTCCTCACAGTTCACAATGCTTCCAAGTTTCATATCATCTGCAAACTTTGAAATTGTGCCCAGTACACCAAAGTCGAGGTCATTAATATATATCAGGAAAAGCAAGGGTCCCAAAACTAGCCCCTGGGTAATTCCACTACAAACCTTCCTCCAGCCCAAAAAACATCCATTAACCACTACTTTTTGTTTCCTGTCACTCAGCCAATTCCATATCCATGTTACTACTGTCCCTTTTATTCCATGAGCTACAAGTTTTTGAATGTCCAAGTGCATCACATCAACAGCAGTGCCCTCATCAACCCTCTCTATTACCTCCTCAAAAAAACTCCAGCAAGTTAGTTAAACATGATTTTCCCTTAAGAAATCCATGCTGGCATTCCTTAATTAACTCACATTTTTGCATGTGATTATTGATTTTATCCCGAATTATTTTTTATAGAAATTTTTCCACACCAAAGTTAAACTGACTGGCCTCTAGTTGCTGGACTTATCTTTACACCCTTTTTTGAGCAAGGGTGTAACGTTTGCAATTCTCCAGTCCTCTGGCACCACCCCCGAGTCTAAGGAAGACTGACAAATTATGGCCAATGCCTCTGCGATTTCCACCCTCACTTCCCTCAGTATCCTCGGGTGCATCTCATCTGGCCCTGGTGCCTTATCCACTTTAAGTACAGACAGCCTATCTAACACTTCTTTATCAATTTTAAACCCTTCTAGTGTCTGAATTACCTCCTCTTTCAACATTCTTCCTTGGTAAAGACAGATGCAAAGTATTCATTTAATACCTGAGCTATGCCCTCTGCCTCCATGTGTAGGGCGGCACAGTGGCGCAGTGGTTAGCACTGCAGCCTCACAGCTCCAGCGACCCGGGTTCAATTCTGGGTACTGCCTGTGTGGAGTTTGCAAGTTCTCCCTGTGTCTGCGTGGGTTTTCTCCGGGTGCTCCGGTTTCCTCCCACAAGCCAAAAGACTTGCAGGTTGGTAGGTAAATTGGCCATTATAAATTGCCCCTAGTATAGGTAGGTGGTGGGGAAATGTGGGGACGGGTGGGGATGTGGTAGGAGTATGGGATTAGTGTAGGATTAGTATAGATGGGTGGTTGATGGTCGGCACAGACTTGGTGGGCCGAAGGGCCTGTTTCAGTGCTGTATCTCTAAACTAAACTAAACTAAATCCCCTTTATGGTCCCCACTCCTCCTTTTACCACTCTTTTACTATTTATATGCCTATAGAAAATGTTGGGATTTCCTTTAATGCTAGCTGACAGTCTCTTTTCATGCTTTCTCTTTGCTTCTCTTATTTGCTTTTTCACTTCCACTCTGGACCTTCTATATTCAGCCTGGTTCTCAATTGTATTTTCTACCTGGCATCTGTCATAAGCACACTTTTTCTTCTTTATCTCAAGCTCTACCTCTTTTATCATCCAGGGAGCTCTGGATTTCTCTGCCTTACTTTTCCCCTTCGAGGGAACATAATACAGAGGAATTTTAAATCATTGCATTACGTATTAGAATCCCATGATACAATTTCAGTCAAGTTGGGAAGGAAATTATTGAGCATGGGCCAATAACCATACTTATTATTTTGTTGTACAGTCACCATTCAAGTCTAGTCAGTTCTATCATAGAATAGAGGTCAAGCAAGAGACACATTTCTCCCTGAACTTGTCAAAACATCTGAAC
The DNA here is from genome assembly GCF_036365525.1 of Heterodontus francisci. Lineage (NCBI taxonomy): Eukaryota > Metazoa > Chordata > Chondrichthyes > Heterodontiformes > Heterodontidae > Heterodontus > Heterodontus francisci. Next base: position 29,700,630 of record NC_090380.1, on the reverse strand, counting down.
ATAAACATCTTTGATGTGGTGGGACAAGTTGATAAGGCTGTTTTTTTTAAAAGAAAGAGCATACTGGATCCTTGGTTTTATAAATAGAGGAACAGAATACAAAAGCAAAGATTTTATGATGAAACTTTCTAAATCACTGGTTAGGCCTCAGCTGGAGTATTGTGTCCAATTCAGGACAGTGCATGTTGGAAAGGATGTCAAGGCCTTGGGGAGGGTGCAGAGGAGATTTACCAGAAAGGGACCAGGAATGAGGGGATTTCAGTTATGTGGAGAGATTACAGAAACTGGGATTATTTTTCTTAGAGTAGAGCAGGTTAAAGGGAAATTCACTGGAGAATTTCATAACAATGAAGGGTTTTGATTGAGTCAATATGGAGAAACAATTCACCCTCCTTGAGACTCCAAACAATGAAACGGTGGAATTATATTCATCTGCCTTTCCAATGGGCTGAACCCTGCACCTTTCTGAAGAGTCTGTTTTCAGCTATCTCCTGGATTATTTAGAGTAATTCATAACTCTAGTGTGTGCAGCTGTAGTTCTAATTCTGTTGGACTTAAGCCAGCCCTTGTGCGAGGAGCTGGTTAAGAAAATAATAAAGGTATGCCACTGTGTGTAACTTATTCGTTTTCAGGCTCCTTTTTATGTTCTGATTTTAACCATTCCCCACCCATTGGCCGGAATCTACCTGGCCCCACGGAAGCAGGTTTGAAGCTGGGATATGGGGTGAAATCAGAGTTGAGGCCGCGGGGATGAAAAGCCTCACCTGCAGCAGAAACCGACCTTCTGATAGGTTTCCCACCACTGCAATGGCCCAGTGGCTTCAGGCCTTTCTATTTTCGGCATTTTATACAAGCTTCCAAGGGCGCCAGCATTTTGTAGTGCCCTCACATCTCTCTACCTGTCGCAGCAGCACCCACTTCTCCCAGTGGGGCTGCCAGCTGTTCACAGCTGCAGGCCCTCTGATTTGGCCTGCAACCTCATCAACCCGTCCACCACCCTTGATTGGAAGGGCGGACATGGAGGCAGCCAATTAGGAGGCAGCTTCCCGGAAGATCCTGGAGGGCACACTGCAGACCCGTGGGGTCAGGACCTGAAAATGGTCCCGATGCCTGAAAATTAGCTATCAACGGAAGATTCTGCCTATCAACATAGGCATGTGGGCCACTGCTAAGTTGGTTGGGGTCTTTCTTTAGGTGGCCCTGGTAGTCTCCTAAAATGAGCACAGGCCTCATCTCAATATTGAAATGAGGCACCTGTGCCCAGTTCAGACCCGGATTGTTAGATTGGTTTGCACTCGTCAGACTTTACAATGCACAAAACTCTGACTGGTATTACCGGGTCTTGAGCAGCGTAACCAGTGGTTCTTAAAGGGAACTCCGGAGGACACTCAGAAAAGGCCCCAAAACTTTCACACTGTTGCTTCTTTCCTGTCTCTCCTCCATCTCCTCCCGATATGGGCCTCAGAACAGGGTGAAGTTGATGATGGCCCGACAGGCTTGATTGATGTTAGCAGCTCACCTAATTTATTCTGACGAGGTCTGAGGACAAATTTAGTTCAGGCGTCGGCTCTCCGTTTTGGCAGGCCCTGGCCCAGGCTCTGCCATTTACCCATCTCGGTTCCATATCTCTTGATGCCTTCATTTAAGAAAATACATGATCAATCTCAGTCCTGAAAACTCCAGTTGTTTGTTCCAGCATCCACAGCCTGTTTGGGGTAGAGAAAATTCCAGTTTTCTACTAAAAGTGAGAATTTTGTTTTTGATGGGAGGAGACAGGATGTTGTTTGATCATTGCAACATAAACAAACAGAAGTTATTGATCATGTAGTATCTCAAGTGTAACTCATACAAACAAACATGTGACCTACACAACATTCTTCCTTAGTGAGATACTTGTATATATGAACGCGGGGTAATATGCGAAGCAAGGCTGCATTTATATAACACCTTTCATGATGTCAGGATATCCCAAAGTACTTTACAGCCAACAAAGAGCTTTAGAAAGTGTAGTCACTCTGGTAATTACGGAAATGCGACAGCCAATTTGTGCACAGCAAGGTCCCACAAACAGCAATGTGATAATGTAATAATCTGTTTCTTGTTAAGAACACTATCGGGTCAGCTAAAACTGCTCACTATTCCAGTATCATCCTGGAATGCAAAGAAAACCCCCAGCTTCTTTACTGCAGATAATTTTCTTGACCCTCTTTTCCCCGTCCCCTCCACCCACACCTCCACCAATAAGTATGAGGAGCTCATGGACTTCTTTGTCACTAAGATCGAGACTATCCGATCAGCTGCCTCTGCCGTGTCCCTCCCTCCCACTAGCCCACCTGGCTAAACTTCCTCCAATGCTCCCCCTGCCCTAGCCCTGAACTCGCATCTTTCTCTAGTTTCTCTCCTACCTCCACTCATGCCCTCTCTGAGCTCATCTTGTCCATGAGACCCACCTCCTGCTCCCTCGATCCTATTCCCACTAAACTGCTGATTACCCAACTTCCCCTCATGGTCCCCATGTTAGCCGATATTGTAAATGGTTCTCTCTCCTTTAAATCTGCTGACATCACCCCCTCCTCAAAAAAAAAACCCCTTGACCCCACTGTCCTTGCAAACTACTGTCCCATCTCCAACTGCCCTTTCCTCTCCAAAGTCCTTGAGCGTGTTGTCACCTTCCAAATCCATTCCCATCTTTCCCGGAACTCCATGTTTGAATCCCTCCAATCAGGTTTCCGTCTCTGCTACAGTATCAAAACGATTCTTATCAAAGTCAAAAATGACATCCTATGTGACTGTGACAAAGGTAAACATTTCTTCCTTGTGGCTGCCTAGTAAAACCTAACGGCCTTCTTGCAGATCGGGCACCCTGTGCCCCACAGAGGGCCCCCCCATGGCACAAGCCGCCCCCACTGCAGCACATCCCACCCCACCCTTGCCTTGCAGGGGCCCGTCCGCTTGTCCCCGGCGAAGCTCCACACATTTACCTCAATTCCGGATCTCCTCCATTGCTGCTTATCACATTGCGTACAGTCCCGCTCCCAGTGGCGCTGCTGGGACTGAAGAGCGGTCGGCCCACTAATTGGCTGGCAGCTCTTGGAGGCGCGTCTTCCTGACTCGAGGGTGGAAGTCCCACCTGAGGCCAGTGTAGGGCCTGGGCCACGTAAAATCACTATGTGGCTTCCAGGCCTGGCAGAGGCGGGCTCGCCACTGCAGTTTTGGCCAGTGGGCGGGGCCTCCAGCCCAACATAAAATTATGTGGCTGAGAGTCATGTTGTTTTATATTGCTCCTGTAAAGTGCCTTGCACATTTTATTATGTTAAAGGCACTAGATAAATAGATGTTTAGTGTATGGGGAGAGAGATACTGGGGAGAAATTGTAACTCTTCCTCAAATAGTGCTATGGGATCTTTTATGCCCACCTGAGAGGGCAGATGGGACCTTGGTTTGAAATCTCACCCAGTACTGCACTGGATTGTCAGCCTAGATTTTTGTGCTCATGTTTCTGGCATGAGACATGAATCCACAACCTTCTGTCTCAGAGGCAAGAGTCCTACACACTGAGCCATGCCTGACACTTTGAAAAGCCTACTGCAGCTTGTAATTCCAGGTGGTCTCCCATGCAAGTACTAACCAAGCTTAACATTGCTTAGCTTCTGAGGTCAAATTGAATCAGGTGCTATCAGAGCAGGGACTTGAGCTCAAAATCTAGGCTGACACTCCAATGCAGTATTGAGTGAGTGCTGCACTATTGCAGGTGTTGTCTTTTAGACGAAACGTTAAACTGAGGCCCCTTCTGCTCTCTCAGGTAGATGTAAAAGATCCCATGACGGTATTTTGAAGAAGAGCAGGGGAGTTCTCCCCAGTGTCCTGGCCAATTTTTATCCCTCAATCAGATCACTAAAAAACAGATTATCTGGTCATTATAACATGATAACATTGCTGTGTATAGGAGCTTGCTGTAAACAAATTGATCAGTGTGTTCCCTTCATTACAACAGTGACTACACTTCCAAAGTACTTAATTGGCTGTAAAGTGCGTTGGGACATCCTGAGGCCGTGAAGGATGCTATATAAATGCAAATCTATCTTTCAGGATGGAAGTCAGCATGAGGGGCTGGTTGTTGACTGGTTGGCTGTTATACACACTGCCTCATTTTCCTTCCCATTGACTTCCATTGGTAACAACCTTGATCTTTCAATCTTAGGCCAGCCTTTCAAGCTGGATCCCAAATCTGCACACAAAAAGCTGAAAGTGTCTCATGACAACCTCAGTGTGGAACGGGATGAGACCACCTCGAAGAAGAGCCACACTCCGGAACGCTTCACCAGCCAAGGGAGCTACGGCATAACTGGCAATGTCTATATCGACAGTGGCCGACATTATTGGGAGATCCTCATTGGAGGAAGCACTTGGTAAGAACACAAAATTCTTTGTATGTTTCCTCCATAGAATCTATGGGCAAGTTTGCTGTGCCTTAGTTGCCCTACTAAAACTATCAGGTTCTTCCTCACTTTCAAAATGACTAATAAAGGTCTTCATTATCACTGGGTCAAAGTCATGGAACTCCCAGCCTGGCTGCACTGTGAGAGTCCCTTCACCACGTCATAAGGTCTCAAGAACTAGGAGCAGGAGTGGGCAATTCAGCCCCTCGAGCCTGCTCCACTATTCAATATTATCATGGCAGATCTCATCTTAGCCTCAACTCCACTTCCCTGCCCATTCTCCATAACGTAAACTGCAGTGTTCCAAGAAGGCGGCTTACCATTACCTTCTCGTGGGCAACTAGGGACCGACAGTAAATGCTGGCCTTGCCAGTGACACCCACATCCCAAGAATGAACAATAATAAAGACTTGCACTCCAACTTAGAGTGGACATGTGCAGGGGGAAAGCAGAAGGGAAGCACTCAATGTAGCCTGAGCAAGTGGCCCAGGCGCACTGAGTCCCACTGACAGGGTCGGCATTGAGGCTGACGAGTGGAATTTTGGGTGGCAAGAGGACATGAGGGAGTGGTCAGGAGGGTCTAACAATTGGGGAAGGGGGGAAAGGCCAGGTCACGAAGGGCCCAAGTTTCTTTTGTGGGGATCGGAGGAGGATCCTGCTCCTTCAAGCCCACAAGGAAAAGTTTTAGAAAGAAATTTCAAAATGAAACTTACCCAGGCCTTTTCTGTTCCTGATCCTGTTGCCTACAAGGTGTCGCTAGTCGCTCGGGCTCTGTGCGCGATTCATGACGAAAAATTGTGCTGGGGTCTGAATTACATCACTGGACCCCTGACATTTTGAATATTAATGAGGTGTTTGCAATCCTAAAGAGGGTGCCTTTCTCACAACCCAAATTATTGGGGTTAAAATGGTGCCTGGAGCAAAAAGCTTCAGGTAGCGCCCACACACTATTTTATGCTGACATCGGGTTGGCGGAGTGGGGATTATTGGGGCAAGGATATAATCAGGGCTATTGTCAAAAGGAGCTTGAATTGGTGATTGTCCAATGTTTAAAGAAAGGTAGACTGATTGGGTGTTGTATGATCGCTTCAAGAGTGATGTCCCTTTAAGAACTCTATGCTAATGAGCTAAGTACCAGGACATAGTCATGTGACTAGAAGCCATAGGCACTCTGCAACTGTAACACCTTAGACAAAGGTTCTGTACATAGTTTGCTCCGTATTGTATATACTAGTTGAGCTGTTAATAAACCTGTTAGCGATCTTCAAGGCACTGGTATCCACATCCCTCATTTTGTTGCTTAACTTAACATCACACAAAGAAAACATGATATGGTTGCAGCAGTGGGATTACCAGCATGTAAGGACCTCAACATTGTGACTATCCACGAGGTCACCAAGCTACCCATTACAGCAGAAGAGACCAAGGGTACCCACATTGAATCAGTCCACGACCGACAACAAATGTACCTGGACTGGTTCGGCGCCACAGGAGATTTCAACGGTGATGCTATACTGCACCTCAGAGAGGACGCAATTTTGTCAATCAACCGTCCCAGAAAGTGCAGCTTGCATGTACAAGAAAAATGTCAGCAGGAGTTAGATGACATGGAACACAATGTGCAGCATCACACAGACTGGTGCACTCAATTACATGCGTACTGAAGAAGGATGGAGCATGTCTAGTCCAAGGCGTCTAACCCTCTCCCTGAAGATTCCAACGTTAGAGGAATTGAATCCCAAGTTCACAGGAGCCAGATCCTCCTTTTCAGGTGAATCCACAAACAGGACTGTCCTGACAGACCCAATGTTTCAGCCTGTTTCTGCCCCACTGAACTTATTTCTTCCTATCTTGACTCTATCATTTCTCCCCTGGTCCAGTCTCTTCCCACCTACATCCGTGACTTGTCTGACACCCTACTCATTTTGACAATTTCTGGTTTCCTGGCCCTAACTGCCCCCTCTTCACTATGGACGTCCAATCGCTCTACACCTCCATCCCCCACCAGGATTGTTTGAGGGCTCTCCGCTTCTTCCTTGAACAGAGGCCCAACCAGTCCCCATCCACCACTACCTGCCTCCGCCTGGCTGAACTTGTTCTCACATTGAACAACTTCTCCTTCAACTCCACTGATTTCCTTCAAGTAAAAGGTGTTGCTATGGGTACCCGCATGGGTCCTAGTTATGCCTGTCTTTTTGTGGAATATGTCGAACATTCCTTGTTCCAGTCCAACTCAGGCCCCCTCCCCCAACTCTCTTTTTCCGGTACATTGATGACTGTATCGGTGCTGTTTCCTGATCCTGCCCCAAACTGGAAAACTTTATCAACTTTGCTTCTAATTTCCACCCTGCTCTCACCTTCACATGGTCCATCTCCAACACTTCCCTTCCCTTCCTCGACTTCTCTCTCCATCTCTGGGGATAGACTGTTTACTAATATTCATTATAAGCCCACTGACTCCCACGGCTACCTTGACTATACTTCCTCACACCCTGTAGTACACTCCCAGCCAAGTCAGCGTCCCCTTTTTGTTTTTAAGTTCTGCCCATATGGCCTCATTTGAGGAACCTTCAAAGATATCATCCTTCCTTACTGCAGTAATTGACTCCTTGATCAACAGTGCAATGCCACCTCTTTTACACCCTCCCCTGACACGCCTGAAGATTCTATACCCTGGAATATTGAGCTGCCAGTCCTGCCCTTCCCTCAACCATATCTCTGTGATAGCAATAATATCATATTTGAATATATTAATCAACGCCCTCAATTCATCTGTCTTACTTGTAAGACTCCTTGCAGGTCTATATTTGCTCTGCCTTCCAGACTGACTCAGTTTCTCTACTATATTTGACTGTGCATCACCCCCTACTGTACCTCCACTCTATCCCACCCCCCCTGCCAAATTAGTTTAAACCCCCGCCAACAGCAATAGCAAACCTCCCAGCAAGGATGTTGGTCCCGTTCCAGTTCAGGTGCAACCCATCCAACTTGTACAGGTCCCACCTTCGCCAGAAACAGTCCCAGTGATCCAGGAAACTAAAGCCCTCCCTCCTGCACCATGTCTTCAGCCACGCATTTATCTGCTCTATCCTCCTATTCCTATACTCACTAGCACGTGGTTCCGGGAGTAATCCAGAGATTACAACCTTTGAGGTTCCACTTTTTAATCTGCTACCTAGCTCCCTAAATTCTTGTGGCAGGACCTCATCCCTCTTTCTACCTATGTCGTTGGTACCAATGTGCACCACAACCTAAACTGTTCACCCCCCGCCTTCAGAATGTCCTGCAGCCGCTCCGTGACATCCTTGACCCTGGCACCAGGGAGGCAACATGCCATGTCTATGACTCTATGACCTTGCCTCCTGTAAGGACTCCATTCTATTCTCCCAGTTTCTCTGTCTCTGATGCATCTGCTCTGATGATGCAACCTTCCACAGCAGCTCTTCTCACAGAATCACAGAATAACAGAATAATACAGTGCAGAAGAGGCCCTTCGGCCCATCGAGTCTGCACCGATGCATTAAAGACACCTGACCTGTCTACCTAATCCCATTTGCCAGCACTTGGCCCATAGACTTGAATGTTATGACGTGCCAAGTTCTCATCCAGGTACTTTTTAAAGGATGTGAGGCAACCCGCCTCTACCACCCTCCCAGGCAGTGCATTCCAGACGGTCAACACCCTCTGGGTAAAAAAGTTCTTCCTCAAATCCCCCTTAAACCTCCTACCCCTCACCTTAAACTTGAGTCCCCTCGTAACTGACCCTTCAACTAATGGGAACAGCTGCTTCCTATCCACCCTGTCGATGCCCCTCATAATCTTGTACACCTCGATCAGGTTACACCTCGATCAGGTCACCCCTCAGTCTTCTCTGCTCCAGTGAAAACAACCCAAGCCTATCCAACCTCTCTTCATAGCTTAAATGTTCCATCCCAGGCAACATCCTGGTGAATCGCCTCTGCACCCCCGCCAGTGCAATCACATCCTTCCTATAATGTGGCGACCAGAATTGCACACAGTACTCCAGCTGTGGCCTTACCAAAGTTCTATACAACTCCAACATGACCTCCCTGCTTTTGTAATCTATGCCTCGATTGATAAAGGCAAGTGTCCCGTATGTCTTTTTCACCACCCTATTAACCTGCCCTTCTGCCTTCAGAGATCTATGGACAAACATGCCAAGGTCCCTTTGTTCCTCGGAACCTCCCAGTGTCAGGCCATTCATTGAATACTTCCGTGTCACATTACTCCTTCCAAAGTGTATCACCTCACACTTTTCAGCGTTAAATTCCATCTGCCATTTTTCTGCCCATTTGACCATTCCGTCTATATCTTCCTGTAACCTAAGACACTCAACCTCACTGTTAACCACTCGGCCAATCTTTGTGTCATCTGCGAACGTACTGATCCTACCCCCCACATAGTCATCTATGTCATTTATATATGTCTGATATGTCTTCCTTTTTCCTTACTGAGAATTTCCCCCACTGTGGTTGACAGGGCCCTCGACTATGTCCAACCTATTTCCCGCACCTCTGCCCTCACCCCTTCCCCTCCCTCCCACAACCGTGACAGGGTTCCCCCTGTCCTCACTTTCCACCCTACTAACCTCCACATCCAAAGAATCATCTTCTGCCATTTCCGTCACCTCCAGCGTGATGCCACTACCAAACATATCTTCCCCTCCCTTCCCCTGTCAGCATTCTGAAGGGATCGTTCCCTCCGCGACACCCTGGTCCACTTCTCCGTTACTGCTGACAGCTCATCCCCTTCCCACACACCCTCCCATGCAATCGCAGGAGGTGTAATACCTGCACTTTTACCTCCTCTCTCCTCACTATCCAAGTCTCCAATCACTCCTTTCAGGTGAAGCAGTGATTTACTTGTACTTCTTTCAATGTAGTATACTGTATTCACTGCTCACTATGTGGTCTCCTCTACATTGGGGAGACCAAATGCAGATTGGGTGACTACCTCCGCTCAGTCCAAAATCATGACTGCGAGCTTCCTGTCGTTTGCCATTTCAACACCCACCACCCCCACCTCTCATGCCCGCATCTCTGTCCTGGGCTTGCTGCAGTGTTCCAGTGAACATCAACGCAAGCTCGAGGAGTAGCACCTCATCTTCCGATTAGGCACACTACAGCCCGCCGGACTGAACATTGAGATCAATTTGAGCATGACTGGCCCCCCCTTTTTTGTTTTTTAGTTTCACTTTTTATTTTTTTTATTTTTATTTCATTTTATTTTAGTTTGTTTCATCATTCCATTTTTTTACAATGTGCCTGCCCACCTTTTTTTCATGTTTGTGCTTTTGGCTAGGGCTTTCATTATTCTGTCATTTAACACCCTCTCTGCACTAATGCTTTGTCTTTCACCACACTATTAACACACTCTTTGCCTTTGTCCCATGACCTCCTTGTCAGTTATTCTCTGTGACCCTCTGTCCTATCAACATCTTCCCTTTTGTTCTCTTTTGCCCCACCCCCACTTTATTTGCTTGAAACCTATTACATTTCTAACCTTTGCCAGTTCTGATGAAAGGTCACTGACCTGAAACGCTAACTTTGCTTCTCTCTCCACAGATGCTGCCAGACCTGCTGAATATTTCCAGCACTTTTTGTTTTTATTTCAGATTTTCAGCATCTGCAGTATTTTGCTTTAATTCAAGATTTTCGTGTTGTCATGTTACACCTCAGAGCTACACCTCTGTATGGGCCTACCGTCATCCGCAGAGATCACATTTGGCAGACAAGTCAGAATGATTTTGCCAAGCCATCATCTGTCCAAATTCTCTGAGATGCAGGAGACACTGCTCAAAAAACGGGAGAATGAAGATGGTGCATGACCGACACGCAGGGGCGGAACTACCTCAGCTACACGTCGGACAAAAGGTCAGGTCATACACCCCGCAATGAGAACATGGTTACCTGCAGATGTATCCAAAGTATGCGATGAGCCAGGTCCTACGAGATTACACCATCTAATGGAGCAGTGCTGAGCAGGAACTGACGCCAATTAAGAGAAGTGTGCAATACTCCAATTGTACACAACGGACTCAAAAGAACGCATTTCAACAATGAGGGTGTGACAGAACAACAAGATGACAACCAACACATTGACAACACATCTGCAAACCAAAAACAGCCAAGGGCGAAATCCACATCCCCAGAAGGTTATACCATAACCAGATCTGGAAGAGTTGTCAAACCACTGAAATGATATATGGACTCTTAAGCTTCTGCACGTGTAAATTTCAAAATCCCTATCCTCATACTTGTAAATTTTATAATCCCTATCCCCGTAAAACTAATTTTGATATCCAATTTTAGGTGTTTTTACTTATAGCATATGAGAATTGTCTTTGGAAACTAAGGGGATGTTGTATGATCACTTCAAGAGTGATGTCCCTTTAAGAACACAGTAAACAGAAGTCCTTGAAGCGGCCAACATCCCCAGCTTATACACACTACTGAGTCAGCGGCGCTTGAGATGGCTTGGCCATGTGAGCCGCATCAGCGGCGCTTGAGATGGCTTGGCCATGTGAGCCGCATGGAAGATGGCAGGATCCCCAAAGACACATTGTACAGCGAGCTCGCCACTGGTATCAGACCCACCGGCCGTCCATGTCTCCGTTATAAAGACGTCTGCAAACGCGACATGAAATCGTGTGACATTGATCACAAGTCGTGGGAGTCAGTTGCCAGCATTCGCCAGAGCTGGCGGGCAGCCATAAAGACAGGGCTAAATTGTGGCGAGTCGAAGAGACTTAGTGGTTGGCAGGAAAACAGACAGAGGCGCAAGGGGAGAGCCAACTGTGCAACAGCCCCAGATAAGGAGGCCCAAAAGAAAGAAAATGCTAATGAGCTAAGTACCAGAACCTAGTCATGTGACTAGAAGCCATCGTCACTCTGATGGACAAAGGTTCTGTACATAGTTTGCTCTATATTATATATAGAGCAGAAAATGGCTTTGAAATAACTGGAAACAGCTGCAGCAATACAATGATTGTTGCATTGGGGCAGGTGTCTTTGAAATGCGTTGTTCCTTCATTTGTGTAGTGTTTATGAGAGATTGCATGGCTTTAAACTGTCCCTTAAGGGGACAGGTGTGAAAGAAACTTGTGTTTTTCTGGGCCGACTCAAAATATAGACTCAGAATCCAAGCTAATTTAATCCAAAAAAAAAATCAGATCAAAGTCATCGTCGCAGTGTCTGAAGAAAGCAGCTGTTTAAACTCAGTCTCGGCCAGTACACGGGTACCACAATCCCTTCCCCTGACCTTGCAGCCAAAGACACCGGCACCAGTCTTCCCAAACCAACCTTGTGTTTGGGGATTGGTGAGATAATGTTGCATATTGATACAACATAGCTGGAAGAATTTTAAGTGGAACATTACACGATTCACTTGAAGCCCCTGAGGCACATTCACTTAGGTCTCGAGACTATTGCCTCAACCTGGTGGCTGATTTCAAAACAGCCCTGGATTGTTGGTTCCTCTATTTTGTACTTTTTCCAGATGTTGCAGTTAAGAAATGGAATATTTTCTTTTCCATTTCAATGCCCAGTGTCAGCAGTAAGCGCTCCCATGATAACCCAAAGGACTTCTTTTAAACTATTTTAGCACTATTTTTGCTCCCATCCCCTGCTGGCCCCCAATGTACTGGTCTAAGGCCCACTTCTCCATGATGTCATGAGTCCTTGCACTACAAGTAGAAATTTTCAAGCAAATCACTAATGGATCTCTGGTGTTTTAGGTCCTAGCTTCGGAAATGCTTACTTATTTTCAACAACTTTTCTGCTCAGTTACCCGTGGCTTCGTGACCAGCTTTGAGTTGGGCCTCATTCGGGAGACCTGACCACATAATCCAGGCTGGCACCTCCTTTAAGATGATCCTTAAAACCTACCTTTCTGACCAAGGTTGTAGTCGCAGTGTCCTAATGCATTCTGCAAAGGCTTGGCATCAGTTTTTGTCTGCTAATGCTCCTGTGACGTGCCTCTGGATGATTTACAAGGCTGGAGGCATTATATAAATGTAACAGATTTGTTACATGTACATCCTGCGCAGGTAAATCTGAAGAATTTAAAATGATAACCTCCTGTCTGCCCGCAGGCATTGTGAGAGGCCTTCCTCCGCCAAATTATGGTTTGCCTGCTTCCCAGAAAACTGCCCCTTTACATTCATGGGAGGGTGTACCAGAGAGAAGGCAACATATCTGAGAGTTATTTTACTCTTCAGTAGTCTCTTCAGACTACTAGAAAAGATTGGATGCCCACCAAAGCCACTAAGTATCATCACCTTATTCCATGACAATATGAAAGGCACATTTCAGCATAGCAGCACCTCATCAGACCCCTTTCCTATCCTGAGTGGCGTGTTCTCGCACCTACACTGTTTGGGATCTTCTTCTCCCTGCTGCTCTCACATGCGTTCAAGTCTTCAGAAGAAGGAATTTTCCTCCACACAAGATCAGGTGGCAGGTTGTTCAACCTTGCCTGTCTAAAAGCGAAGACCAAAGTTCGGAAAGTCCTCATCAGGGAACTCCTCTTTGCTGGCGATGCTGCATTAACATCTCACACTGAAGAGTGCCTGCAGAGTCTCATCAACAGGTTTGCAGCTGCCTGCACCGAATTTGGCCTAACCATCAGCCTCAAGAAAATAAACATCATAGAACAGGACGTCAGAAATGCCCATCCATAAATATCGACGACCACACTCTGGAAGTGGTTCAAGAGTTCACCTACCGAGGCTCAACTATCACCAGTAACCTGTCTCTCGATGTAGAATTCAACAAGCGCATGGGGAAGGCTTCCTCTGCTATATCCAGACTGGCCAAGAGAGTGTGGGAAAATGGCACACTGACACAGAACACAAAAGTCCGAGTGTATCAAGCCTGTGTTCTCAGTACCTTGCTGTACAGCAGCGAGTCCTGGACAACATACGTCAGCCAAGAGCGACGTCTCAATTCATTCCATCTTCGCTGCCTCCGGAGAATCCTTGGCATCAGGTGGCAGGACCATATCTCCAACACAGAAGTCCTCGAGGTAGTCAACATCCCCAGCATATACACCCTACTGAGCCAGCGGCGCCTGAGATGGCTTGGCCATGTGAGCCGCATGGAAGATGGCAGGATCACCAAGGACACATTGTACAGCGAGCTCGTCACTGGTATCAGACCCACCAGCCGTCCTTGTCTCCGCTTTAAAGACGTCTGCAAACACGACATGAAGTCCTGTGACATTGATCACAAGTCGTGGGAGTCAGTTGCCAGCGATCGCCAGAGCTGGCGGGCAACCATAAAGGCGGGGCTAAAGCGTGGCAAGTCAAAGAGACTTAGCAGTTGGCAGGAAAAAAGACAGAAGCGCAAGGAGAGAGCAAACTGTGTAACAGCCCCGACAACCAATTTTATCTGCAGCACCTGTGGGAGAGTCTGGCACTCTAGAATTGGCCTTTATAGCCACTCCAGACGCTGCTCCACAAACCACTGACCACCTCTAGGCGCTTACCCATTGTCTCTCAAGACAAGGAGGCCAAAGAAGAAGATTTTACAAACTCTTCTTTCTGGCCCGTTGAGAGTTGGTATCCCGAAATTGGGGGTTCTGTAATTTTTCATCAATTCCTTTTAATTCACAGCAGGAAAACCGGTTGGCCTCTGCACCTGAGCATCCTGAGGCATCGCACTGGGAGGACAACTTCATGATCTCTGCCCTCATTTGTTTTTGCAGTTAATATAGGAACACGAGGCGGCCATTCTGCCTGCTCCGCCATTCAGTTAGATCATGGCTGATCTGTATCTTAACGCCATCCACCTATCTTGACTCCATATCCCTTAATATGCTTAGAGAGAGAAAACCTATTGATCTCAGATTTAAAATTATTGATTGAGCTAACACCTATTAATTTTAGTGTGAGAGTTCCCCAATTCCAGCACCCACTGAGTGAAGACGTATTTCCTATCTTCTCTCCTGAATGGTCTGGCTCTAAACTTAACATTATGTCCCCTTGTCATAAACTCCTCTAACAGCCGAAAAGGTTTCTTTGCATCCTTTCAATTACTTTCAAAATCCCAGAAACCTCAATCAAATCACGCCTTAACCTTCTACATTCCAGGGAATATAAACTGAGTTTATACAAACAAAACACAAAAGCAAAAAACTGCAGATGCTGGAAATCGGAAATAAAAACAGAAAATGTTGGAAGTACTCTGCAGGTCTGGCAGCATCTGTGGAGAGAGAGGACCTTTAATCAGTTATGTAATCTCTACTCCTAATGTAACCTTTGGAGCCCTGGAATCATTCTGGAGCATCTGTGTTGAACTCCTGCCAAGGTTTTTTTGTTTTTTAAAATTCATTCATGGGATGTGGGCGTCACTGGCCAGGCCAGCATTTATTACCCATCCTTAATTGCCCTTGAGAAGGTGGTGGTGAGCTGCCTTCTTGAACTGCTGCTGTCCATGTGGGATAGGTACACCCACAGTGCTGTTAGGAAGGGAGCTCCAGGATTTTGACCCAACGACAGTGAAGGAACGGCGATATAGTTCCAAGTCAGGATGGTGTGTGACTTGGAGGGGAACTTACAGGTGGTGGTGTTCCCATGCATCTGCTGCCCTTGTCCTTCTAGTTGATAGAGATCACGGGTTTGGACGGTGCTGTCTAAGGAGCCTTGGTGCGTTGCTGCAGTGCATCTTGTAGATGGTCCACATTGCTGCCACTGTGCGTCGGTGGTGAGGGAGTGAATGTTTGTGCATGGTGTGCCAATCAAGCGGGCTGCCTTGTCCTGGATGTTATCGAGCTTCTTGAGTGTTGTTGGAGCTGCACCCATCCAGGCAAGTGGAGAGTATTCCATCACACCCCTGACTTGTGCCTTGTAGATGGTGGACAGGCTTTGGGGAGTCAGGAGGTGAGTTGCTCGCCTCAGGATTCCTAGCCTCTGACCTGCTCTTGTAGCCACGGTATTTATATGGCTACTCCAGTTCAGTTTCTGTTCAATGTGTCCTTTCTAAGCTGCGGTTCCCTGAACTGTACACAGTACTCTAGATGTGGTCTAACCAGGGCCTTGTGTCGCTGTAGCAATACTTCCTCACCTTTATATTCTAGCTGGCTGATCTGTACCTCAACTCAGTTTACCCAACTTGGTTCCATATTCCTTTCTACCCTTACCCAATGATGCATTTAAGGGAAAGATAGATAAGCAAATGAGGGAGAAAATGATAGAAGGATATGTTGAAAGTGTGAGATAAAATGAAGTTAGAGGAGGCTTGTGTGGAGCATAAACACTGGTACAGCCCTGTGGGTCAAGTGGCCTGTTTTTGTGCTGTAAATGCTATGTAATGTGAATTGATGCAGATCAGTGTGCAGACAGTAAAACCGTTCCCATTTTGTTCCAGGTATGCAATCGGGATCGCCTACAAATCAGCACCAAAGCACGAGTGGATCGGGAAAAACGCCTACTCCTGGGTCTTCTGCCGGTGTAATAATAGCTGGGTTGCAAGGCACAACAGCAAGGAGATAACTGTGGAGCCCTCACCTCACCTCCGCCGGTTGGGTCTTTTGCTGGACTACGATAATGGATCTTTGTCCTTCTACGATGCTGTTAATGCCCAGCACCTGTACACCTTTGACATTGCATTTGTTCAGCCTGTGTGCCCCACATTCACTGTGTGGAATAAAGCCCTCACAGTCTTAACTGGTCTTCCTATACCGGATCACCTGGATTGCACGGAACAGGTACCTTAGTAAGTGTGTGGGGAAACAAGGACAGCAGCTCCTATCTTTCCTATGGGAGTGCATCGCACAGTTGACTGGAACTGCCTTATCCAATCAGACTTCATCTCACTCTCCAGTCTGAGCTGTAACTACAAAATACTTTGTGCTTTCGTCCCCACCCTCCCCCAACCCTCCCATCAGCCCAGTTTCTGGGTATATTTTCCTCTTTTTCTCAAAAAGAGTTCATTATTTCTATTTGTGGTCATATTTACCAGTCGCCAATCAAGGTGGCCGATTAAAGTCAGGGGGTTGAATTTTGTCAGCCCCGAAGAAGTCCCGCTGCCAGGGCCAAAAGCCGATCCCATTCCGGAGGGTGGCAGGACCCGGGGGGGGCATTTTGACGGCAGCAGCCAATTAACAGGCCGCCACTGGGGCCACCATGCAATTGAGGATTGTGGCCCACCTCCCGGAGCTGCCGGCCCAATCAGAGGCGCCCTCGAAGACATGTAACTGTTTCTGAGCAAGATGGGGCCAGGCAGGCATCGTTATTGCAGCAGACGTGAGTTAGGGCCCCCCATGGGCCATGGAGTGCCCATCAAGGAGGGCCCCCCGTGGGGACCTGCTGGGAGACCGCCAAGGTTTATCCCCTGGGGGGTGGGAAGTGGTCCTTAATTAGGCCCTCACATGGCTCAATTGGCCGTGCCACTAAGGTTCCCACTGATGGCAATATGCCATTGCAGCGGTAAGACATCGGGCTCCTTTCCTGACACCTTCCTCCACCATATTGCCATCCCTCCACCTCCCAGCCTGTCTCCAAAGGGCTGGTAAAATTCAACCCTGAAAATGAGAAGAGAAAGATCCCCAATCAGTATGTTCCTCTGTTTTACTCTTTTCATCTTTCATGAGCAGCCAGATTGCATTGCACTCTTCATAAATGGAAATTAATTCATCCAAGTTGTAGTATGCACAAAATTGTACTCGAATCTCCCCACGAGGATTTTTTGAAGCCTGTTTTGGAAATCAGGAGGTGACGTTAGATGGTTTGATGCAATGGGACAGTTGGGCTTCTTCTGTGCTTCTTTCAAAGGTTCCATAAATGTGCCATACCTCAATGGAACTCGCATTCATAATCCTGACCCAAACTAACTCCTGCTTCCTTGCACACCCTGATCTAACTCGGGCTGGCAGTGACGACTCAACCTAACTCTGGCTGTCCGCTCCTTCCGCCATCCCACTCCCGCTGGCAGCTCATAGGCCTGAGCAGACTTCCAGCTGTCCAGCTCAATTGTTTCAGTGTCAGTTTTATTTATTTCATTTATCTCCTTCAAAAGAGATGCAACATTTTGAACTACATCATCCATATATATCCGCTGTCTCCATACCCAGGGCATGTCAGCTATAAGTTCATTCGAGTGTGGAGTTGAGGTCTGGTTTGTGTCAAGTGAGGTCAAGTGGATGAACTTGTATAACTGTTGAATCTGCCGCCCGTTATTTTTGAGCTGTATTAGATGTGCTGTCCAAACTGCAGCTCCTATATGACTAATTCCCCGCACCAACTGGTTGTTCAGAACTCGTGCTTTATACCCATCGCTTTCCAGTCAAGGCTTCACAACTTTACCATGATTCGAACTTTAACAAGGCCTTCATGCTAATTAACAAAGCTTTCTCTTTCTTGCAAAGTAACTTCTAGCTGGGAGCAAGCCGTAAGGATAACAGTTTTATCTTTACAAATCCTTACATAGACTTTCAGAATGGAAAATGGATGGGTAATCGTGGGGAGGGTTGATCACCTGTCCAAATTCCTGACGTGCAAACACAGTGCACATCGATCCACACCAAGAGCATTACAGAGGAAAATTTACCCCTTAGAGTAATGCTAGGGATGGACTTTCTGGCCTCCTTCCTGTTGCTCACCTGTACCTGCTCATCTGTGAATTCATGTTTATTTTTATGTTACATTTTATACCCAGAGGAAAATATACCTGTTAATGTCCAACATGTGGCTCTAACCCTCCTTTACTTTGTACTTACTCATATAGGGGAATTTATAAATTATTTATATAAAATGATTTTCTTTTGGAGTAAAATTGTAGAACCCTTTTGCTTTTGCACATTCAATGTTTACTATTGTATTTATGCATAGGTGATTTGTTGGGGAGTTGAGGTATATAAAAAGAAAATTGAGAGAAACTATGGATTTCCCAACAGGGCTGTTAAGGATTTTTATATTGATTAACAATCTGTTGTTAGGACACAGTGTGCAGTGAATGGTAAGGTTCATTTGATTTGTAAATTATCCTCTTGAAACAGCAATGTACAACCGAAACTGAACTAAGCTGAACTGGCCTTAAGGAGACAACATCCCATTTATAGATACAGAGATGGACTTCAATGGTGTATGTGTGCAGGGGAAGGAAACTTAATGGTCCTTTCATCTCCAACACCTGGTATTCAGATCCAGTCTAGATAGCTAGGTTGGAAACCTCTTCTCTTTAGTGGGACTTAAGTATTTCACCAGCCTTTCTGCAATTGCCAGTGAGGATTAGTCAACCAGATCCAAACACCTCCAACTTAGCATTAGCGCTGCTCGTACATTGTCATTTGAAACTCGTAACATGTGACCTCCCTCTCTGGTTGTGGACCTTCCCCAGTGTACATGGTTCCCTGCTCCTCCAGATAGCTCCACCCCTTTTACCGTATTGCCTTTACAGCAATGACAATATGCATTTATATAGCCCCTTTAACGTGGTAAATGTCCAGAACTGTAAAAAGCCAAAAATTAGCACCAAGCTAAGGAAGAGATATTTGGAGAGGTGACGAAAAGCTTGTGTAATGAGGTAAGTTTTTAACCCAAACATATTCCTTGGGACCCAAATGAGTACAAAGTCAATTCTGAGGCCCATTTCAAGTTCAGTAGGCCTCAGCTTGGACAAGAACTGGTGGCAGGGAAGGGACTGACCGGTGGCAGCATTGTGATGTGAAAGGCTCATTACATAAAAACGGACAAAAATATAATAGAAATTAAATGAAAGCCTTCAACGGCAGTGTTGTTTCATGAAACTGTAAGTTGGTTCAAATAATTGCTATGGGAACGTTTGTGTTACTGAATAGTTGCAGTCAGGTTTTGGGTACTGCACCTCATGAAAGATATCTTGGCCTTGGAGGGGGTGCAGCACAGATTCACCAGAATGATATCGGGGTGAGAGGGTTAATTTAAAGAGGATAGGTTGCATAAACTTGGTTTGTATTCCCTAGAGTTTTGAAGATTGAGAATGATCTAATTGGGGTTTTTGAAATAGTAAAGGGATTTGATAGGGTAGATACAGAGAAACTATTTCCTTTGGTGGGGGAATCCAGAATGAGAAGGCATAATCTTAAAACTGGAGCTTGGCCATTTAGGGGTGAAATCAGGAAGCACTTTTTTCACGCAAAAGGTAGTGGAAATCTGGAACTCTCTCACTGATAAAGCTATAGATGCTGGAGGTTATTTGAGATTTTCAAGACTGAGATCAGTAAATTTTTGTTGAGTAAAGCATCAATGGATAGGGAGTAAAGAAAGGCAAATGGAGTTGAGGTACAGATCAGCTATGATCTAATAGTTTGACAGAATAGGCTCAAGGGGCTGTGTGGCCTCCTCCTGTTCCTATGTAATTTTGTTACTGAATAGATTATATCAGCAGCTCATTGGTTTGCACATTTCCTTTTATAATGTCCATTCAGTTGGGACTTAAAGGGGATTTTGTCTCTTTAAAGTTCCGATCAACTGTAAATCAGTCCAATGTTCACCTGTAACTTCACTGTTAGAATTTTATGTGTAGTTTATTTTTCTTTTCATTTAGGAATTTTTAAATGAGCCAGTTCAAACATGGAATATGAATGCTGCATGAAAATACTATAACTCTCATTGCAGAATTGAGCACATTTCTGTGCCTTAACAGTCTGTTTCAAGAACCTGTTGACTATTGCTGTTAAAACTGAGACAGTCTATCATGGGCCAAGGCCGTTGGTCCGAGCACAAAGGTACTGAATTCCAAGTGAATCTGTGGAATGGTCTGACAATGATGAGCTGAGATGGCACGCGAGGAATTCTGTGGAGTTATTAGGGAAATGTATTAATGTCAGTGTTGCACAGCGAACAGTTTTTAAAAAGCTGCACATCTACCATTGAATGTTGCCACTGTTATTGCGAGTTTTCAAAGGAAGTGGTTCATTACTGATTGATTCTTGGACTGAAGAGGATGACAAAGTGACTCAGGAGCACAAAAAGGCTGTCAGGAGTCCAAGAACTCCATTACTTTTCAAACTGGTGTTGAAAAGGCAAGACAAATGGATTTAAAGTATCCAGTTACAAATCCTGCATGTAATTGAACACCTGGGAATGAATGCAAGGTGCACTGTGGCATGCTAGGATGCCAATACCAGCCATGGAAATAGGTAACACAATCTGTTCACAGATTGCATCATTATGACTGCTATTTAATTATGTCAGTCACTGCACTTAAAGGCATATTATCCTCTGCTACCATGAGTTAAGCCTCTGATGGATGGTAAACTGGAGCGGTCACTTGGTGCAAGAGTTGCCTATGAAATGAGCCGTTCGGTATGAGCCAACACATCCCTTCCTGTGCACTGCTAATTATTAATGTGCTCAGTAATTAAGTCGGCATTTGGACAATTACATTATGCTCAACTGTCAAGGCTGCTCCCCTTCACCTTGATTCATCAGCATGGACACAGTGTGCAGTGGCTGCAGGGACATTTCCATGTATTAATATTGACAGACACACTGCACCCCCGGCTATTGATTTTGTTTTTGTTCTTTATGATTTTAATGAAGCAGCCTGTGTGTTTTTTTATATTTTGCAGTACTGAATTCAATGCCTGATTCCAGAATAAAGGACTATTCATGTCAAGCCACATTTTCTGTGTTGTATTTTAGTTAGCATTAAACCAACAGCCAAGAACGTTGAAGTGACGGGATTAGTATTAACCGGGGATGAGAGTTTGAGTTTCCTGAATTAGTCTCAGCATTGGTAGAACTCTCACCTCCGAATCAGAAGGTTGTGAGCTCAAGTCCCATCCAGAGATTTAACCACAGAATCCAGGCTGGCATTTTGCTGCAGTACTGAGGGAGTGCTGGACTGTTGGAGGTGCTGTCTTTGGCATGAAACACTAAACCAAGGCCTCATCTGACCTCTTAGGTGGAGATAGAAAATCCCACGGCACTATTTTGAAGAAGAGCAGTGGAGTTCTCCCTGATGTCCTGTCCAATATTTATCTCTCAACCAACATCAGTAAAACAGAATATCTGGTCATTATCACATTATTTTTTTTGGGACCTTGCTGTGTAGAAATTGACTCTCACGTACAACATTGCCTACACTTCAAAAGTACTTCAATGGCTGTAGAGCACTTTGGGAAGTGCTGAGGTTGTGAAAGACGACAGTCAGAATTTTACGTTGGGTGGGAGGCCCTGCCCACAGGCCATAAATTCAGGGGCGAGCCCTCCTCCACCGGGCCTGAGAGCCACGCTATGATTTTAAATGGCCCAGGCCCTTAAGTGGTCTCGGGCGCGACTTCCGTCCTCTGAGGCAGGATGTCCTGCCTCCAAGAGCTGCCGACCAGGAGCTCTCAGTCCCAGCAGCGCCACTGGGAGCAGTGGCCACCTGCTAGTACTGCACCCGGTAAGAGGACTAAGAGGGATGCCAGCCCCAAAATGAGGGTAAGTGTGTGGGGCCTCACCGGGGACAATCAGCCGTGCCCTGGCGAGATAAGTCGGAGGGGGGGTGTCGATTGGTCGGGGGGGAATGTTGTGCAGTGGGAGTGGCTTGTGCTGTGGGGGTCCCTCCAGCCTTTCTTGGGGCACAGAATGCCTGATCAGGAAGGGCCCACCACAGCCTGCAAGGAGGCCACCAGGTTTTATTGAGGAGCCTCCTGGGGGTCCTGAGCCACCCACCCGCTGCTGGCCATATACCAGTAGCAGTGAGAGGAGGCCCTTAATTGGCAGTTAATTGGCCACCTCAGTGCCTTGATTGGCCTGGTGCGGGTGGGCCGTTTCTCACCGCCACCGCCCCGCGTAAAATTGCAGCAGGACAGGAAGGTGACAGGATTAGCACGCCCAGCCTCCCACTCAATTTTACCCCCCCCACCCCATGCCCTGCCTCCAGCTCGCTTCTGCGGGGGAGGGGGGCTTAAAATTCCAGCCGAGCATTTACTCACAGAGCATTTCTTTGTTGTTGATTGCGGGAACCATTTTTTAATGTACAGTTCACCTGCTTTCAGCGTAATGGTTATCTGATACCTGTCCAGTAACAAAATAGTCCTACCTGCCTAATCCTAGAGAAATTCCACCCTATCTAATTCCTGATACTCGTGCTTGAGACTCGCATTGACTTGTCCCAGTAGAGGGTGCTGAGGCTGAGGCTGAGGCCAATTAATCTTTTTTCTGACCTTTGGCAAACCTTTCACAAATGGGTGTAGTTTACTGAGCCACTTAAAAGAATTCAGTTCTTCTCATTGGTGTAGTTGAAAGGTGTTATTTCTGGGTGGTCCAGTCAATGTGTTTGTTGGAAATGAAGCACTGTATTTTTCTGTATAACATTATCGGATAACTTCCTTTTTTTATATTCAAAGTAGTTTGCAAGAGGTGATAGCAAATTACATTTTTAAAAGAATTCATTCTTAGGAATGGAGCATCACTGACGAGGCCGCCATTTATTGCCCATTCCTAGTTGTGGTGGTAGGTGGCTACTTGAACCGTTGGTGGCAGTTTTTGATTCAAGTGAGTGGCTTGCTAGGCCATTTTAGGGGGAAGTTAAAAGTCAACCACATTGGTGAGGGATGGGAGTTGCACCAGAGCAGATAAAGAGGGCAGGCTTCGTACCATAAAGGACATTATTGAAAGAGTTGGTTTTTTTCAACAATCCTACAGTTTCATTGTCACCTTTACTGATGGCAGCTTTTTATTTTCAGAATTTTCAAATGGAATTCAGGTTCTCAAACTGCCATGGTGGGATTTGAACCCGCATTCTCTGAGTTACCAGCCCGGTAATATGGCCACTCCATTATCGTGCCTATTTTATATGTTGTAATATGTTCCCCTTGGGAGATGGCTTGGGTAAAGTGTCTTTGTATTCCATGTCAAAGTAACAAGAGGGCTGAGCCAGCTCTTGCCATTTTGTTGGCCATGTTAGCTCTCACCCAAAATTCCAGAGATGGTGAACATTAGGGAAAGGGCCTGAAGATGGCCCAGATCCTGGCTGTGCAGGGATTCTGCCACATTTCAACTGAACATCGAAATTCTGCTCAGACAACACATAGGTGGATCTTCTGCCCTCCCCTCACATCAAAGGTTCAGAGGTAATCTCCATGCTTCAGCAGGAAAGACTTCCCTTAACATCCCCTGGAAAGGTCTCAGCAGAATTGATTAACATGATGACTGGAATGCACTAAGTACTTTGAATTGACTGCACTTATCCTGGGCTCCTCTCCTTTACAAGAGCTAATCATTTAACATTACATTTTAATCTATTCTGCTGATGTGGGTGACCATTCTCTTGAAACCCCCTTAGCAGTAATGGAGAATTGAACTCAATAGAACATAGAGAAGTTAATTGAAGGACAAGCTTTTTCTTAAGATCTCTATATATGGGTTTGGCAGCTACACATGGGAAATTCAGTGTGAGCTTCGCTCTTTTGCACCTGCAGCTCAGTATTGCTTGTGTGCTATTTTTAAGTGGACAGTGTAACGTTTTTGCATCAAATTCAAATAGGCATGCTGGTTATTTATTGCAATAATTACTCATGTTAAAATGAACAGATTACAGGGTAGAAACTGCTTTTCGGATGTAGTGCAAAACATTCGTCAGTTGTCCCTTGATTCAAGGACGACGTCTACTCAGGGTCGTGAGTTTCTGCTGTGGGTCTTCAATGTGACTGAGCAGGCTGATTTTCGACCTGCTGATCTTTGGGCACAAGGGGCAGGACGTTCCATGAGGTAGTGGGATTGGGAGTGCAGGATTTGCTTCCTTTTCTTACCATCTCTGCCATCACTCTACCTCTTCAGAAAGGCATTGGGGCCTGAAGTGTGATGCCACTTGGTGGACAAGTTGTCACCATCCTGAGTGATTGGTAGCAAGCTCCTAGCAGTCGTTAAGCTCAATGCAGCTGCACTTTGTTTTCTTTGTCCTCCCCTGGCACATTGGCCATTCGAGAGTTGTGAGAACAGGACCTGGTTGAAGAGACGATTTTCAGCCATGCAGACACAGTCACCAGTCCATCTGAGTTTTGTTCTGCAGGAGTTTTGCCTGAATACTTGTGGATCTGGCTCCAAGAAGGACATTAACACTTGTTCGATTGCCCCCCACCCCCACATTGAATCCCATTCTTATGTGTTGCCGATACACAGTCCAGGTCTTGCTGCAGTACAGGAGTGTGGTGACCACAAATGCTCTGTACACTGAGATGTTTGTTGATTTGTGGACACCTTTGTTGTCAAACACTCACAGCCATAATTTGTAGAAATCTGAACTGGCACAGCTGATCCGGTGTTGGATCTCCTCGTCAATGGTGGCATTTTGAGAGAGGTAACTGCTAAGGTATGGGAAGTGCTCAACATATTCCAGAGTCTATTCTTCAACATGTATGAGAGGTAGAATATTTGGCTGCCCAGGTGTGGGTTGATAATGAGTTTTATTTTAGCAACATTCAAGGTCGGGCCAAGTTTCCTGCATGCAGAATTGAAGAGATTGAGAGCGGATTGCAAATCTGGCACAGAGTGGGCAATGACACTGCAGTCATCCACAACCTGTAGATCGTGTATGTCTATGGTCATCAGTTTATTTTTGGCACGGAGATGCCCGAAGTTAAAGAGCTTTCCACCTAAACAGTATTTAATACTGACACCAGAGGCAGTTGATCTTTGAAGAGGTGAATAGCCTCCGTGATAACCCAATACAGTGCAATGTTACACCCGGCATGTTTTTCTTTTCCAGTGGAAATGGCTGAAAGAAATACAGCACCTTTCACAACTACACAGCATTCCAAAGATCCATCACAGCCTATGAAGTCTGCTTTGACGTGCAGTAACCATTGTAATGTAAGAAATATGGCAATCAATTTGCACACAGCAATGTCCTATAAACAGTAATGAAATAAATAACCAGATGATTGGGGTTTATAAGGTGTTGGTTGAGGGTACATATTGTCCAGAATGTCAAGGAGAACTCCCCTGCTCTTCTTCGAAATAGTGCCATGGGATCCACCTAAGAGGGCTGTTGGGACCTTGGTTTAACACCTCACCCGAAAGAAGGCTCCTCCGACAATGGAGCATTCCTGCAGTACTGCACTGGAGTGTCAGCCTAGATGATGTGCTCAAGTGTCTGGAATGGGACTTGAACACGCACCTTCTGACTCAGATCCAGCACAACAATATGCATTAATTCAATACACCAGATTAAAGCTCAATTGTACATCATTTTACCCCTTGCCTCAACTCACTGATCTAATGCTTACCTTAGACCAGTGATTGAGTGATACATAGGGCTGGATTTTGCAGTCAGCAGTGAAGAAACAGTGTTAGCTGTTCATTACATTTACATGTACCCACAGACTTTGGGCTGAATTTTACCAGGCCCCGCGTTGGGGGTCATGGTGAGGGGGCCCGGAAAATACTTACGGGAGAGGCCTGCTACGTGCCTCGATGCCAGGAAGGTCCCGTTGCATTTTACCAGCAGCGGTGAGGCCTTGGGGCAGCCCCTGCCACTCGGTATAAAAAACATATTAACATATTTAAATAAATGCCAGAGGTCATACGCCTTCGTATTTCCATTCGGGAAGTGGGGGGGTGGGGGGGGGGGGTTAAAGTTTTCAGAGTAGGCGGGGGGGTGGGGTACAGCAAACACGAACGCTATTAGTTGAGAGGTTGGTGAGAAGGGGTTGAAGGTCAAAATACAGAAAGTTTGAGGGGAAAAGGTCAGGATCAGGAATTTACTTTTTTTGGGGGGAGAGGAAAAATAATTAACTGTTTATTCATTGGGGCTGGAGAGAGGGGATTGCAGGTGTGAACAAATTTTAATTTTTAAACAAACCTGTGCCTTTAAACATGGAAATGAAACTGAAGGGCTGAAGCCCTTTAAAAAATAGCACCGGCGCCTGCACGGTGGTGCCGGACTCCGTTGCCAGGGATGGAGCCAACCCCCCCACCCTCAAAGTCATCAGGGGCTGCAGGGCAGGGCCCGTTAATTCCCAACCATTCCATTCCATAAAACAGTGTAATATTACTTCCATCTGATTCAGGCATTCCTCCGAGGACAATCATTCAAACAGCATTTCCAGATGCCTGTAGCATCTAAGAGATGCCACACAGGAGCAAACCAGGCACTGATAAGGCATTTCTGAGGACAGACTGCCACAATTAGTCAGGGCTCTCTCCTCCACTTCGATGAATACATTTTATAAATCGCCCGGCCCCTCACACATTCCTTTGACATAATGGATGATGAATGCTGCAGTCGTGCACTGATTTACTGAAATATGTTCCCAGAAGGCAATGCACTGTGCCTTGAGCAGGGTTGCCATCTCTGACTGGAGGTATTCCAGGAGGATTCATCACATGACCTCCACCTTCAACCACTCCATCCCACACTCCCGCCATTGGTTTCCCAGCATGCCGATCCTCACGTCACTCCGCCTTCCCTCGCCAGTTGGAAAGCAAACAGACACTTATTACACCATTAGATGATTCTTGTTCGCTGGTCAAATAGTTCTTTCTCCCCATCTGAACTATTTTTATAACTAATAAAGTAAATTGTTCAAAGAAAATCAACTGAAGTTTTTTTAATGCCTATATGATTTTTCTCCCAGGTTGCTCACAGCAGTGTCTAGAAAATTAATGTTTCATTCCTGGAGATTCCAAGAAACTTATCCAGAAGTGCAAATTCACAGAGTGCACCCTCTGAACTCTTAGGCTGGAATTTTACGCACCCCCCATAAAAAGAGCAGGTTGGTGGCAGGTGGTGGGTGGGGTGGGGGGGGGGGCGCGGAAAATGAATTGGGAGACTTGTGGGGGGGTGCCTTCACGACCTGCTCCTGCTTCTGCCGCCATTTTACGGGGAGTGGCGGCGGGAATTGACCGGCCCGTCCCAGGACAATAAAGGCACTGAAGTGTCCAACTAATGGCTACTTAAGAGCCTCCGCCCTCTGCCATGGGGATTTTACCGTAGGCAGGCTGATGGCCCAGGCCTGAGAAAAGCCGCCTTTTAGAAATTGGCAGCCTTCTGCCAGCTTGGGGGGAGGGCCCTCCTGACAAGGCACCCTGTACCCAATAGAGGGTCGCCCTGGTGCCCCAACCACCCCCAATGCCCAACACTTCCCCGTCCCTCCAATCGGCCCCCCCTTGTCTCGCCGGGGCCCGACCAATCGCCCCCGGCGAGGCCTCAAAAACTTACCTCTTTTCCGTCCTCTCCATCATCTTGACAACACAGTTGGGTTGCAGTCCCAGCAGTGGCTTCCGCTCCCTCAGAGGTGGAAGATCCGTCTAAGACCAATTAAGGGCCTGGGGATGATAAACTCCAGAATGGATCCCCAGGCCCGGCGGAGGTGGGATCGCCAACAACTTTTCAGTCGGTGGACGGTTCCCGTCCGACTAGCGCAAAATTCCGGCCTTAGTTCTAATGTAGTTCAGACCAATGAGACAAGAACACTT
This sequence comes from Heterodontus francisci, assembly GCF_036365525.1. Classification (NCBI taxonomy): domain Eukaryota; kingdom Metazoa; phylum Chordata; class Chondrichthyes; order Heterodontiformes; family Heterodontidae; genus Heterodontus; species Heterodontus francisci. The sequence continues at coordinate 29,672,781 of NC_090380.1, read as the reverse complement.
CAACAGTGTTCTAACATATTGTGCCTTTCATGACCTCCGGATATCCGAAAGCACTTTAAAAACCAATGAATTATTTTTGAAATGTAGTCACTGTTATAATAAAGGGAAACACAGCAGCCAATTTGCATATAGCAAGCTCACACAAACAACATTGTGATAATGACCAGATAATTGTTTTTTCATGATGTTGGTTGAGGGATAAACATTGGCAAGGACAATATGGAGAACTTCCGTTCTCTTCCTCCATGGATTCCCTTATATCCACCTGAGAGGGCAGGCGGGGTTTTACTATAACATCTCATCTGAAAGATGGCACCTCTGACAGTGCAGCACTCCCTTTCTTAGTTAACTGAAAATCAGGCCAGGCATAAATTCAAGCTGGATATAAAATTATGTCATGTGTAAAATCAGTTCGGGTGCAAAATCAGGCCGGGTGTAAAATCAGGCCAGATGTAAAGTCAGGCCGGGTGTAAAATCAGACCGGGTGTAAAATCAGACCGAGTGTAAAATCAGGCCGAGTGCAAAATCAGACCGGGTGCAAAATCAGGCCAGGTGTAAAATTAGGCCATGTGTAAAGTCAGGCCGGGTGTAAAATCAGGCCGGGTGTAAAATCAGACCGGGTGCAAAATCAGACCGGGTGTAAAATCAGGCTGGGTGTAAAATCAGGCCAGATGTAAAGTCAGGCCGGGTGCAAAATCAGGCCGGGTGTAAAATCAGGCCAGATGTAAAGTCAGGCCGGGTGTAAAATCAGACCGGGTGTAAAATCAGACCGGGTGTAAAATCAGGCCGAGTGCAAAATCAGACCGGGTGCAAAATCAGGCCAGGTGTAAAATTAGGCCATGTGTAAAGTCAGGCCGGGTGTAAAATCAGACCGGGTGTAAAATCAGGCCGGGTGTAAAATCAGACCGGGTGCAAAATCAGACCGGGTGTAAAATCAGGCCGGGTGTAAAATCAGACCGGGTGTAAAATCAGGCCTGGTGTAAAATCAGACCGAGTGTAAAATCAGGCCGGGTGTAAAATCAGGCCGGGTGTAAAATCAGACCGGGTGTAAAGTCCAGCCGGGTGTAAAGTCAGACCGGATGTAAAGTCAGGTCGGGTGTAAAATCAGACCGGGTGTAAAGTCAGGTCGGGTGTAAAATCAGACCGGGTGTAAAATCATGGCGGGTGTAAAATCATGCCGGGTGTAAAATCAGACCGGGTGTAAAGTCAGGCCGAGTGTAAAATCAGACCGGGTGTAAAGTCGGGCCGGGTGTAAAATCAGACCGGGTGTAAAGTCCAGCTGGGTGTAAAATCAGGCCAGGTGTAAAGTCAGGCCGGGTGTAAAATCAGACCGGGTTAAAGTCAGGCCGGGTGTAAAATCAGACCGGGTGTAAAGTCCAGCCGGGTGTAAAATCAGGACACGTTGGATCCTGTGCTGAGCCTGAATGTGGGTTTCGTGGTGATGGAAGGGCTGGAAAGTTGGAGAAGAATTGCTTACCATGTTACCCGACACCATAATTCCGGGTTTTGATTTCCCCTGAGGCGAGAGTCCTCAGTGCCTGCAAAAGTTAAGTTACTTTTGCCTTGTTATCCTGCAGAATTTGTCGCAAGATTGGACACTGCCACTAAGGTTATTCCCCAGAAGTGAGGGGAGGTTAGAACTCTGCAAGTGTAAATCGTCTTGGGGGGGTGGGGGTGTGGGTGGGGGGGAAGGGGCCCAATGGGGTGAACTCTGCAATTGTAAATCATTGATGGGGGTCAGGGAAGCAGGGGGGCGGAGCCATGCAAGTGGATGCACTGTTTGTGGCCCAGAACTGGGAAACTATAGAGGCTGCTTTTGTCGGGGGAGGGTCCAGTGCAGGCAGCTCAAATGGTATTCCAATGCTCATGATGGCTTGCACTTATTTAAAGGTTGTGCAGGCAACATCAGGCCATACCATAGAGCTCATAGAGGTGGTGACATAATGGTATTGGCACTGGACTAATAACCCAGAGACCCAGGGTATTGCTCTGGGGACATGGGTTCAAATCCCACCATCGCAGAAGGTTGAATTTGAATTCAATTAATAAATCTGGAATTAAAAAGCTAGTCTAATGATGACCATGAAACCATTGTCAGTTGTTGTAAAAACCCATCTGGTTCACTAATGTCCTTTAGGGAAGGAAATCTGCTGTCCTTACCTGGTCGGGCCTACATGTGACTCCAGACTCACAGTAATGTGGTTGACTCTTAACTGAAATGGCCTAGCGAGCCACTCAGTTGTATCTAACCGCTATGAAGTCATTAAAAAGGAATGAAACTGGATGGACCACCCGGCATCGACCCAGGCACCAGAAATGGCAAACCCAGCCCTGTCGACCCTGCAAAGTCCTCCTTACTAGCATCTGGGGGCTTGTGCCAAAGTTGGGACAGCTGTCCCACAGACTAGTCAAGCAACAGCCTGACATAGTCATACTCACAGAATCATACCTTACAGACTATGTCCCAGACACTGCCATCACCATCCCCGGGTATGTCCTGTCCCACTGGCAGGACAGACCCAGCAGAGGTGGCGGCACAGTGGTATACAGTAGGGAGGGAGTTGCCCTGGGAGTCCTCAACGTCAACTCTGGACTCCATGAAGTCTCATGGCATCAGGTCAAACATGGACAAGGAAACCTCCTGCTGATTACCACCTACTGCCTTCCCTCAGGTGATGAGTCAGTACTCCTCCATGTTGAGCACCACTTGGAGGAAGCACTGAGGGTGGCAAGGGCACAGAATGTACTCTGGGTGGGGGACTTCAATGTCCATCACCAAGAGTGGCTCAATAGGACCACTACTGACCGAGCTGGCCGAGTCCTAAAAGACATATCAGCTAGACTGGGTCTGCGGCAGGTAGTGAGGGAACCAACAAGAGGGGAAAACATACTTGACCTTGTCCTCACCAATCTGCCTACTGCAGATGCATCTGTCCATGACAGTATTGGTAGGAGTGACCACCGCACAGTCCTTGTGGAGACGAAGTCCCGCCTTCACATTGAGGATACCCTCCATCGTGTTGTATGGCACTACCACCGTGCTAAATGGGATAGATTTCAAACAGATCTAGCAATGCAAAACTGGGCATCCATGAGGCGCTGTGGGCCATCAGCAGCAGCAGAATTGTACTCAACCACAATCTATAACCTCATGGCCCAGCATATCCCCCACTCTACCATTACCATCAAACCAGGAGACCAACCCTGGTCCAATGAAGGGTGCAGGAGGGCAAGCCAGGAGCAGCACCAAACATACATCAAAATGAGGTGTCAACCTGGTGAAGCTATAACACAGGACTATCTGCGCACCAAACTGTGTAAGCAGCATGCAATAGACAGAGCTAAGCGATTCCATAACCAACGGATCAGATCTAAGCTCTGCAGTCCTGCCACATCCAGCCGTGAATGGTGGTGGACAATTAAACAACTAACTGGAGGAGGTGGCTCCACAAATATGCCCTTCGTCAATGATGGGGGAGCCCAGCACATCAGTGCGAAAGATAAGGCTGAAGCATTTGCAACAAGCTTCAGCCAGAAGTGCCGAGTTGATGATCCATCTCAGCCTCCTCCTGAAGTCCCCAGCATCACAGATGCCAGACTTCAGCCAATTCGATTCACTCCGCTTGATATCAAGAAACGACTAAAGGCACTGGATTCTGCAAAGACTATGGGCCCTGTCAATATTCCAGCAATAGTACTGAAGACCTGTGCTCCAGAACTTGCCGCGCCCCTAGCCAAGCTGTTCCAGTACAGCTACAACACTGGCATCTACCCGGCAATGTGGAAAATTGCCTAGGTATGTCCTGTACACAAAAAACAGGACAGGTCCAACCCGGCAAATTGCTGCCATTTCAGCCTACTCTCAATCATCAGTAAAGTGATGGAAGGTGTCATCAACAGTGCCATCAAGCGGCACTTGTTTCGCAATAACCTGCTCAGTGTCGCTCAGTTTAGGTTCCGCCAGGGCCACTCGGCTCCTGACCTCATTCCAGCATTGGTTCAAACATGGACAAAAGAGCTGAACTCAAGAGGTGAGGTTAGAGTGACTGCCCTTGACATCAAGGCAGCATTTGACCGAGTATGGCATCAAAGAGCCCGAGAAAAACTGAGGTCAATGGGAATCAGGGGGAAAACTCTCCTCTGGCTGGAGTCATACCTAGCGCAAAGGAAGATGGTTGTGGTTGTTGGAGGTCAATCATCTGCGCTCCAGGGCATCACTGCAGGAGTTCCTCAGGGTAGTGTCCTAGGCCCAACCATCTTTAGCTGCTTCATCAATGACCTTCCTTCAACCATAAGGTCAGAAGTGGGGATGTTCGCTGATGATTGGACAATGTTCAGCACCATTCGTGACTCCTCAGATACTGAAGCAGTCCGTGTAGAAATGCAGCAAGACCTGGACAATATCCAGGCTTGGGCTGATAAGTGGCAAGTAACATTTGCGCCACACAAGTGCCAGGCAATGACCATCTCCAACAAGAGAGAATCTAACCATCTCCCCATGACATTCAATGGCATTACCATCGCTGAATCCCCCACTATCAACATTCTAAGGGCTACCATTGACCAGAGTAGCCATATAAATACCATGGCTACAAGAGGAGGTCAGAAGCTAGGAATCCCGAGGCGAGTAACTCACCACCTGACTCCCCAAAGCCTGTCCACTATCTACAAGGCACAAGTCAGGAGTGTGATGGAATACTCTCCACTTGCCTGGATGGGTGCAGCTCCAACAACACTCAAGAAGCTCAACACCATCCAGGACAAAGCAGCCCACTTGATTGGCACCCCATCTACAAATATTCACTCACTCCACCACCGACGCACAGTGGCAGCAGTGTGTACCATCTACAAGATGCACTGCAGCAACGCACCAAGGCTCCTTAGACAGCACCTTCCAAACCAGCGACCTCTACCAACTAGAAAGACAAGGGTAGCGAATGTATGGGAACACCACCACCTGCAAGGTCCCCTCCAAGTCACACACCATCCTGACTTGGAACTATATCGCCGTTCCTTCACTGTCGCTGGGTCAAAATTCTGGAACTCCCTTCCTAACAGCACTGTGGGTGTACCTACCCCAAATGGACTGCAACGGTTCAAGAAGGCAGCTCACCACCACCTTTTCAAGGGCAATTAGCGATGGATAATAAATGCTGGCCTGGCCAGCATCGCCCACATCCCATGAATGAATTTTAAAAAAAATCATGCTGGAAAACTACTGAAGTAGGAATTAACACAAGTCTCTGCTTAAATCGGCGTACTTGATCTTTTGAAGGAATCCAAAGTTACCAGGAGCATAGAGATGGATATAATCCACCCAGTTTTCCTGGATTCCCTTGCTGTGATGAGACATCTCTGCTGGATGTGGGCCTAAGACAAGAGGAAGCTCCTGGACACGAGCAGCAGCCTCCAACAAACTGCAGAGAAGCTCAGATATGCCAGCGAGTCTACAGGACTCGGATGACATACTTGCAGATGTCTAAGCTCCAATGTTAGAGACGACTGCATATGTCCAGACAGGCCGTCACACACCTCTGCACACTGTTGAATGATGATCTGTGACAAATGGGTTTTGATGGTCACATTATGCCTGTTGCCCTCAAAATTACTGTGGCTGTAAACTTATACGCCTCTGGATCATTTCAGGGATCCACCAGAGACATGTATGGGGTCTCTCAATCCACAGTGCACTGTTGCATCAAGGAGGTGACCGACGCTGTGTTCAGGAAGGCCGGCGACTATGCACACTACAGGACAGACCCTGAGAGTCAGGCCGAGAGGGCCATTGGATTTGGGGCCATTGTGGGATTCCCAGAGGTCCAAAGTGTGATCGACTGCAGGCATGTGGCCATCAAGGCTCCCACGGACCAACCAGCCGCCTGCATAAACAAAGGGGTTTCATTCCATCAATGTCCAAGTAGTGTGCAACCACAAAAAGTGCTTCCTACAAGTGTCTGCCTACTTCCTGGGCAGATGCCATGATATGTACATATGTGCTAGTCCCAGGTCCCACTGTATTTCACTCCCCCTGCTCACCTTTAGGGGAGGATTCTTAGGGATAAGGGCTACCCCTTGATGACATGGCTTCTGACGCCAGTGAGGAACCCCAGCAATGATGCTGAACAGCGTTACAACGCCTGCCACGGCTCCACCTGAGCGACCATCGAGCGGACCTTTGGTGTTCTGAAGATGCAGTTCTGCTGCCTCGCTAGATCTCATGGAGCTCTTCAGTATGCATCATACAGGGTTGCGCACATCGTTGTAGTCTGCTGAGTTCTGCATAATAAGGGGAGGGTGGGGTCTTGTAAGATGAAGAAGTATGGGAGCATGAGACATCCTCCGATAAAGAGGACACAGAGGGCACACAAGGAGAACCACGCATGGGAAATCAGAGAGCAGTGATGGAGGCCAGACATGGTGAGCAGTGAGCAAGGGAGGCAAAGCAGAGTGATAATTGAGCGCTTCCACAATCCATAAAGTTCAATAAATATGTTTGCTAACAAAACTCATCATCATGCATGTAGTCTCAAGTCCTTTGCCTCTGTAACATCTGTCTCTCCAGCATGACTGGCCACAACAAACTGAGCCATTGCCCATGTGACATCATTTGTGCATTAAACATCATGCATATTGGCATGGTAATGATGTCAGTGGCCACATTGGCAATGATGTGATTAAAAGACACATAATCACTCCGTGGTAGAATGAGGATTTCGGACAATAAAGGCTGATGATTGGCAGGAAAACACATTGAATTAAAGTAAATATGTGTCACGCCAACTTGCTTTGTTGAATGATAATTTTCTTTAACCCACTGACTGGAGACCTGAATTTATATATATTTTTAAGTTATCTCTTGTCCCACCCCCCGCTTTACTTGCTTAAAACCTTTTACATTTCTAATATTTGTCAGTTCTGATGAAGGGTCACTGATCTGAAATGATAATTCTGCTTCTCTCTCCACAGATGCTGCCAGACCTGCTGAGTATTTCTAGCATTTCTTGTTTTTATTTCAGATTTCCAGCATCTGCAGTATTTTGCTTTTATTAAGACAGAGGAGTGCGTGGCTGGAAAGTTAGTGCAGGAGGAAGGGCTTTAGATTCTCAGGACATTGGAACTGGCTCTGGAGGAGATGGGATCTGTACAGGCCGGAGAGGTTGCACCTGAACAGAGCTGGGATTGAATTCCTTGGCGACGTTTTGCTAGTGCTGTTGGGGAGGGTTTAAACTAGGGGGATGAGGACCTGAGGGGAGATTCAGTTGAGACAAAATCAGAAATGTAAATGGAAGGCAGAAAATTAGTGATTTTGTCTGAAAGGCAGAGGAAACAAAGGTTCACAAATAAAAAGAGTTTGGCAGTGCTCAAGGATATCCATTTCAATGCAAGGAATATAGCAAATAAAGCAAATGAGCTGAGGGCACAGATAGACACATGGCAGTATGATATAGCTAATACGGAAACATAGCTTAAAGAGGGACAGGAATGACAGCTCAATGTTCCTGGTTACAGGGTTTTCAGACACAATAGAAATGGGGATAAAAAAAGAAGGGGGTGTGGCAATTTTGGTCAGAAAAACAATTACAGCTGTGAGGTTGGATGTTATGCTAGAAGGTTCATCAAATGAGTCCATATGGATTGAGGTAAGGAATACAAAAGTGGCAATCACACTGCTGGGAGTGTATTATAGACCCCCAAACAGTCAGAGGTGATAGAAGAGCAGATATGTGGCAAATCTCTAAGAAGTGCAGGAACAACAGTAATAGTAGGGGATATTAACTACCCCAATATTAACTGGGATAGTTTTAGTGTGAAAGGAATTGAGGGAGCAGAATTCTTGAGGTGCATTCAGGAGAACTTTTTTGGCCAGTATGTAGCAAGTCCAACAAGAGAGGGCGCAGTTTTAGACTTAGTTTTAGGAAATGAAAATGGGCAGGTGGAAGGAGTGGCAGTGGGAGAGCATTTTGGTGGTAGTGATCATTATTCAGTCAGTTTTAACATAATTATGGAAATGGACAAGGATAGAACAGGAGTTAGAGTTCTCAATTGGGGCAAGGCCAATTTTACTAAACTGAGGAGTGATTTAGAGGAAGTGGGCTGGAAACAGCTTGATAGTAAATCAGTGTCAGGGCAGTGAGAGGCATTCAAAGGGGAGATTCAAGGGGTTCACAGTAAACATGTTCTCACAAAGAAAAAGGATGGGATGGCCAAATCTACAGCCTCATGGATGTCAAGGAGCTTACAGGGTAAGGCAGAAAAAGAAAGATTGTGTCTGACACCAAGAACTCTGTACTACAGAAAGCCAAGAGGAATATCAAAAGTGAAGGGGTGAAATCAAAAAGGAAATTAGGAAAGCAAAGAGAGGGCATAAACGAATATTGGCAAGAAAAATCAAGGTGAACCCAAAGATGTTTTATCAATACATTAAGAGTAAGAGGATAACTAAGGATAATTACTAAAGCATGAATTAGAGCTTCAATTCACGAAGCCATAGTAAAAAAAAAACATTGAAACCACTGGAGTGTGGAGAAAAAAAAATCCCCATTGAACTGCCTATTGAATAGCTGTGTAAGCAGAACAAGATTAAGTGCTGTAAGCAAGATAAACACACTGCACTAGCAAACACCTGCTCCTGTTGATCAAAGCAGCTAGTATAAATAAGAGTCTCTTAAAGGGGAAACAGTGCAGAGTCACAGTACAAGTCTTAAAGCAAGTTTTAAAACAAAAGAACAGCAGAAATATGGATTCCAAATTTCCCAGCATGAAAGGCCTTGGATATCTTATCCAAGTATCAACATTTCAAACAGAGAATGCAGTTATGCTTCACAGACCAAGTAATTGTAGAACCAGAAAAACAGGCTGTAAAAATAGCAGTTGGAAATGAGGGATTACACAGAATAAACACCTCTGGACTATCTGAGGAGGTCCAGAAAGGTTCCACAAAGATATAGAAAGTGCGAGAAGACCAGCTCTGAAAACAAGTGAATTTTAGAATTCACCACCTGGAACTGATGTCCTACAGGCAACAGCCACAGGAATCAATAGATCAGTTCATCAGTAGATGCTGTAGAAAGGGCAATGAATGTGGCTTCTCAGAAACTGAGCTGTCAGACCAAATAATGGAGCTAGTGATTGTATCAACACACCCATTGAAGCATTTCAGAAAGACCTCTTTGGGAAAAAGAACGTTCACAGCATCGATGCACTGCTGGAAAATGACAGAAAATATGACGCCATTGTAGCTGGACAACAGACTTGCAAGTACTAGGTGAATCCAACAGTATAGGCACCATAACCAGGTCGAAAAGAGCAAGCAAGTTGTGTGGTATGTGTAGTTGGTCCCACTCACCGTGAAGTAGTCCTGCATTTCAAGACCTGTGCAAGGCGTACGGTGCAAAAGGACACTATGCAAGGAATCTGGCTCCAAAGACGCAGCCAGAAGTCATGGTAGAACACAAACAAACAGAAAACAGGACAACAGCAGCAAGGAAAGCAGCAGGGACCTGCATAAACGCAAGCCGATACATGAAGTCCACAGCAAAACAGACCCGAGACTAGACCCAGAGAGAGGTAATTCTCAGCCAAAAGGCAAACAGGCATTCCACATTGTGAACCTGACACATCGGGCTGAATTTTACGAGCCCTCCGGCGTCAGGGGTTCATAACGGGGGTGCCCGGAAAATTCTTCTGGGAGAGGCCCGCCTCAACCCCCGACGCCTTACTGCTGGAGGCAAGGTCTTGGTGCGCCCCCTCTGCACCCCCCCCCATCCCCGCTACACAGCAGCAGAGCCTTAATTTGCATAATAAAATTAATTCAAATCCATTTTAATGGACCAGGCGGCCGTCCCACGCCAATTTTCCGGCTGATGGCTGGACGTCCCGCACCTTTGGATCCCCATTTGGGAATCAAGGCAAGACCTTGGTAGGGAGGGGATAGGAGTGTAATTTTCAGGTCAGGAGTTGGGTGCGAAGCAGAGAAAGCTGATTCCATTGGCTGAGGGTATGGTGGGCAGGGGTTGAAGGGCAAAGATCATAAAGTTTGGGGGGAGTGAAAGGTTGAGACCAGCAAAAATTGTTTATCGGGGTTGGGGGGGGGGGGGGGAGAGGGAAATAAAATTATTGTCTGATGATTGAGGGGGGTGGAAGAGGGTCTTTGATATGGACCACTGCTCTTATTTAAAGTAAAGGTAATGTACCCTTTAAATAGTCAAATGATCTGCCAAGACTTAAGGCCCTTTAAAAATGGCACTGGCACCTGCGTGGTAACGCCAGACGCCATTGCCAGTGACAGAGCAGCCAGTACATCATTGGGGGTAGCTGCTCCGCCCCCTCCATTTAAATGAGGCCCCGTGTGAAATATTGCAGGGGCTCAGCGGCGGACACTCCACGCTAGCGGATCGCCAATTTCAAAGTGCGCAGCCATGATTTGCAGCATGCTATTAATATTTAGGCCATTATGTTGATAAAGTCAAACAACTGGAAGCTTTCGCCCCTATTAACATCACGTGCCCAAAGAAAGCTGGTGAGCATACAGTCAGGGTTAAGATTGACACCAGCGCTAGTGCAACTATCCTACCAGTCCAAATCCTCAAAGATATGTACCAGAGTCATTGGAAATCAATGATACAACCGACAACTGCCAAGTTATCTGCATACAATGGGTTACCCATCACTTGCAGTGGCCCACTGACAATGCAACGCAGCAATGCAAGTTGGCATGTAAACCTCAAAGATTCTACCTGGTAGGCATGAGCGGGCCAGCAGTGGCAGGAGTACCAGTGTGTAAGGACCTCAACATCATAACCATCCACGAGAGCATTGCCAAGGGGAAATCTCCAAGGACCGGAACCCACTCGGAGACTCTGACCAGCATCAAATAGTGCAGTCTGGAAATGCAGCAACAGCACAACTAGGCGGCGCCTTCACTTCTGCTCTCTGGAGAACCACCAGCATCACACAAGTCAGAACGGACAGATATCTCCATGAGACCAAGTACTCTTCCCCCAACAAGTCCTCGACTTTGAGCCCAAGACCTTCAGACAAGGAGGATGAGGAGAGGCGAAGGACATGCAATGTCCTGAAGAGGCAGAGGAGGAACAAGTTGAAGTATTGTCTGTTGGGTCTTCGGGTTGAGATGCCAGAACTTTCCAAGAATAACAAGACCCCAAAAGTGGTCATCTTGAGAAAAACAACAGAGTATGTTAGCAGGCTGAAGGCAGAGCAACAGAAACTGAATGCAGAGAGGGAGAAACTTCAGAAAGAACAGCAACAGATGTGACGTGAACTCCCTGAACAAGAGTTGTCAAACCACCGAGACAATATATGGACTTTTAAGCCTCTGCAGTTGTAAAGTTCAGAATCTCTATACCTGTGTAATTAATTTTGATGTTATCTAATTTTATGCATTTTTACTTTTAACATATGAGACTTATTTTTGGAAATAAAGGGGATGTTGTATGATTGCCTTTAAGAGTGACGTCCCTTTAAGATCTCAGTACGCTGATGAGCTAAGTGCATGTGATTTGACTCAAAGCCAGAGTCACTCTGTAACTGTAACACCCAGAGTAAGGTTCTGTAAAAAGTTAGCTCTGCACTGTGTATAGTAGTCTAGCTGTAAATAAACCTGTTTGAGATCTTCAACCAATTCGACTCCATGCATCTCATTTATGTTGTGTCAGCCAACATAAAAGCACTCATTACAATTAGTCATAGAGAGATACAGCACTGAAACAGGCCCTTCAGCCCACTGAGTCTGTGCCAACCATCAACCACCCCTTTATACTAATCCTACAATAATCCCATATTCCCTACCACATCCCCACAATTCTCCTACCACCTACCTACACTAGGGGCAATTTACAATGGCCAATTTACTTATCAACCTGCAAGCCTTTGGCTGTGGAAGGAAAGCAGAGCACCCGGCAGAAACCCACATGGTCACAGGGAGAACTTGCAAGCTCTGCACAGGCAGTACCCAGAACTGAACCTGGGTCGCTTGAGCTGTGAGGCTGCAGTGCTAACCACTGCGCCACCCAATTGGTAGAAAGATTAGAGGGGTGGTTCACCCAGAGAGTGGTGGAGGTCTAAAACTCACTGTCTGAAAGGGTGGCAGAGGCAGAAAACCTCATCTTATTGAGAAGGTGCCTGGATATGCACCTCAAGTGCCATAACCTGCGGGGCTACGGACCAAATGTTGGAAGGTGGGATTAGGCTGGGTGGCTCATTTTCGGCCAGCACAGTCACGATGGGCCAAGTGACCTCTTTCTGTGCCATAAACCTTCTATGATTCTGCACCTGGGGGATGTCGCTGCTCTCATAATGACTATAATTGTCCTGGGTCTAACATGGGTTAAGGTAAAAACAAGGGAGACTGGTCTCACTTATGCAGTCAGTAATCTGCTATCATTGTGATATTACCCCCCTATCATTAGAATGGCTATGTCAACTGTGCAGCTTTACATTTGTGGGCAAGCGGATCGCAGCAAGCCATGTGGAAATGCGTGACTTACCTTCGTTGAGCATAGGAGGTCATTGACCCTCTTCCTGCACTGGACCCAGTTACGCTGGGTGATCCCCGTGGGTTGCTGACCTCCTCTGCGATCTCATTCCAGCCTTGCTTGGTCAGGTGGGAGGACCTCTTCTTGCCATTGCTGGGGAAGAGGACCTGCTGCCTTTCCCTTGCGGCCTGGAGGAGAATCAGCAGGGAGGCATCACTGAAGCATGGGGGCCACCCTCCCTCTGACCTCTGACATTCTTAGCACTATGCACAGGTCTTCTGCTTGCTGAGGTTGCAATTGATATTAATGTACAGATGTTTTCAATGACTAAGCTGCTGTAGTGTTCAAGGAGAGGGTGAATGCAGGACTGGCAGCCTTTAAAAGATGGTGCTAGCACTTGATCTGACATCAGGTGACACCATTCACGGCGTCACCAATGCCACTCCCACCATGTGATTGTGGGGGGGGGGGGGGAAGGCTGCCGTCATTATGGTAAGTGGCCGCCTGCCACGTAATCGCGGTGACATGGACGAGAGGGTGACGTGTGGAACAGCTGACATTTTGCTCACCCGCTGCAACCCCACGGGTGTGAAATCAAGCTAAGTGCAAAATCAGACCTTGTGTAAAACCAGGCCAGGTGCAAAATCAGGCCGACTTGTAAAATCAGGTCTGGTATGAAATCAGTTTGGGTGGAAAATCAAGTGGCTGATTCACTATTTCCCACTTCTTGCCTGGCGGTATATGTTAAAATCACCCCAGTGGTAGTAGAATCCTTACAATTGTGAAAAGAGATTCTGGGCTGCATTTTAGAAGCTCGCCACCGAGCTTCAAAGATGGTGGCCCGCACACGCGGGCTTCACTCTGCGGAGCCACTGCGCAGGCGCCAATGCCATTTTTAAAAGCCCTTACATTTAATTTAAATTTTTTAATTTGCATGAAAGTTAAAAATTAAATAAAGTTATCCCGACCCTCTCCCACCCCCCCAATTACCATCAAATTTATTACTTGCCCTCTCCCCCCCAAAAATACTTACCTTGTGCTCCCAACCTTCCCCCCCCCCCACCCTGCAAAGATTGTAAACAATGAACTTTACCCCTACCCACCACCCACTTGACCAATCAAAATCGTTTAACCCCGCTCTCCGCCCTGAAAACTTACTTGCTTCCCCCTCCCAACCTGTGTTCCGCCTCAGACCTCCGAACAGAGATTTGAAGGCATGTGAGTGCCGGCCGCAGCCACCAATATGGAACCGGGACCGATGGCGGGAGCAGGTCACTATTTAATTCATTAATTTAAATATATTTACATATTCAAATTGTGATGCCATCACCGGGCGGGGGGGGGGGGGGTGGCCGCCACGAGGCCTCACCGCCACCGACAATATGGGGCCGGGTCTTCCCAACGTCGAGTTCCGTGACGGGCCTCTCCCAGAGCCATTTTCTGGGGCCCCCCGCCACAACCCCCGACATCGGGGGGCCGGTAAAATCCAGCCCTCTCATCCCAACTGTCTGGATTGGACTCAAGTCCAACTTCTAGTCAACAAAGGATTATCTTCCAATCACCACAGACTGCACCTTGTGGTTTAGAATTTACTGAACATCAGGCGGAAATGTCAAACAATTTAAACAATTAAGAACTGTGCAGACTGATAAGGAGAGGGTCCATACTGAAGATCATTTATCATTTTGTACCTTTGGATTCTTCCCAATTTTTGCTTTAGCCTGGCAACTTACCAACTCATACTGTTTATTTTGCTTGAATTCCTCACAAAATTGTTGAAATATTTAATGGCGAAACTGCAATATGAAGGAAAAGATCATTGTAATGAGAGCAGAGAACAAGGCACTGCCTGGTACAATCAGAGGAATGTACTGAAGTGTTACTGTACAGATCTCAGCACCACTTTCCATATGAACACACTAAGGGGGGGCTAAAACAGTACCTGGAGCACAATTTAAAGAAAGAGAGAACTTGCATTAACATAGCACCTTTCACATTCTCAGGACTTCTCAAAGTGCTTGACAGCCAATGAAGTATTATTGAAGAGTATTTAGCATTTGCATGCTAAGGCCGCACAAATGAGATAATGACCAGATAACCTGTTTCAGTGATGTTGGTTGAGGGATAAATCAGGCTCAGAAATCCAGGGAGAACTCGCCTGCTCTTCTTCTATTATTTGAATAGTGCCATGGGATCTTTTTACTTCCAATGGAGTGGGCAGAGAGGGCCTCAGTTTAACATCTCAACTGAAAGACAGCATCTCCATCAGCGCAACACTCCCTCAGTACTGGCCTGAAGCATTAACCCAGATGAGGTGCTTAAGTCACTAGTGTGGGAGATTGAAGCTACAACCTTCTGACTCCCAGGTGAAAGTGCTAATAATTGACCCAAGGCTAACACCTTAGAGGACTCCCACCAGTTTATATTCTCAACTGGAGTTGTTGAGCTGGCTGGTAGAAGAGCACTGACAAGGTTTGAAAGACTTTGTGCAATGGCAGGTGATGTCCTTCTGCTGTTGGCAGGCTGAAGGGTTGGAATAACTGGGACTGGAACAGCTGAACTGTTGGGCTGAATTTTCCCAGGCCATTGGCAATGGGCTGCAAGGCGGGAAGGCTGGCAAAATGGTCAAGGATGGTCACGGGAGGAGAGCCCGATGTCTGCCCGCATCCATGCCATATTGCCAGCAGTGGAAAACTTGGCAGCTGGGCCATCACTGGGTGGCCAATTGGGCCAGCTAAGTAGCCAATTAAGGACCACTTACCACCTCCACGGGCATTTGCCCATGTGGGGAGGGCCCGCTGCCACATGGGGAGACCACTAGGTAAACCCTGGTGGCCTCCCAACGGGTTCTCGGGGGAGCCCTCCATGATGGGTGCTCCATGGCCCACAGAGCACAGCAACAGCACCATCAGTGCACCACGATTCCCCCTCCACCACCCCACAAATCGCCAGGGCCCGGCTGCTCAACCCAACTCAGCTGTCTTTGAGTGCACCCTGCCATTGAGGCGGCCTCTTCCTGGAGCTGCAGCCTCAGCATTGGCCACTGCTAGCAGTGGCATTATTGAGGCTGCTTAGATCAGGCCAGCAGATCTTGGGGACAGATCGCTGTCCTTAATTGACTGGCGACCCCAGTGGCAGTCTCTTAATTGGCCGCCGCCGGCAAATCGTTGCCCTGTGTCACATCGCCCACCGAAGCAGGGCTGCCTCCCATTTTCGGCCCCAGCAGCTGAACTTACAGGAAGGCGCCAACATTCAGCCCATTATTTACTAACAGAGAATTGTAACTGTAAGTATATTTTGTGTTCTTGAACTTGCTGGCGGAGAGAAAAAGGAAGAAAGACATGATTTTCTCATATTGAAAATGCTGTGATGTAACAAAACTGGAAAACCATTACAATTACACGTGAATTAAGAAAGCTGGAAGTCAGTGCAATGAAAGTATTTATTCAGCTGAGGAAATCAGAACCATTCACATTGAGGGATTTGAAATATAGGCCAATTTTAGCAATCAGAAGAATCAAAAATGGCTCACCTTTGTTGCCTATGTCAATATTAGAAACTAAAATGCAGTGAATGAGGGGTCGGGGGTGGTGTTGGTGGTGTGGGGTGAGAACACCATGCCTGTTAATTGAAGTGCTTTTGTGTATTAGGCTCAGGCGACCCAGTGCTGAGGCCTTCTGTGCACCAGTTGGCCACAGGGCTGAATGAAGCTTTGGCCCAACACGTGTAGCACTCCAAGTCTGTGCACCAGGCATTTGCTTGGCTCATTACATAGACATAGAAAACATAGAAAATAGGAGCAGGAGTAGGCCATTCAGCCCTTTGGACCTGCTCCGCCATTCAAAAAAGATCATGGCTGATCGTCTAATTCTCTCCTCTGTTCCCGCTTTCTCCCCATATCCCTTGATCCCTTCAGCATTAAGAAATATATCTTTCTCCTTCTTGAATAGATTTAATAACTTGGCCTCCACTTCCTTCTGCAGAGAATTCCACAGGTTCACCACCTTCTGAGTGAAGAAATTTCTCCTCATCTCAGTTTTAAATGGCATACCCCGTATTCTGAGACTGTGACTCCTGGTTCTGGACTCCCCTGCCGTTGGGAACATCCTCCCTGCATCTGGCCTGTCTAGTCCTGTTAGAATTTTTTAGGTTTCAATGAGATCCCCTCACATTCTTCTAAACTCTAGTGAATATAAGCCTAGTCAACCCAATCTCTCCTCATACGTCAATCCTGCCATCCCAGGAATCAGCCTAGTAAATCTTCTTTGCATTCCCTCCATGGCAAGAACATCCTTCCTCAGATAAGGAGACTAAAACTACACACAATACTCCAGATGTGGTCTCACCAAGGCCCTGTATAACTGCAGTAAGACATCCTTGCTCCTGTACTCAAATCCTCTTGCAATGAAGGCCAACATACCATTCACCTTCCTAACTGCTTGCTGCACCTGACTGCTTGCTTCCAAGACCTCCAGATAAATGTTAATGAGGTAATTACCCCATAATGCTATAGTCAAAACAGGAATGTTGGGACTCAACATCTGTACGATAAGGTTGCTGGACGCTGGGCCTCTTGGTTCTTGTTCCTTGCTCATTGTATCAAGTAGCTTGATGTTGACCCAGTCATTTTGTTTTATATTTAGTGGTGTCCCTTGGTTTCACCACTGCAGTTATTCACACTTTTAGAAAGCATGGTCATCATCTTTGGATGCTATTCAAGGGAAAATATAATTGAATGCTACTTAAGCTGGGAAGCCCGCTGACCATCCTTCTCTATCGATGGTTCTGGAGAATGAAGGGAAGTATCATAACAGGCCTGCAAAGCAGCTGGCCTCATAGATCCAAGATGACCGTAGCCCGATGCATCACAAACAATCCGCCATGGGCTATTATCATGGAACAGATGGAAAAGAACAGAACCTGCTTTAACCAGTGACAGAAGGAGGACCCTGACTATCAGCCACCTTATGTGAGTCTGTCCATATGCAGCATGCAGGTATCAGGTGCGCTTGGTGTTTGTTCCAATACATTTCAATCTCTCTTGCCAGAGAGAAGCAGACAGAGCGAGCACCCAGCTTCGTGAGGATTGCAGGCTTCCCCACAGTGCAGGGTGTCCCATTGACTCCACACATGTCGCTTTGCGAGCGCTGCATGTAAACTCTGAGATGTACTGAAACTGGAATGGATTCCACTCCTTCAATGTCCAGCTGTTGTGTGACCATACTCAGTGTATCATGCAGGTCAATGCACGGTATCCTGGCAACAGTCATGATGCCTTCATTCGGCAGCAGTCTGCTGTACCATCTGCATTTGAGCCACCATGACAAACCAGATGGTGACTACTGGGAGACAAGGGCTATCTGCTGGACCACCTGGCTCATGACTCTGGTGTGTAACCCATGCACATGTGGCCAGCAGCGAAAGCCATGCTGCCACAAGAAATGTCATCGAGCAGACCATTGGGGTGTTTAAACAATGCTGCTGCCTGAAATGTTCTGGAGGAGCCCTGAGGTACTTGCCAGTGTACGTGTCACCATTAGTCATGGTCTGCTGCGTGCTGTGCAACCTCATCATCATGAGGGTATAAGGTAAGTAGCTGAGGAGGAGGAAGAGCAGAAGGATGGGAAGAGGCAACCAACACATCCCCTTTCCGGCCAGGCTGTCTGTGATTGGCTCATCCGACTGCAGTACCAGTAAACCCAACCCTAATTCCCCATTCACCAACAGTCCCACACCTTGCTGTCCCTCTGTTACTGACCATCTTGGTCAAAATGTTGAAATAAAATCCAGCACAAAATAAACATTTCAAACCAAATTCATAAATCAACTATCCAATTTTCCATACAAAATGTCAACTAAACACCACTGTGCATTCCCTTAGTGCCTATCTTCCGCGTCCTTGTATTCTTACGCAGTGCTACCACAGTGCCTGAAAGGCTGCTGACTTTCAATAAGGGAGGTTCTAGGTGGCCTTTCAGGACGATTTCAACCAGCTCTGGCCCTCTGGCCTATTGTCAGACTACACCACCTCGGCATGGGCTGGCTGCAGTCTGGGCTGGCTGGCTGAAAGGCAACAGAAAGGGCACTGGTGGAGTGGCAGTGGTGGGAGGATGAATGCTGGCACCCTGTTTGTGTTCCATGGAGCCACTGCCACTCCCCCAGGGCGGCACCTCAGCAATGCTAGCAATGTGTGGGAGGACAGATTGCTGGACTGCTGTGACACCATGCAAGCTCCTTTCAATACTGGTGTCCACAGATATGATGGCAGCAGTCTGCATTTACATGACTGCCTGCTGTCGGGGTTCCATCCCTTTCAGGGACGAGCTCCCACCTCCAGAGCTGCCGGCCAATCGGAAAGCTGGCAGCTGTGCTCTACCGGCAGTGCCACAGGGAGCAGTGACGACTGCTGGTACTGCAGGAGGCCCTGCAGCCTCGAGGATGTCAGAGACTCCAGGAGAGGTGAGTTGGGATCACCAAGGCCATTCTGGAGTGGAGGGTGGGTTCGTGAGGCTGTGGGGGTGGGGGGTCTTCTCAGGGAGGTGGCAATCGCCACCAGGGTCCCCCTCTGTGGTTACCCTGGATGGCCCCCAAAGGAGGGACACCGTTGACCCCACTAGGGTGTCACCAGGTTTCACCTGGAAGTGTTTCCCCATAGTGGCAGGCCACTCTGCCTCTCATTAAATTGAGGTAGATGTGTGAAGAAGCTCTGAGTGACCACTAATTGGCCACTTAAGGGTCTCAACTGGCTTGTTTTCAGCCTTCCCCACCCTGGACTAAATTGTAAGGCATCAGGAAGGCATCAGGCACTCCATCCCCCACCCTCAACTTCCAACATAATTTTATGGCCCCTCTACCTCCATTCCCATCGCTAGGGGGCAGATAAAATTCAGCCCAACATGTGCAGATCCCACCCCGAAGCTGTACTCTAAATTACATTGTTACGACCAAGGCAGAGTGAGTGAGTCTTTCTCTAGTTCCACTTCTCCACAGGTCACAACATACATTTAAATGTGTACCCACTCACCGATGCAGCCAATTATATACTCTATCTATTTTAGTTTCAGAATAAAATCCACCAACCAGGTTTCTTTAACAAAGAAGAAAAGTACTAATTTATTATAAAACAAATCAAGTCAATAAAGGTGCAAAGCTTTAATATGCAGTTTGAAATATGATAGTATATATATATATATTTCCCTTCTAAATACCCAACACACACTGCACACACACACACCTGTTAAAGGAAAAATAAAGATATAAAAATGTGTTGGCTAAAGTACTTGTTAATTCTTGAAGAAAAAGGATAAGATATGTTTTGTTCCAGTTGGCATACAGTCCGGCGTCCGAGTACACGTAGACTGGGATCTTTTCAGAAGCAGTTCGTTCAGGAGATGTTGAGAGGAAGTCTTCCAAAAGCTTCTCTCTGGAGAAATGCAGCATCAGGTGTTACAGCTATCACACACTGGATTTTTTGCAGGGTTTCTCAGAGAGGTGGAGAAAAGATGAGCTGGGTGTTTCTTTCAGCAGGTTACAAACCCAACTGACTTAAAATAGTATTCAAAATGAAACCCACTCTTGAGCACCATAAATCTTGACATGTCACTTCTCTTGTAAACAACTCTCATAGTCAGAGGCACCTGTTGTTTACTTAGCTGAAGACATGTGACATCCAGCAAATGTTCTTTTATATAGAGTCATTCCAGTGACCCTTAAAAAAAAGCCCAACATCTATGGAATCACTTCAGTCCTCCAATGAATTCATCTCTACAATTCTAAAACACGAGTCCTCAGAAAATATTTTTAAAAAGGAAGCACTTTCATTACAACGTGCAATGTTAGTATCTGAGCTGTTGCTGCGAGTGTGAGGACCTCCCACTACTGTCACTGTCTTGCTGCTCTTCCACCTCTCTCTCGCACCACTGCCTGGTCAGGTGGCAGTTCTTGGAAGGAGAAATTAGGGTAAGGTTGTGCAAGGGGAGAGGTGAAAGCAAGAGCTGCACACTGACACCAGGTGCAGCTTGGGAATCAGAAGACAGTGTGGGGTGAGGGGGAAATGGGATGTGAGAAGGAGGATTAGGTATGAGGAAACTGTCATCTTTGATGGTTTCAGTCCTGCCGCTGGTCATGGCCTCAGTCATGGCAGTTCCAATGATGACTATCACTGTCTCCTCCATGGGGGTAAGAACATGCATCTGTGACTGTTCCCCAGTATTTAGGTGCTGCTGCCTCCAGTTATACATCATCCTGTCCTGTAAGTGCATCAGTGAATGTATTACAATCTGTTTGAGTAACGTGCCTGTCATGGTCAAAGAGCTTGAAGTGTGAGCAATCTGTAAGATGTGAGTATGAGTTATGCAGCAGTGCTGAGTGTGTGAGGGTGAGTGAAACAATGAATGTGAGGTATGAGTTGTGATGAGGAATGTTGATAGGTGAGTGATGGGGGGTTGGTGAACAGAGGAATGTGTGAGGTTCATGGTTCAATTATAAGGATATGGAATGTGAGGATGAATTCACTGACCTTGATCACTTGTGTGCTGTCATTAAACTTCTTAAAGAACTGCATCCAGGTCCCCCGGGCTACAATGCTTGCATTGATCTTGATGACTGTCAGCTTCCATTGTCTTCTCAGAGTTTGGCTGGAGAGACTCCTGGTCCCATCTCGATAGAGGACATCTCTCCTCCTCTCCTGCACAAGGCCTTATGCTGGCTCAGAGAACCTTAAAGCATGCATGTTCTCTGCCCCATTGCAGCATAAGTCAGTGTTCTCTCTGCTCAGAATTCCCTGCTGAGAATATCTTCCCCAGCCACTTCCAGCACCTTCACAAGCCAGAATGTACCTCTCCTTTTAAGAGGTACAGTCTGGCTTTGAATAGTGCAAGCTAGCTTTATGTGGTGCTAGCCTCGCACAAACTTGGGCCCCCAGGTGAGGCATGCAACCACCCAACAGCATGTTTAGTGCTGGGCTGCATGCAGCAATCATGTAAATCAGCAGGCAACAGGAAGTTTGCATGCTTCCTGCATTGAAAGGAAAGGGTGTGGGTTGTTACGCAGTGCAATCCCTGCACCCATTTCAGGCCTATCCAACTATGACCTCAGAAAGTTGTGGGTTCAAATCCCACACCAGAAACTTGAACACACAGTTGAGACTAACATTGCAGTGCTGTCCTGAGGGAGTGCTGCAATGTCAGTGGTGTTATCTTCCAGGTAAAACACTAAACCAAGGCCCCATCTGCCCTCTCAGGTGAATGTAAAAGATCCCATGACATTATTCAAAGAAGAGTGGGGGAGCTCTAACATGTCCCAGCCAATATTTATCCCTCAACCTTAATCCCAAAAATCAGATTATTTGCTCATTATCTCATTGCTGTTTGTGGGAGCTTGCTGTGCCCAAGTTGGCTGCCGTGTCTCCTCTATCACAATAGTCACTGCATTTCAAAAGGTACTTCATTGGCTGGAAAGAGCTGTGGGATGTCCTGAGGTTGGGACTGGTGCAAAATTTTATTTCTTGCTTCGTGCTTTATCACTTGTGTGAATGTTGGAAGCAATAAACTAAACTAATAAAAAACTGCACTGATTTTGCAAATTCTACAGAAAGTCCATAACCTTGATCCGGGGAAACTCCATATTTAATATTTTGAAAGCTTGCTTCTTCTGTTCCTGTAAATTTTTGTTTTTTTTCCCCTGAGGATTTCAGACTCAGTACTTGTACTCATTCTTATTTCTTTCTTTTCTTTCTTTTTCTTTTGGGCCTCCTTATCTCGAGAGACAATGGATACGCGCCTGGAGGTGGTCAGTGGTTTGTGAAGCAGCGCCTGGAGTGGCTATAAAGGCCAATTCTGGAGTGACAGGCTCTTCCACAGGTGCTGCAGAGAAATTTGTTTGTTGGGGCTGTTGCACAGTTGGCTCTCCCCTTGCGCCTCTGTCATTTTTCCTGCCAACTACTAAGTCTCTTCGACTCGCCACAATTTAGCCCTGTCTTTATGGCTGCCCGCCAGCTCTGGCGAATGCTGGCAACTGACTCCCACGACTTGTGATCAATGTCACACGATTTCATGTCACGTTTGCAGACGTCTTTATAACGGAGACATGGACGGCCGGTGGGTCTGATACCAGTGGCGAGCTCGCTGTACAATGTGTCTTTGGGGATCCTGCCATCTTCCATGCGGCTCACATGGCCAAGCCATCTCAAGCGCCGCTGACTCAGTAGTGTGTATAAGCTGGGGGTGTTGGCCGCTTCAAGGACTTCGGTGTTGGAGATATAGTCCTGCCACCTGATGCCAAGTATTCTCCGAAGGCAGCGAAGATGGAATGAATTGAGGCGTCGCTCTTGGCTGGCATACGTTGTCCAGGCCTCGCTGCCGTAGAGCAAGGTACTGAGGACACAGGCCTGATACACTCGGACTTTTGTGTTCCGTGTCAGTGCGCCATTTTCCCACACTCTCTTGGCCAGTCTGGACATAGCAGTGGAAGCCTTACCCATGCGCTTGTTGATTTCTGCATCTAGAGACAGGTTACTGGTGATAGTTGAGCCTAGGTAGGTGAACTCTTGAACCACTTCCAGAGCGTGGTCGCCAATATTGATGGATGGAGCATTTCTGACATCCTGCCCCATGATGTTCGTTTTCTTGAGGCTGATGGTTAGGCCAAATTCATTGCAGGCAGACGCAAACCTGTCGATGAGACTCTGCAGACATTCTTCAGTGTGAGATGTTAAAGCAGCATCGTCAGCAAAGAGGAGTTCTCTGATGAGGACTTTCCGTACTTTGGACTTCGCTCTTAGACGGGCAAGGTTGAACAACCTGCCCCCTGATCTTGTGTGGAGGAAAATTCCTTCTTCAGAGGATTTGAACGCATGTGAAAGCAGCAGGGAGAAGAAAATCCCAAAAAGTGTGGGTGCGAGAACACAGCCCTGTTTCACACCACTCAGGATAGGAAAGGGCTCTGATGAGGAGCCACCATGTTGAATTGTGCCTTTCATATTGTCATGGAATGAGGTGATGATACTTAGTAGCTTTGGTGGACATCCGATCTTTTCTAGTAGTCTGAAGAGACCACGTCTGCTGACGAGGTCAAAGGCTTTGGTGAGATCAATGAAAGCAATGTAGAGGGGCATCTGTTGTTCACGGCATTTCTCCTGTATCTGACGAAGGGAGAACAGCATGTCAATAGTCGCTCTCTCTGCACGAAAGCCACACTGTGCCTCAGGGTAGACGCGCTCGGCCAGCTTCTGGAGCCTGTTCAGAGCGACTCGAGCAAAGACTTTCCCCACTATGCTGAGCAGGGAGATTCCACGGTAGTTGTTGCAGTCACCGCGGTCACCTTTGTTTTTATAGAGGGTGATGATGTTGGCATCGCGCATGTCCTGGGGTACTGCTCCCTCGTCCCAGCACAGGCATAGCAGTTCATGTAGTGCTGAGAGTATAGCAGGCTTGGCACTCTTGATTATTTCAGGGGTAATGCTGTCCTTCCCAGGGGCTTTTCCGCTGGCTAGGGAATCAATGGCATCACTGAGTTCCGATTTGGTTGGCTGTATGTCCAGCTCATCCATGACTGGTAGAGGCTGGGCTGCATTGAGGGCAGTCTCAGTGACAGCATTCTCCCTGGAGTACAGTTCTAGGTAGTGCTCAACCCAGCGGTCCATCTGTTTGCGTTGGTCAGTGATTATGTCCCCCGATTTAGATTTGAGGGGGGTGATCTTCTTGATGGTTGGCCCAAGAGCTCTCTTCATGCCATCATACATTCCTCTGATGTTTCCAGTGTCTGAGGCCAGCTGAATATGACTGCATAGGTGTTGCCAGTAGTCGTTTGCGCAACGCCTAGCTGTTCTTTGTGCAGTACTTCTGGCTGCTTTAAGTGCTGCGGATGTTAAATCGCTGGGGGCTTTCTTGTAGTTCAAAAGTGCAATGCGCTTAGCGGCTATGACAGGTTCCAGCTCTTCATTATGAGATTGAAACCAGTCTGCATTTCTCTTCGCACTTTTGCCGTAGGTGGTCAAAGCTGACTCATAGATGGCGTCTCTGATGTGGGCCCACTTGGTCTCAGCATCCCCTGTGGGAGTGTTTAGAAGGGCTGTTACAAGTGAATTTAGAAATTTTTGTAACAGCTGTGGGTGAGAAATTCTGCTCGTGTTGATGCGCGGGTGGCCCTTCTGCTTGGAATGATGCAACTTCTTTGGTCTGAGTCTAACCTTGCTGCACACCAGGGAGTGGTCGGTGTCGCAGTCCGCACTGTGGAAGCTGCGTGTGATTTGAACACTGTTTAAGGCGGCTCGCCTTGTGACAATGAGGTCTAGCTGGTGCCAACGACGTGATCTTGGGTGCCTCCATGAAACCTGGTGACAGGGTTTAGTGTGAAAGAACGAGTTGGTGATGCAGAGGTTATGATAGGTACACAACTCAAGCAGTCTCTGCCCGTTCTCATTTCATTCTTATACAGTATTTAAAATATTCTGGGCATTGTACTGTGCCCTAAAGAGGCCTCTGAGCTGTTAAATCTTCGTGGAGCTCAATGTGAATTTAAGTCTCACTCTAATTGCATAATTCCAATTCCAAATGTTCTCTTAACAGTTAAAGCTCTAACATTTTTGAACAGCCTTGGGTTACAACTCATTCTGTCTGAACATTTTTCATCATCTGTATGCACAGGGCAAATTAATGATTTATTCACATGTCTGGAAGGCATTGCCCTTTAAGTACCATTTACTTTGCTACAGGGCTTGTGAGTTCAACAGTTTCTGCACACTTCTATAAGGCTGGATGAATGGGATGAGACTAATTAGATTGCTCTTTCAGAGACCAGCATAGACATGGTCCTGATGGACTAAATGGCTTCATTTTGCACTGTCAGATTCTATGATTCTATAAACTAGTGGGATTGCAAAGAGAAGCCCAGGATCCTGTCAGAGATTCCCCAAAAATGACATTGTGATGAGGGGAAGGTGTAGGTGGAAGAAACACCCAACCCCTCCTCCATTGGAAGTTCAGGTATCATTCTGGTAAATCTGCGCTGCATTCCCTCCAAGGTCAGTATATCCTTCCTAAGGTGTGGTGTGCAGAACTGCTCACAGTACTCCAGGTGTGGTCTAACCAGGGATTTGTATAGGTGTAGCATGACTTCTACCTCCTTGTATTCTACTCCTCTAGACATAAAAGTCAGCATTCCATTTGCCTTTCTGATAATATTCTGTACTTATTTGTGACATTTTAATGATCTATGTACCTGAACCTGGGGTCACCAGGGCTGAGTGAACTGCAACTAGGCCAGGGTGAAAGGATAGCTTGTTTGTCAGCCGACCAGAGGGCAACTCAGATGTGGACCTCTATGGGACAGTATACAGGACAGTGCTGAATGGAAATGCTGACTGAGACACTGGGTGCATTGGCTGGCCTGCCAGACAGCCTCCTGTCACTGTTAAGGAGTAGGGAGGACTTCAACTCCAACTTGGCAGAGGGCATCGCATAATCTTCCCTTCTTTGCAGCCTCTGCTCCATCT
Organism: Heterodontus francisci; assembly: GCF_036365525.1. Classification (NCBI taxonomy): domain Eukaryota; kingdom Metazoa; phylum Chordata; class Chondrichthyes; order Heterodontiformes; family Heterodontidae; genus Heterodontus; species Heterodontus francisci. The sequence continues at coordinate 29,646,795 of NC_090380.1, read as the reverse complement.
CCCTGTTATCCTGCAGCTCCAGAGGCACTGCCACTGCTGTCCCCATACCTGTTGAAACCTTTGTGGGCACAGGTCACCTACTTCTCTACCATCCCCGTGAGGATGCAACAACACTGTCTGGAGCTCACTAAAACATCTCCAAAAACACTCCGGAATGCTTACTCACACTTTACAACAGAACAGGTTGCAAAAATGGAATTTACCTGCAATCAGGGTGCCGGGCCCTTTAAATAACACTACTGCCCGGTACATCTTGCTGTTTAATATTTCTATTTTCAAGAATGGACAACAAAGGTATTGCCAGGAACTGCATGTACAAATTTGGAATCACTTGGAGATGGGAACGGAGGTGGCGGGTGGTGGGGGAGGGGGGGGGGGGGGGTGTGACGGGGGGGGAATACAAAATGGTACAGAGTGGCATCGGGTGGCGTGCCTGTTGGCTTCCAGACACCATGGAATTTAGTCCAAGGTGGGGAAGGCCGAGTATGGCCTTCCCACCCAAAGGCCAATTGAGGCCCATAAGCGATAATTAATGGCCACTTAAGGGCAGCTTCCCACCTCTACTCCCATTTCCCTAATAATGGAAGGCCCACCGCCTCATGGACACACCAGCAGGTGAGACTGGCGGCCTTCTAGCGGGCTCGAAGGGGGCGGGTCCCTCCTCTGGGGGCAATCCATGACCCATTGAGGGCTCCTTCTGTCCCAGTGACAAGATCCACTCCCCACCCTCACCAACTATCCCACCCCCACCTGCTCGCTGGGGCCTAGCTGACTGGCCCCAGTGAGCCAGACCCCACTTACCTGCATCCTGCCCGCTCCTCCACCTTTGCCATTGCAGATCTCCTCCAGTACTGGCAGTGGCCTCCACTCTCTGTGGCACTGTTGGTACTGCAGAGTTGCTGGCCTTCCGATTGGCCGGCAGCTCTGGAAGCAGGAGCTGGTATCTTAAAGGGACAGCGTCCCCAACGGCGGGCAGTTACTTGGCTGCCTGCTATGGAATTCCACCGGGGGTCCGAAAGTGGGCCGAGACGGGGTCACCCCCACCTTCCGGCGCATTGTTGGGACCTCAGTCATTGGGATAAAATGCATCCCCTGGTGTCATGTCAACCAGTTGTGCTGTGTGACATTAGGATCGCACCAATTCAACGCTTTCGGGTGCATGCAGGGGATGCAGCCGCGTACTCCCATATCCTCCAATCGTACATAGCAGCCAGCGGTGCAGCCTGCCCCCGTAGGTCTTCGTAGAAGCGGCATTACGTATATGAGTTTCACACTCCCATTGTCACAGAGATGTCTATGACAACAACATTGACAGTATCGAGTGTTCCATGTCTATTTTCCCAGACCCAAAACCCTGAGGGCACTTTCTGTGTTGTTTTTGAAATGAAGTTAGTATTAAGTTTAAATAATGAACATAAAAGCTTGTGTCCTGTGATTGCCTTTGTACTGGAGATATTATATATTGTGCTACTTAATCATGCACTCAGCATTTTGGAGGACTATTCTCACATAACTTAGGAGCAAATGTGTTATGAGTGAGCGTCAATGTTTTCTAAAGTAAGATTGATGTAATAATTTCCAATCAGGCCAGAGGCTGCAAATAATGATCAAATGTTGGGCTTGTCGAGTGTTGGCAATTTATCGAGAAATAGCTATAGGCAACCAATGGTGAAAAGCTCATTGTGTTATCCTGGTTATAAATCACTGTGTGGTCTAACCTTATGATTTATCATCTTGATGAGCTACACAACACACCCGCTTGTTTCAAAGTCATTTACTTCAGAGCTTCTTCTACTTGGGAGTGATGGTGTCAGCACACTTTTTTTTGAAAGGAAAACTTCTTCACAAAGCCATAAACTCTAAACAGTAGACTGCTTTGCAATATGAGAAAATTGCAAACTTATCCTAGACAACTGAGCCAGTGAGATATTGGACTAATCACATTGGTGCCATCGGGCCGATAGTGCCCAGTAACACTGACATGGCTGGGAAAGGCACAGATGATGGTTAATGCAACACATCTGCACCCACAGCTCAGCCCGTGGCTCAGTGGGTCACACTCTTGTCTCTGAGTCAGAAGTTTGTGGCTTTTAGTCCCACTCCAGAGATTTGAGTACAAAAATCCAGGCTAACACTCCAGTGGAGTAGCAAGGGAACACTGCACTCTCAGAGGTGCTGTCTTTCAGATGAGATGTTAATCTGAGGCCCTGTCTGCCCTGTCAGGGGATGTAAAAGATTCTGTGATACTATTTCAAAGAAGAGTAGGGGAATTCTCACCAGTGTCCAGGCCTATATTTATCTCTCAACCAACATCACTAAGATTATCTGGTTATTATCACATTGCTATTTGTGGGTGTTTGCTGTGCTCAAATTGGCTGCCCACTTTCCTATATTACAACAGTGGCTAGATTTCAAAAGTGCTTTATTGTCTGTAAAGTGCTTTGAGACACCAGAGGTTGTGAAAGGTACCATATAAATGTAAGTCTTTCTCACCCACTCCACTGACTACAGATGTGGCCAAGCAATCCCTATAATTGTTGAAGGGTCCATAGCCCCAGGCTGAGACAGCTCAGGACCCAGTTCACAGAAGTGAAAGGTCAACTAAAGCACAAGAGTTAGGAATAAAAGGTTATGCTGATTGGAATAGATGAAGTTGATGGGGCATAAAGATGAGCATAGATCTGTTGGTCCAGATGGCCTGTATCTGTGCTGTAATTTCGATATAATTTTGTGCAGCTTTTTAGGAGTAGCACAGCTTCCCACCTGGCTCCAAATCTATTCCTCAAGTTGAGACACTGGGAGGTATTGCTGTGATACTCAAGGGGGCAGACAGACTTGTTCACCTTTAGGAATGGCCGAATATTTTCTGGAACTAGTGTTGTTCCTGCTGCTTAAAGCAATCCTCATTATGATGGAGTCTGGCACCCTCTTAAAATTCTTCCTGACATCATTTCCATGGCCCCCAAGCAGATACAGGTCATGACAAAAGCTCCTCCTTCTATCATATGCCCTTGTGGTTTGAAAGAACTATCCAATTAGTCCCACTCCCTTGCTCTAACCCTGTAGCCCTGCAAATGTTTCCTTTTCAAGTATTTATCCAATTTCCTTTTGAAAGTTATTGCTGAATTTCCTTCCAACACACTTTCAGGCAGCGTATTTCAGATCATCATAACTCATTGCGTAAAAGACTATCTCCTCATCTCCCCCCAGTTCTTTTGACAATTATCTTAACTCGGTGTCCTCTAGTTACCAATTCTCCTCTCAGTGGAAGTACTTTCTCATTATTTACTCTATCAAAACCCCTCATAATTTTGTACATCTCTATTAGTTCTTCTGTTAACCTTCTGTGGAAAATAATCCCAGCTTCTCTAGTCTCTCTATAATAACTGAAGCTGCTTATCCCTGGTATCATTCTGGTAAATGTTCCTCTGCATGGTCTCCAAGGTCCTCACATTCTTGCTGTGCTTGATCCCCATTCCACATTCAAGGCTCAGGCTACTCTGGCCTCTGTCTCACTGCAGCTTCAGGCTCCACCCTTTCCTCACAGCAGCATTAAATGTCACAGCCTCCTCATACTAGCCCAGCCAGCCATTCCAGTCGAGGCTCGCACTCCAGTTATTGTCTCATCCACGTGCATTGCAGCAGTTCAGCGACTTGCCAGCATCTGTCAGGGCACAATTCTAGGTCCAGCATGTCAACAACATGAAGATCATTTGGGTAACAATACTGCTGTATTCAGGCCCAAATCCTGGAACCTCCTTGCTCTAAACTCCCTCCTTGGCCAGTTACTGGCATTCATTCCCAACCTTGGCTCCCATCTGGTCTGACCCATTCCCCAGCTCTTCTACAGGCAAAGCCTAACTGCCCAGTCGTTCTCACACCCAAGTACCTTCAAGACATCATCTTTCACCCAAATCATGGTCTCTTCCCACCTGGTGTAAGGCATTTAGATATCTCTTGTATTTTTGTTATGCTGTGAGGCATTTGTTAATATCTCCTGAATTTCTGTTCATCAGTAAAATGTGGTGTGGACCAGCGTGCGGAGTTCACCCTGTGGAGGTGAAGGGCATTGGGACGAAGAGAGAAGAATCCTGACCGAAGATGTTATCGCTGGGGTTCATATTGGACTTTTTAAAAATAAAAGACAATGTAAGTGAACTAGGACCCCCACATATACACAGACAGACAGACGAATCAGGACATGCCACTGATGTGGTAGCTGGGCTCTTAAAATATCAAACATCCTGTCCACAACCACACTCAGGGACAATAGCCTTTTGAAATGTGTGTGAATGGTTTCCTTCTTGCCTTATCAAGATGCAGATATCACATCCATGGGTATATGCACCTAAGAACTCCCCCTGCTGACAGCAGGATATGACAACATGTAGGTGGTCTTGCATAGCCAGGGTGGGATTGATAAGGCACTGAAACCCAATTGGATGACCCAAATCAAAACATTACCTTATATGTCGAGGGGCCAGGGTCAGAAAGGACATTGTTGCTGCAGCCGGGAAGTGTGACTTGGTCAGTCGCAGGAAGTCATGTGGGAGAAGTCATTCAGCAGACCTGACCACCTGGGAATGAGCCCCTGTGTGCAGGTCTACTAAACAACTGGTGTTGTAAGTATATACTATTGCTTGGTGAGTTAATAAAGGTGTTCCACATAAAGTGGAAATTGTATCCAAAGTCTGTTTCGTGTATTGATACTCAGTATAGGGTCAGGACCTTAGAGGGAAGTGAGACCCCTTTTTTTAAGAGTCTTACGCTGGCCTGAACTGGCCTCCCATGCCCCACCACGCCAACGCTGAGCCTATTTCTTCATGAATTTTATTGTGTGTTTGTGACCGAATGGATCAGCTGGGGATAGGATCATTCCATGGGGACAGCAGAGAGAACCCCAAATGTTCTTGGTTCACATAGACCCCAGAATTCCTAATCTGGCTCTTAAAACACAGCCAAGAGCCAGACATTTGATGCAGAGGGGATTTGGGGGTGGGTGGGGTTGGTGTTGGGGGAACTTGTTGATGATTAACCTATACAGACAGTATAGGTGAAATATATTCTGATTGTTGTTGCAATATTACTCCCAGTTAATCTTTTATTGATGCATACCATATGTTTGTTGGCATTTGCATGTACTGAATTATACTCGACAGCAATTACCCAAGGCTGTACAGACCAAGCATTCCCCATGGAGCCTTCACATCTATTCCCATCAGTGCTGTATACTATTAGTATAAGGTTGTAGAATGTAAATGGATTATGAAATAATTAATCTAAGGTTTTAAATAATAAAGGAGAGAGGTTTTGTATTTTCTATTGCCTGAAGGTGTGATTTGTACGCAGTGACTTACCATTTAAAAGAAAATATTAGCCTGTGCCATTGATGCAGGGTTTACTAAGACTGAGTGTTCGGTTATCTTAATGTAATTGAAAACCATTTCTCCTATTCTCCCACTTTACTGCAATGCCTGGTTATTCGTCACCTTGCTACATTAACAATCATCCATGCTATTGCTCATTTTTTTGTGTTGTATTGAATTTTTCTTAATGCAAATTTATAAAAGGACAAAACTGCATCACACATGACCATTTATGTCCTTCATGGTGTCAGCTCAGTTGTTAGCACTGTCGCCTCGGAGTCAGAAGGTCATGGTTCCTATTCCAGACACATGAGCATTACTAGACTGACTGCACTTCAAAAGCAGGTCATTGGTCATAAAGTACTTTGGGACGTCCTGGCAGGCGGTATAGGAATATTAGTATTGAAATATACTTTTTTAAAGTTTTTTTTTCCTCTTGTTAGCACAGTAAATAGAGGTTGCTGCACAATCTAATGTGGTACAGCACTTAGGTAACTTGTGCAACCAGTTACGTTACACAGAGATCTGTCGTGCTCAATTAAATCCACTCATTGTTTACTGTTCTTTCACTGAAGGACACAATGGGCTACATTTTATAATCAAAATCGGCGGTGGGTGAAACGGGCGGGCCATATGTCGCGGAGTTCTCGTGATCCTAAGCGCGGTGGCTCATTTAAATAGCTGGAGTGGGCCCCCCCCCACCGCCCCGATCACGTGGAGGGGTGGGCTGTCAGGTGCTGACACCATTTTTAAAGGGTTTCGAGCCCTAACGTTAAATTTAAATATTTAAAGATACAGTGAATGAAAAAGATTAAATACATTTACTTTGCCCCTCTCCCACCCCACCAATAACCATAAAATTCATTACTTGCCCTCTCCCCCACCCAAAACACCTTGTCCACCTGACCTTCCCCCCACAAAGGTTCAGAAACTGTAACCTCAAACCAATCCCACCATCCCTTACACCAATGATGTTACTTTGACCCCGTCCCCACCCCCCCCCCACCCCCCAACTTCCACACTGAGAAACCTACCTCCTCCCTCCTCCCCATAAGTGTTCTGCCTCGTTTCCTCAGACGGGGATCTGAAAGTGTGGGAGTGCCGGCCAGTGGCAGGAATATCACAGCAGGATGGAAGGCCGTGGTGTAAGTATGATTAATGCATTCAACTTAATTTATTTAAACATGCAAATGGCGGTCCCGTTGCCAAGTGCCTCACTGCCGCCGGCAATATCAGACCAGGCTCTCCCGGCGTCAGAGTTTGCGGCAGCCCTCTCCCAGAGGCATTTTCTGGCCTCTCCGCCATGAAACCCGATGTCGTGAGGTCTGTAAAAGCTAGCCCAAAGTGTTTGAAAAGCATTTATTTAAATACAAAAATATGAAGAGAACATACAACCATATCTAATACTCAACTTTGCATACGGATGGGCCTGTTGGCAGTTAATGTTGGTGTTTTATCTCCTCACATGCTCATACTGTACAGGCTAGGGCAGTAGATAGAGCTCTAAACAAATAAGGGGGCAGGAGGGATCAGGTAACAGTCAATTTATAAGTCTGAAGTAAAAAGTCAAGGCGGTACAGCAGGGTAGTAATTTCATTAAAATCAAGCAGATTGCATCAGCAAAGGACAGTGGCCAGAAAACCATTCGGCTCCATAGTACCTGTAGTCTTGGTGCTACAGTGCTGTTTTGATCCTAAAATGATGTCCAGCCGCGCATGCACTCTTCCAATATGGCCTGCAGCTGATTGCATTTTGGTGAGGGCATTAGCACAAGTGTTAGTAGAGTGTGCTGGAAGTATGCAGAGCATGCAGATTGTGACCTCAGTCTGAGCTTCCACTGCAGCACTGAGACATTGGATGGTTTCTGCTTGTGCTGCAGTGGAAGCTGCCACATTAGCCATCAGAAACTGCAACATAGTTGGGTCCACAAGTGCTGTCATGGGAGTTGGTCACCACTTCCACTCTCTGAAGTATAGGTTCCAAACTCTGCACGACACCCTGTGCCAAGTTGCAGTTGGACTCTTCCATGCTCCTTGACATTGACAGCAGGCTTTCTGGCAGGCCTAACAATGCGCCAATTATTTTTGTATGCGTGTCCATCAGCCTTTTTTGTGCATCATCCCATCGACATCCTTATCTGAGTCCAGTGCAGCACAACTCATGTAAGACCTCACCCTCCATGGAGCTGGCACTTGCACTACCCTTTCCCCTGCCCTGACTGCAGGCCACTCATGCCCGGTGTCTCACCATGTGCAGATGCTGCCTCTATGCTACCCTCTAAAGTACACGCAGTGCCTGTATCTGAGCTAGTGGCTGCAAGGATGAGGTCGGGTGAAGGTGTTTCTGCATCATGAATATCCTGCTCCTCTTGGCCTTTCCGCTCCCGCACCAATGCTCAACCAGGTGGTAGTTCTTGTGTATTTGAAAGGAGAAAGGCACATGGTTATGGTTGTAGTGAAAGGAGAGGGGAAAGCAAGAGGTGCATGCTGACACCATCTGCAACATGGGAATCAGAAAAGATTGTGGGATGAGGGGGAATGGGATATGCGAAGGTAGATTAGGTAGGGACATATCGACATCTTCTACAGTTTCAGCCCCACCACTGGCCACTGTTTCACTCATCACAGTTCCAATAATGGTCAGCACAGTTTCCTTCATGGGGTGCGAGGCCGTATTACCATGCATGGCCTCGCCAGTTAGGTGCTTCTGCCTGCGGTTGTGCGTCACTTTATCGTTCAAGAGAGGGGGAAGTTTGCCAGTGAGTGTGGCACAATGTGTTTGGGTGTTGTGCCTGTCATAGTTGAATAGCTGGCAGAGTATCCAAGCTGTGAGATGTGGGTGTGAGGGTTGCAGCTGTGCTGAGTGTCTGAAGGTGAGGCGCAGCTTAGGTTTGAGTCGTGATTGATCGAGAATGTCATTAGGTGAGTGAAGCTGGATGGTGAATGGAGCAGTGGTTCATTTGTAAGGATATTGTATCTGATGAGGCATTCACTGACCTTATAAATCAGCAAATTAGAGGGGGCCTTGCATGACCTTGGGTCCCCAGCCAAGAGGTGCAAGCACTCAGCAGCACATTTAGCACTGGGCTGCAGACTACTATCATTATAATGAGTGGTCGGCACAAAGTTTGCGTGTTTCCTGCATTACAACGAACAGGCATGGGTTAATCGTGATCACTGCACCTATTTATCAGGCCTTATCCAATTTGCCCCTAAAAAGTTTAACACTGGTAATAAGGCATTAGTGACCAAGTCCACATCAGAGAAAAATGGTATAAGTTATAATTAAAGGTACTATATCTGAATTTACAAAGCATTCATAACAAGATAGATAATTCATGGCACAAATAGAGATAACTGGATTTGAGATCTAGTAGCCATCACTGAGATGTGGTTAATGGTGAGGACTAAATATTCCAGAGTACTTGACTTTTCGAAAAGATAGGCAAAATGAAAAATGAGGTCAGGTAACCCTGATAATAATGGATACAATAAAGGGGTTTGGCCCAGAAAATGACAATGTCGAACAGCATGGATGGAGCTATAAAATAACAAAGGGCAGAAAACAATGGTGGGAGTATTTTATAGGCCCCCAACAGCAATCATAAATGTTTGACAGAGTATAAATCAGCAAGATTTTAATCTCCATGTAGACTGGGCAAACCAAATGGGCAAAAGTATCTCGGAGGATGAGTTCATGGAATGTATTTGAGACAGTTTTCCAGAACAGCATGTCAAGGAACCATATAGGGTATAGGTGATTTTAGATCTACTATTGTGTAATGGGACAGGGTTAATTAGTTATCTTATATTAATTTATTCTCTGGGGAAGAGTGATCATAATAAGATGGAATTTCATTTTAACTTTGAGAGTGATGTGGTTAAATTTGAAACTAAGGTCTTAAATTTAAACAAATACATTTAGATACGAATGGTGGGTTGGTTGAGGTTGTTTGGGAAATTAGATTATATATATGCGGTAGTTAAGCAATGGTGAACATTTAAAGAAATCATTCATAATTCTCATCAAATATACATTCCCTTGAGGAATAAAAACTCCATGGAAAAGGTGGTATAGCCATTGCTAACTACAGAAGTTAAGGACAATATTAGATTGGAAGAAAAGGCTTACAATGTTGCCAAAAAGAGAAATAAGCTTGATGATTAAAAGAGTTTTAAAAATCAGTGAAGGATGACCAAGAAATTGATAAAGAGGGATAAAATAGAATATGAGAGTAAACCATCAAGAAAAATAAAAAAGATTGTAAGTGCTTTTACAATTTTGCAAAAAGGAAGAGATTAGTGAAAGTAAATAAGGTGCCATAAAGGCAGAGATAGGAGATACAATAATGGGCAATAAAGAAATGGCAGAGATGTTAAACATTCTGGAAACAGTGGGGAACCAAGGATCTAACAGGAATGAGGAACTTAAAGTAATTAATAAAGAAAAAGTACTGGAGACATTATTGGGACTAAAAGCTGACAAATATCTTGGACCTGATAGTTTACATCCTTGGGTTTTAAAAGAGGTGGCTGCAGGGATAGTGGATCATTGGTTTTGATCTTCCAGATTTCCCTAGATTCTAGAACAGTCCCCATAAATTGGAAGACAAAAAATGTAACTCCACTGTTCAAGAAAGGAGGAAAAGAGAAAACGGGGAACTGACAGCAGTAGTAGAAAATGCTAGAATCTAGAATTAAGGCTGTGGTAACAGGGCGCTTGAAAAATCACGATATGATTTAAACATAGTCAACACAGTTTTATGAAAGACAAATCATGTTTGACAAATCTATTGAAGTTTTTTGAGGTTGTAACTAAGACAGTAGATAAAGGGGAGCCAGCAGATGTAGTATATTTAGATTTTCAGAAGATATATAATAAGGTGCAACACAAGAGGTTGTTTCACAGGATTAGAGCATATGGGTTTGGCTGTAATATATTAGCATGGTCTGAGGTTAATGGACAGAAAACAAGGAGTAGGAATAAATGGGTCATTTTTGGGATGGCAGGCTATTACTAGTGGGCTGCTGCATGCATCTGTGCTTGTGCCTCAGCTACTTACAATCTATATCAATGACTTAGATGGACTTTAGAAGAATGAGAGATGATTTTATTGAAACACATAAAATTCATCGTGGACTTGACAGGATCAAGGCTGAGATGTTGTTTCTCCTGGCTGGAGAGTCTAGAACTAAGCATCAAAGGCTCAGGATAAGGGATCAGACATTGAGGACAGATGAGAAGAGATTTCTTCATTCAGAGTGTTGTGCATCTTTGGAATTCTCTACCCCAGAAGGCTTTGGATGCTTTGTCAATGAGTCTATTCAAGACTGAGATCAATAGATTTTTGAGTACTAAGAGAATCAAGGGATATGGGGATAGGGTGGGATAGTGGAGTTGATATGGATATTTGTCCAGGATCTTATTGAATGGCGGAGGGACTATATGGCCGACTTCTGCTCCTATTTCTTCTGTTCTGAGCAGTAAACAGGCTGGAATGGAGAATCAGTATAGAGCTTGTAATAACATAATTCATGGATCCTGAAGGATTGTGGATGATCATAACCTCTGCCCCATTTTTTGGTGCCTTTTTGTTTTTGGACAGCAGCTGTTACACCTTCTCTGGACACAGCTTCAGTTTCTTTACTTGTCCTATTGCCATCTCTTTTTGCTTTGCATCATCATCCCTTTTGTCATTTAATCTTCCCTCCCTTGCAACCTATCATAGACCATCCCTTTGGTTCTTTCCTCCTCTCTCCCTTTCCCTTCCTTGCTTAAAAACTGACCTGCTGAGTATTTCCAGAATTTTCTGTTTTTATTTCAGTTTTCCAGCATCCGCAGTATTGTGCTCTCGAACTATTAGTTGTTGCTCAATGTTTTGTGTTCAAACACTTGCATTGTTTGTGGATGGACAGTAGTAGAAGGCAGTAAGACTAGAAAACTAAATGGATTTGGTAAAAGGCAATTAATTTCAGCAAATCCTTCCATGCTACTAAGACTACAAATATTTCTACTGATGTTACTACTTCTATGACTAATACTACCACTTGCAGGCTAAAGATGCTGTTACTAACGTGGATGACTGCCGTTGGTTAAAACTATGGAATGGTCCCATCCTTCTACAGTGAACATGGTGTGGCTGGCCTGTGGTTTCAATGGGAATCCCCGGGGCTCCAGTCTGTTTCGAGGGCTGGGCATCATTAGCGTCAGGATGATGGGCTGGGCCAGCAATGGAGTGCCCCAGGGCCAACCAATATTGCGGAGTCTAGGCTGGGCAAAGATATGTGTTGGCAACAGAGGTTGGGGGAGGGGGGATGGTGCAGCTATGGGGTTCTCCAGTGTTTGAAAGATGGGGGAGAACTGGGATAGCAGAAGCCCATTCTTGCCCATTCACTTAGCCTGTCCAAATCCCCTTGAAGCCTCCTTGCATCCTCCTCATAATTTACATTCCCTCCTAGTTTTGTTTCATCTGCAAATTTGGAAATATTACAACTGGTCCCCATCCAACTCATTTATATTGATTGTGAACAGCTGTGGCCCTAACACTGATCCTTGCGGTACCCCACCAGTAACAGCCTGACATCCTGAGAATGACCCATTTATTCCCACTCTCTGCTTTCTGTCTGTTAACCAATTCTCAACCCATACCAGCATATTACCCCCAGTCCCATGTGCTCTCATTTTGTCTACTAACCTCCTGTGTGGGACCTTATCAAAAGCCTTCTGAAAATCCAAATAAGCCACATCCACTGGTTCTCCTTTATCTATGCTACAAGTTCCAGTGCAGTAAAGGTATGCTGAGGCTATTTAATGTAAAGCACAGTTTCAGTATCAACCGATAGGTTCCCCTTCACAACAGGAGAATTATCTTCAGAAAAACAACTACTCCACTCCATACAACGGAGTACAGCTACCATTCAGGGTTGCCGGGTACTTTGGCTGAATAGGCTAAGACTAAGTGAAACTTTGGGCCCGATTTTAACTCTGTGCAAATGAATCAGTTTTGACTGAGTTAAAATTCCACTCTTTATGTCTCACCACCACGACTCCATCGCTCTCCCCTCTCCCCTGCACCACCACCCCCCTCCCCCCCCCACCCCACCACAAGATCAGCTAACTCAGCACAGGCTGAGGATGGAAACTGGGCCTTTCCAGCTCTGTCTGTCCCCGTGCCTTCTCCTGAGCTGTGCTCTTTCCTTCTAGGACTGGGGCTGATAATCTCAGGATAAGGAGTCATCCATTTCGAACTCAGATGAGGAGAAATTTCTTCTCTCGGAGGGTTGTGAATCTTTGGAACTCTCTACCCCAGAGGGCTGTCAATGTCCAGCCAATGAATATATTCAACACTGAGACTGACAGAAGTTTGGGCGCTAAGAGAGTTAGGGGATATGGGGATAGAGTGGGAAAGTGGAGTTGATGGGCTGAATTTAACCAGCCCCCTGACGTCGGGGGTTGTGGTGGGGGGGCCTGGAAAATACATCCAGAAGAGGCTCGCCGCAGGCCTCGACACAGGGAAGGCCCCACCCCATTTTACCGCCGGTGGTGAGGCCTCGTTTCAGCCCCCCTCCACTCAGCAAAGGAACCTTAATTTAAATAGTACTGAAGACTTGTGCTCCAGAACTTGCCACACCTTAGCCAAGCTGTTCCAAAGCAGCTACAATACTGGCATTGACCCGGCAATGTGGAAAATTGCCCAGGTGTGTCCTGTACACAAAAAGCAGGACTAGGCCAACCCGGACAATTACTGCCCCATCAATCTACTCTCAATCATCAGTAAAGTGATGGAAGGTGTCATCCACAGTGCTATCAAGCGACATTTGCTTAGTGATGCTCAGTTTGGGTTCCGCCAGGGCCACTCCTAACCTCATTACAGCCTTGGTTCAAACACAGACAAAAGAGCTGAATTCCAGAGGTGAGGTGAGAGTGACTGCCCTTGACATCAAGGCAGAATTTGACTTGAGTATGGCATCAAGGAGCCCTAGCAAAACTGAAGTCAGTGGGAATCAGGGGGAAAACTCTCCGCTGGTTGGTGTCATACCTAGTGCAAAGGGAGAAGGTTGTGGTTGTTGGAGGCCAATCATCTGAGCTCCAGGACATCACTGCAGGAGTTCCTCAGGGTAATGTCCAAGGCCCAACCATCTTAAGCTGCTTCATCAATGACCTTCCTTCAATCATAAGGTCAGAAGTGGGGATGTTCGCTGATGATTACACAATGTTCAGCACCATTCACAACTCTTCAGATACTGAAATAGTCCGTGTAGAAATGTAGCAAGACCTGGACAATATCCAGGCTTGGGCTGATAAGTGGCAAGTAAGATGCGCGCCACACAAGTGCCAGGCAATGACCATCTCCAACAAGAGAGAATCTAACCATCTCCCCTTGACATTCAATGGCATTCCGATCGCTGAATTCCCCCACTATCAACATCCTAGGGGTTACCATTGACCAGAAACTGAACTGGAGCAGCCACATAAATACCGTGGCTACAAGAGCCCAAGTCAGAGGCGAGGAATCCTGCGGCAAGTAACTCACCTCCTGACTCCCTAAAGCCTTTCCACCATCTACAAGGCACAAGTGATGGAGTACTCTCCACCTGCCTGGATGGGTGCAGCTCCAACAACACTCAAGAAGCTCGACACCAACCAGGACAAAACAGTTCACTTGATTGTCACCCCATCCACAAACATTCACTCCCTCTACCACCGACGCACAGTGGCAGCAGTGTGTACGATCTACAAGATGCACTGCAGCAACGCACCAAATCTCCTTAGACAGCACCTCCCAAACCCACGACCTCTACCAACTAAAAGAACAAGGGCAGCAAATATAGGGGAACACCATGACCTGCAAGTTCCGCTCGAAGCCACACACCATCCTGACTTGGAACTATATCGCCATTCCATCACTGGCACTGAGTCAAAATCCTGGAACTCCCTTCCTAACAGCACTGTGGGTATACCTACCCCACATGGACTGCAGCGGTCCAAGAAGGCAGCTCACCACCACCTTCTCAAGGGCAATTAGGGATGGGCAATAAATGCTGGCCTGGCCAGCGATGCCCCCATCCCATGAATGAACAAAATAAAATAGTCAAATAAATGTTAATGAATGAATAATCACTTATCTTGTCCCGACTGCTGTCCCACACCAATATTCCAGACGGATGCCAGACCTCCTGCGCCTTCGGATCTCTGTTCGGAAATCCGAGGCTTAGCACTGGGGGAAGGGGGGAGGAGTGAGATTTTCAGGGCGGTGGGTGGGGGAAAACAGGGGAAGCTGTTCCTATTGGTTGTGGGGATGGTGGGAAAGGGTTGAGGGTTAAAGATTATGAAGTTCGGTGGGGGAAGGTTGGGATCGCAAAAAATGTTTTTATTGGGGCCAGAGGACATTTTACATATTGATTACACACTGTAGGGGTGGGAGAGGTGATTCAAAGTGCAATTGAAAGTTTAATTTTACTTTTTGGACAGCGAGACCTTTAAAATTTTAAATCTCGCTGAAGGGCTTGAAGCCCTTTAAAATTGGTGCCTGCGCGGTGGCAGCAGACGCTGTTGTCGGGGAAGGAGCACCCGCCCCTCTACGTCATCGGGAGCAGTCGTTCTGCCCCCTCTGGATTAATGAGCCACCAAGATAAATATTGCGGCGGCTCTGCGGTGCACATTTCATGCGTGTGCCGCACCGTTCTTGAAGCTTGCTGCTGAAACATCCAGCCCGATATTAGTGTTCAACCATGAACTTACTGAATGGTGAAGCAGACTTTATGGGCCATTCGGCATACTCATGCTCCTATTTCATATGTTCTTAAAATCAAAAGAAAATAATTGCATTTATATGACGCCTTTCACAACTTCTGGAAGTCCCAAAGTGCTTTACAGCATAACAAGCACTTTTGAAGTAAGAGCAGAAAATGTTGGAAACAATCTTGATCTGTAACACTAGCCTGCAGCCTGAGGGTGAAACAATGGTGGCCTCAATAAGAGACTTAGAGCCACGATGAATTGTGCACTCCAGTCTGTCACCCAAAGATCTGAGACAACGGAGGCTCTGTACGGGGCAAGTTAAATGAATTAATTAAAAAATCATATGACAGAGAGCTGTGTGCTGCTTATCCTGCACCCTCCAGCTTCACTCCAAAGAAATTCTCCCCCCCCCGCCCCAGACTTTTATAGACCTCCGCTCAAACACCTTGAAGCCCCCTTGGTTCTGTTTCAATTATGTTCGCACCACACTGGCCAATTTTGCTGATGTACATCCATTTTAATGTTGGGTGTCTGCTAAAGAGACGGGCAGGAAATTTGAGGGTAACTTGGCACCTGCCAAATGGGTGCAATTCCAGGTTGTGCCATGCTTGGGATCCAGGCTGAGCTCATGATATTTCACTGACCACCATGCCTCAGCTAAATATGGCTCGTATTCTAACATTAAAAGGAAGCTATTGGATTGGTTAGCATGGGCACGATGAGCCAAATGGCCTCCTTCGATACTGCAAGTTTCTATGAATAGATAATATGCAATGTTGTTGATAATGCCATCTGGTTCCCATAAGTTAGAAATAATCACACTTTAGACTGAGAAAGGCTGGAGCTCTTTGTGTTTTAATAAAGCTCTACATGCTGCTTGATAGGAACTCCCCTGGAGCAGTGTAGTGATACACACCACATGACTGCAGTGCAGCAGTGAATGTGTCACCCTGGAACACACTTACACATAACAATTAGTTCCTAGCTCTTTACGAACAATATAACAATATATAACAGTGGCACCTACAGTCTTGTATTATCAACTTTGTTTTGCCGTAAATGCAAGGATATTTCACCAATTCTGTGCCTCCAGCGGGGAGCTTTGCTGGATGGGAGTTTAAGCTGGAGATGGAGTTGCAGCATTGTACTGGGAGTATGGAATCAGCTAATGTATGCTGCATTACACTGAGAAAGTTCCTGGTAAAATCAGTCACAAATGTAATCTTAGCCCCTAACATCCATAGAGATAATGGTGGAGCAAGGACAAGTCTGAGCTTCATTCCCCATGCTTCGTGTTTGCACCTTGACAGGTTGAGTGGCTTAAAGCTTTTTGTTTTATTCTTGATTAGTTATTGTATAAGCTGGAGCAAGCCTTTGGCTTAGTGGTAATATTCCTGCCTTTAAATCAGAACATGCAGCATTCAAGCCCTAGTCCAGACACAACTGGTGAATGTGAGAGTGGAGCTCTGGGCTGATATCAAGTAAGATACTTATGACTGGTGGGTGTGGGCTGCCTCCCCTCATTGTCTAGATTGTGGGAGCCTATAAAATCCTCTCACTGGTAAAAAGATGTCTACAGTCTGCAAATCCTTCTGCAAGTGAAGATTTATGGACTGCATTTGGCATAATTAAAAAATTGGATTATTGCTTCAATGCTAGGACAGTATAGAGGAATTGGCCCATGTCTGTGCCAGAGTACTAACTCTCTCATCCCTTGGACATGGCTTTTTCATTAAGATCAAAGCACATGCTTCAACACAATTTTTTTTATTACACACTGTACATTTGATGCTTGCTGACTTGCATTTTCAAAGTCAAAAATGTGGTTGTTCGAATTTCACATAAGCTGTACCATAAATTTGTAGGTTGTAGGGTCGAGTTACCACTTTGGACACAATCACCCAACTGAAATTGCACTTATTAGGTTACAGTTCAATTTCTGCTAAACTTCATTTGCATAATCGGAAATGTTGACTGGGATTTTCTGGGGAGGCCAGAGATCCCAGCGTCAGGACTGAAAGTAGATGCCGTTCCTGTTTGTAAATTGAGTGACCGGAAGGAAGTAATCTCATGCCGGCCAGCAAAATAACTGCTGGCAGACGGCGGTAGCGGGGGAGGTCGACCAGTCCTGGAATGGAGGTGGGCAGTAAAAGAGCAGACACGGCCCCAGGAGACACCACTGGAGGCGCTGGCACCATATTTAAAGGGCTCTCTGTACTCTCTGATATTAGCTATTGCTGCCTGGAACCCTTCGACTGTGGTAAGCCCTGAAAATGTGGGATGTCCTGTCTCTGTGATAGCCCTGTCACCATGATAGTGGTTGACAGGGCCCTCAACTGTGTCTGGCCCATTTCTCGCACCTCTACCCTCACCCCTTCCCCTCCCTCCCAGAACCGCGACAAGGTTCCCCTTGTCCTCGCTTTCCACCCCATCACCTCCATATCCAAAGGAACATCCTCCGCCATTTCCGTCACCTCCAGCATGACACCACTACCAAAGACATCTTCCCCTCTCTTCCCCTATCAGCATTCCGAAGGGATCGTTCCCTCTGCGACACCCTGGTCCACTCCTCCATTACCCCACCACCTCATCCCCTTCCCATGGCACCTTCCCCTGCAATCGCAGGAGGTGTAATACCTGCCCATTTACCTCCTCTCTCCTCACTATCCAGGGCCCCAAACACTCCTTTCAGGTGAAGCAGCGATTTACTTGTATCTCTTTCAATGTAGTATACTGTATTCACTGCTCACAATGTGGTCTCCTCTACATTGGGGAGACCAAACGCAGACTAGGTGACCGCTTTGCGGAACGCCTCGGCCTCGTCCAAAAGCATGATCCCGAGCTTCCGGTTGCTGGTCATTTCAACACTCCCCCCCTGCTCTCATGCTCACACCTCTGTCCTGGGACTGCTGCAGTGTTCCAGTGAACATCAACACAAGCTCGAGCAACAGAACATCATTTACCGATTAGGCATGCTATAGCCTGCCAGACTGAACATTGAGTTCAATAATTTCAGAGCATGACAGGCCCCCCTTTTTACTTTTATTTTTAGTTACTTTTCTTTTTTCTTTTTTATATATATTTTTGTGTTTATTTTATTTTAGTTTGTTCAGTTTGTTTCTGCTGTGCTTACCCACTGTTTTTTTCCATGCTTGTGCTCATGACTGTTCAGTTTTCAGTCCATTAACACCCTATCTGTACTAATGCTTTGTCTTTCAGCACACCATTAACATATTGTTTGCCTTTGCTCCATGACCTTCTGATCAGTTATTCTGTGACCTTGTCCTATTTTGTTATCTCTTGCCCCATCCCCACTTTACTTGCTTAAAATCTTTTACATTTCTTACATCTACCAGTTCTGAAGAAGGGTCACTGACCTGAAACGTTAGCTCTGCTTCTTTCTCCACAGATGCTGCCAGACCTGCTGAGTATTTCCAGCGTGTTTTGTTTTTACTTCTGGTACCTCTCCCGTGGCCAGAGAGGATTTGAAAGTTTGTGTCAGAGCCCCTGCTATCTCCTCCCTTGCCTCACATAACAGACTGCGATACATCTCATCTGGGCCTGGGGATTTATCCACTTTTAAGCCTCCTAAAACAGCTAATACATTCTCCCTTTCAATGCTAATATGTTCAAGTATATCATAATCCCACTCCCTGATCTCTACACCTACATCGTCCTTCTCCATAGTGACCACAGATGAAAAGTAATCATTCAAAACCTCACCTACGTCCTCCAGCTCCATATATAGATTGCCACTTTGGTCCCTAATTGGCCCTACTCTTCAGGTTTTTCTTCAGGTTTGCACTTGCTGCTGTTCAATATTCAGTATATTCACACCTAATCTGTACTAATGCTTTGTCTTTCAACACACCATTAACATATTGTTTGCCTTTTCTCCGTGACCTTTTGGTCAGCTATGTGGCCTGGTCCAATCTGCACCTTCTCCTTTGTTATCTCTTGCCCAACCCCCACTTCACTTGTTTATAATCTGTGACTTTTCTAATATTTGTCAGTTCCGAAGAAGGGTCACTGACTCGAAACGTTAACTCTGCTTCTCTTTCCACAGATGCTGCCAGACCTGCTGAGTGAATCCAGCATTTCTTGTTTTAGTTTCAGATTTCCAGCATCCGCAGTATTTTGCTTTTATTTTAGTGGCCCTACTCTTTCCCTGGCTATCCGCTGGCCCTTAATATACTTATAAAACGCCTTAGGATTTTCCTTTATCTTGACCGCCAGTGTTTTTTCATGTCCCTCTTTGCTCTCCTAATTACTTTTTAAGTACCCCCCCACCCCACACTTCCTTTACTCCTCTAGTGCCTCCGCTGTTTTCAGCACCCTGAATCTGCCGTAAGCCTCCTTTTTTTTTCTGATCCAATCCTCTATATCCCTTGACATCAAGGGTTCCCTGGACTTGTTGGTCCTATCCTTCATCTTAACGGGTACATGTTGGCTCTGAACTCTCACTATTTCCTCTTTGAATGACTCCCATTGGTCTGATGTAGACTTTCCTACAAGTAGCTGCTCCCGGTCCACTTTGGCCAGATCCTGTTTTATCAAATTGAAATCGGCCTTCCCCCAATTCAATACCTTTATTTCCAGTACATCTTTGTCCTTTTCCACACCTACCTTAAATCTTACAGAGTTATGGTCACTAGCCCTGAAATGCACCCCCACTGCCACTTCTATCACTTGTCCGGTTCATTCCCGAGGATTAGGTCCAGTACTGCCCCTTCTCTTGTAAGATTTTCTATGTGCTGGCTCAAAAAGCTCTCCTGGATGCATTTTAAGATTTCCACCCCCTTTAAGCCTTTTGTGCTAAGACTATCCCAGTTGATATTGGGGAAGTTGAAATCCCTACTATTATTACCCTATTCTTTTTACACCTCTCTGAGATTTGCCCACATATCTGCTCCTCTATCTCTCCCTGACTATTTGGAGGTCTGTAGTACACGCCCAGCCAAGTGATTGCCCCCTTTTTGTTTTTAAGTTATACCCAAATGGCCTCATTTGAGGAACCTTCTAAGATGTCATCCCTCCTTACTACAGTAATTGACTCCTTGATCAACTGTGCAATGCCACCTGCTCTTTTACCCCCTCCCCTGTCTCGTCTGAAGATTCTATACCCTGGAATATTGAGCTGCCAGTCCTACCCCTGCCTCAACCATGTCTCTGTGATAGCAATAATATCATAATCCCATGTGCTAATCAATGCCCACAATCATTTGCCTTACTAGTAATACTCCTTGCATTAAAATATATGCAATTCAGCCTTGCATTTTTCACTTGTGCCTTAACAGGTCAATGTTTGCTCTGCCTTCCAGACTGACTCAGTTTCTCTTTTATATTTAACTGTGCATCACCCCCTACTGTACCTCCACTCTGTATCCCATCCCCCTGCCAAATTAGTTTAAACCGCCCCCCTCCCCAACAGCACGAGCAAACCTCCCAGCAAGGATGGTTCAGGTGCAACCCATCCAACTTGTACAGGTCCCACCTTTGCCAGAAACAGTCCCAGTGATCCAGGAAACTAAAGCCCTCCCTCCTGCACCATTTCCTCAGCCACGCATTCATCTGCTCTATCCTCCTATTCCTATACTCACTAGCATGCGGCACTGGGAGTAATCCAGAGATTACAATCTTTGAGGTCCTGCTTTTTAATTTGCTACCTAGCTCTCTAAATTCTTGTTGCAGGATCTCATCCCTCCTTCTGCCTATATCGTTGGTACCAATGTGTACCACGACCTCTGACTGTTCACCCTCCCCCTTCAGAATGTCCTGCAGCCACTCCATGACATCCTTGACCCTGGCACCATGCAGGCAACATACCATCCTGGAGTCATGTTTGCGGCCACAGAAACGCCTATCTGTACCCCTTACGATCAAATCCCCTATCATTATAGCTCTTCCATTCCTTTTCCTGCCCTTCTGTGCAGCTGAGCCACCTGTGGTGCCACAGACTTGGCTCTTGCTGCATTCCCCTGAGAAGCTATCTCCCCCAACAGTATCCAAAGTGGAAAATCTGTTAGATAGGGAGATGGACCCAGGGGACTCCTGCACTACCTGCCTAGTTCTTCTACTCTGCCTGGCGGTCACCCAATCTCTTTCTGTCTGAGCAGTCTTTACCTGCGGTGTGTCCATGTCCCTATACGTGCTATCCACGATGATCTCAGCCTCGCGGATGCTCCACAGTGTCTCCAGCCGCCATTCCAGATCCGAAACACGGATTTCGAGTAGCTGCAGCTGGAGACACTTCCTGCACATGTGTTCGCCCCGGATACTGGAAGTATCCTTGACTTCCCACATTGCACAGGAGGAGCACGCCACACTGCCGAGCTGCCCTGTGATGACTTGCCCTTAATTTATCCCCTTAAATTACCCAAAAATTAGATTATTTATATTAGGGACCTTAATTCCCTAAAAAACCCACTACCTACTATATTAAAAAGAACTGTAGACCTTTCTCTTTACTTTTAGTTACTTACCCAGCTATTTAGAGTTATTCCCTAACAGCAGTTACTCACCAACCAATCACCTTGTAGCTTTCCTGTGACGTCGCTGCTCACTTTGTTTTCAAAACCCGGCACGCCTGGACTGCTCGCCACTCCATTCCTGGAAGCTAAGTGACTGGGCCGCGATCCTCGGGCTCAATTTATCGGCTCCACTCTCTGTGTTCTCCCCACAGGTC
Source organism: Heterodontus francisci (assembly GCF_036365525.1). Taxonomy (NCBI): domain Eukaryota; kingdom Metazoa; phylum Chordata; class Chondrichthyes; order Heterodontiformes; family Heterodontidae; genus Heterodontus; species Heterodontus francisci. The sequence goes on along the minus strand of NC_090380.1, from coordinate 29,625,003 downwards.
CGCTCCTCTCCGCTCCACTCCCGGAAGGTAAGTGGTTGTTGGAGTGAGGAAATGACTTATTGAACAGATCAGCCATGTCTAGAAAAAAACATTTACACACTAAGAGACATCGAAGGTGAGGAAACGCATTCCAGGGCCTGCTAAGGAGGATACAATCCACAAGGGCCAGGAATGGTTAGACCAGCTGGTCATATGACTAACTGGCTGTTCCAGGGTTTTCTTTTGAACTGGCAACAGAGAGTTTGAACTCAGAAAGACCGTTTGCTCCTAGCCTGAGAAGATCTCTCCTGTCTGCTCCCATCTCTTTCTCACAAGTCTCTGAATCCACTGAAGCCACATGAACCCCAAGAAAGAAAATTCTCCTACAGCGAACAAGGTTTAAGAAGAATACTGGGCCCCAATGAAAAGCAAGATCTACCTACAATCAAGGACTCTACAGTGAGCTCGAAGAACCGTAACAAAAGCTCTTCAGATATTACCTCAAATTTTTCCACTTTATTTTTCTTCTGCTCTTTTCTGTCTCTATTTGCATGTGTGTATCACATATGCATGCTAGCGTGGACGCGTCGTGTATCCGTAGGCATCAACTGAATTAGAGTTTAAGTTCAAGTTGAATAAATTTCTACTTTACTTCTTTAAACCTAAGAAAGCCTGTTTCTGCCGGTTTCTTTGTCGTATAATTGGAAAGCGGTGAACAAGGATTCACCAAGGGGGAGCTAAAAACACAGTGTGTTTAAAATTAAACCCTGTTACAGTAAGACCAGGTGAAGGCAGAGAGGGACCCCAGACACCTTCCTTACTGGGTCATAACAGAAACTTGGGTGCTAGGGACTGGAATTGACCCACAAGCAAACGAGAGAAATTGGAAGTGGGAAGACAAATTGTTCCCAATCAAAAAAGAGCTAAATTTCAATACAGGTTTTCTTGTGGTTGTCTGTGCTTGAATACTAACATGTCTGCGACTGAAGCTAGTAGCTCCCCAAGCCAGGGTGAAGGACCTTGGGATAAGTTAAAAGCACTGTCTATGGTGGAGCTGAGAAAAATGGCTGAGCAATGTGGGATCACTGTATGTGGCAAGGCGAGGAAGTCTGAACTCCTAAAACTAGTAGCCAAGCATTTTTCCCTTGTATCTGAAGAACCAGAAACAGTGTTAGAAGCAGACTCCAACAGGGTATTGTTATCAAAGATACCATTGGAACAGAGGAAACTTGAATTTGAGGAAAGGGAAAAAGAGAGAGAGGCAGTAGAGGGAGAAGGAATGTGAAGAGAGAGAGTTGAAGTGGCTTGATTTAACTGGGGACGACAGAGTAACCCCAGTAAAAGCATGGCCAATATGGAGGAGCATAATTCAAGGCTGGGTACAAAATTGTTAAAATAGCTCAACTAATACCAAAATTCAATGAGGAGGATGTAGAAACATTTTTTGTGTCCTTTAAGGAACTGGCAAGGTAGCTAAAATGGCCAGCTGAGACCTGGCATCTTTTACTACAAAGCAAGCTAACCGGAAAAGCCCAGGAGGTTTCTTCCCTGTTGCCAGATGAGAGTTCATCAAATTATGAACTGACAAAAAATGCTATCCTCAGGCATATGAATTAGTACCCAAAGCCTTTTGCCAAAAGTTTAGAACCCTCAGGAAGCAAGCTAATCAAACTTACCTGGAGTTTGAAAGAAGTAAGCAGCTGGCTTTTGACCAGTGACTGAGGGCTTTTAAAGTACAGCTCAGCAATGAGAATCTCAGAGAAGTAATTCTGTTAGAAGAATTTAAACACTCTCTCCCACTCTCCATAAAGACACATGTAGAGGAGCAGTGGGTTCAGAGAGCCTGGCAAGCAGCCGTTCTGGCCGATGAGTTTGCTTTAATTTATAAGTCGATCTCCCAGGGGAAAACCTTGCCTAGTCATCGCCACATATCCAAAAAGGACAAAGGGTGGGAAGGTGTTAGGAGCCCAAACAGTACTGGGAGTGAAAGGAAAGCAGGAGACACAGGGGGCCCTCCTCTAACCAAAAAAGAAGGTGCTTGAGCAAGAGTGAAACCCGGAGACCTGTGTGCTTCCATTGTAATAAAGCAGGGCATTTAAAAGCAGACTGCCGGAAATTGAAGGTAAAACCTGTAGACTTAATCAGAGCACACCTGCTCAGTGAAGCTGGGAACCTGATGGAAAGCACAGCAGAACAAGCTGTGACTTTAACTGCAGTAAAAGTGAGACCTGGGAAGCTTACAGCTGCAAGTGCAGGAAAGTTTAATTGGATTCCTGAAGGTTATCAGGAATTTGTCTGAAGGGAAAGTTATCCAATACCCCTCGAGTGGGGCAAGCAAGCCCATAGTGCTTCTCAGGGACACAGGGGCCACTAGATCCCTTTTACTGGAAAAAGGCATGACCTTTCCCCCAGAGAGTGCAGTGAACACCAGAATGGTGGTAAATGGTATTGGGCAGTGTATGCCAATACCTGTACACCGGGTGCACCTGGAGTGTGACCTAGTTTCGGGACCGGTGACGGTAGGGATTGTTCCTAGTTTGCCTGTGGATGGGGTCGACCTGCTCCTAGGTAATGATCTGGCAGGGTGAAGGTGGTAGCCCCCACAGTGGTGAAAGAAAGACAGCAGGAGGTGAAAGAGACAGGGCAATGGCAGGAGACGGACCCCTGCAGTTTCCCTGAACGTGTTGTGGATCAGGCCGTGATTAAACCAGCTCCCCCAGAGGAGACTGGATTGGCACTGCAGGCAGATAACCAGGTCTGCCTGTCCGAGACTTTCTTTGGAAAGTTAGAAGACCCAGGGAACGAGTTAATTAAATTTTCCCTAGCTGAGGCTCAGCGAGCCAACCCAGTATTGCAAGGGTTAGCACAGGCTGCCCAGTCTGAAAGTGAAGCAGATGGAGTCCCTGATTGCTACTATTTAAAGAATGAGGTACTGATGATAAAATGGAGTTCTCCTCACAGACCTGAGAGCAAGGAGTGGACAGTAGTTCACCAGTTAGTGGTGCCGCAGAGGTACTGGAGAGAACTATTAAGAAGGGTCCACGGGACTACAGTGGTTGTACATGTCGGTATACGGAAGACCAAAGCCCACATAAGACAGCAGTTTGACTGGCCAAATCTCCACAAAGATGTGATGCAGTACTGCAGGAGTTGCCATATGTGCCAGGTTGAGGGGACACCCCAACCTGCAGTGAAACCTGCACCCCTAGGAGGACCCTCCAGCAGAGGGCTGGTGAACTGTAAGGGACTCCACCAAGAACAAAGTGGGACAGGCAGGCACAAGGCTAGCAAAAGTTTAGAGATGGAAGGGGAAAAAGCAACCAAGAGGGCAAGTTAAAGGAAGTCCGGGAGGAATCCCAGATGAAACCCCTACTGCCCGGTCAGCCAAACCCGAAAAATGTGTAAAGTTAGACCCCACATCTCCTATGTAAATGCAGACACTAGATGCACCCCACAAGAGTTGCTAACAGCATTTACAGGAACCTGCAGAAACAAAGAAAGACCTTTAGGGGGTGCAGAAACCGTGAAGGCGATGCCTCACCTAGGCAAAGTGCCACAGGAGAGTGCAATAGAGCCTTCACAAATACCTGCAAGCAGGAGTGTCCCATAGGACAAAGAGGAGATTAACAAAGAATCCTCCCCTACGGTCAGAAAAAAGCGAACCATCCATCTCCTGAAGTCAAAAGTCTTTACATGACTCAGCAAAGCACTGAAAGAGCATTCAGGATAGACCCACCCACTACTGACTCATCTGAAAAAAAATTTCAACTCAGGGCTAATTAAACCTAACCATCTCAAAGACCCTAGGCAGCCATGGAAATGGGCAAACTGAAGAAAAACATCCCCAAAGAACTACATGTTTACTGGGATGCCAAAAAGGGGGCAATTAAAGCAGCACTGGCACCAAGAAAAGCCAGGCTGTAATAAGTTTTAGGATTTATGAATGAATGGGAATGAATGAGTGAAATGCATGTCTTTTTCTGTATCATATTTTCTCTTGACCCTATTAATGAAATGTGCTGTTCTCAAATCGCATTTCATTCTGCTGGGTGTGGAAGTGCTAGGCCCCCCACCTGCCAAGAATGAGGCACATCAATTTTGTCGTGAACATTGATTTTTAACTGTTGTTGGAGCGAGGAAATGATTTGTTACACAGATCAGCTGTGGCTGGAAAAAAATATTTACATACTAAGAGACATCGAAGGTGAGGAAATGCATTCCAGGGCCTGCTAAGGAGGATACAATCCACAAGGGCTAGGACTGGTTAGACCAGCTGGTCACATGACTAACTGGCTGTTCCAGGGTTTTCTTTTGAACTGGCAACAGAGAGTTTGAACTCAGAAAGACCGTTTGCTCCTGGACTGAGAAGATCTCTCCTGCCTGTTTCCATCTCTTTCTCACAAGCGTCTGAATCCACTGATGACACATGAACCCCAAGAAAGAAAAGTCTCCTACAGCGAACAAGGTTTAAGAAGAATACTGGGCCCCAATGAAAAGAAAGATCTACCTACAATCAAGGACTCTACAGTGAGCTTGAAGAACCGTAACAAAAACTCTTCAGATATTGTCTCAAATTTTTACACTTCTTCTGCTCTTTTCTGTCTCTATTTGCATGTGTGTATCACATATGCATGCTAGCGTGGGCACGTCGTCTATCCGTAGGCATCAACCGAATTAGAGTTTAAGTTCAAGTTTAATAAACTTCAACTTTTCTTCTTTAAACCTAAGAAAACCTGTTTGTGCTGTTTTCTTTGCCTTATAATTGGAAAGTGATGAGCAAGGATTCACCAAGGGGGAGCTAAAAACACAGTGTGTTTAAAATTAAACTCTGTTACAGTAAGACCAGGTGAAGGCTGAGAGGGACTTCCTCACTGGGTCGTAACAGTATCCATTACAGTGACGCAGTGGTTAGCACCACAGCCTCATAGCTCCAGGGACCCGGGTTCGATTCCGGGTACTGCCTGTGTGGAGTTTGCAAGTTCTCCCTGTGTCTGCGTGGGTTTTCTCCCACAAGCCAAAAGACTTGCAGGTTGATAGGTAAATTAGCCATTATAAATTGTCACTAGTATAGGTAGGTGGTAGGGAAATATAGGGACAGGTGGGTATGTTTGGAAGGAATATAGGATTAGTATAAATGGGTGGTTGATGTTCGGCACAGACTCGGTGGGCCGAAGGGCCTGTTTCAGTGCTGTATCTCTAATCAAAAAAAAAAAAAAAATTAGTGCTTGGATTTGGGTCCCAACCTGTTGAGAGCACCACAAACCGCCAGAGCAGCTGCTGGAGGCTGTGATAGCTGAGGCCACTGACACCCGAAGGCATATGGGAGGGCAGGCCCATGCTGAGCTCCAGGCTGATGATGTGCCTCTGTAGTCACCAGTACAACAACAGATGCTGGACATAAAGTGTGAGGTATGTGAAGATCTGGCGGTGATTCCAGAGGGTATGTGCACCCTGGCTTGGATCGTGGAGGAGTCCATCCAGGCCATGAGTGCTGCCTTTTCCCTCTCGTCTGCATGCATGGCTTCCTCCATCGAGAGAGCGGCGATTCCTATGGAGAGCCAGATCCAGCAGGCCACTCAGTAGATGCTGGAGATGCTCACATATCTGCACACCATCGCCTTAAGGACCAAATGTGAACATCATCAGAGAAAGTGATGTCGAGTCACACATGACCAGTTAGTTGTGGGTGGAGCCCGACATAGTAAAACATGTTCAAGACTAGCTCATGCAGTTACTATTTATGCATATATGTTCCAGTTCTGTTATAATAAAATGCTGCATTTATTTTGAATATTACTTGTGTTCCCGTGACCCCTAACAACAGATCACACACCAAGGGATAAATGATGTTGCATGTTGGCAGCATGGGGATCTACTTATTTTTTCTGAAGACCACCGAACAGCATATCGTGGCAACTTTTGATTATTCCTCAAGAATACATCAAAAGAAAGAACAAGGAACAGCAAGCTACCTACCTGAGTGGCTGCAGATCCAGACAGCAGCTAGCAAGAGACCCCACAAAACTGCAGTGAGCGAGGACACATCCAGGACTGTGGGTGCTCTGTAACTACAACAGGCAATTTGCTTGGAGATCAGAGTTTTCACATATGTGGTAATGGGTCAAAAAGTTTTAAGAGCTGTGGCTGGAGCCAATAATGTTTCAGCTTTCTCACTTTTTTCTCCTTTGTGGGCCGGACCTAAGCCCAAAAGAGCGGGAAGAAATAGACAGTGCCACTGGGAGGTCCATCACGGTAAGAAGGACTGTGGCAGCTGCTGGAACTGCAAGCTACTGTAAGCTAGCACTCTTAAAAAAAAAGTTGTGAAAAAAAATCTGTTTGACAAAAACGAACTGTCAAAAAAACCTGACAGCTATATCAACAAATAACACATCCTGCCTGCTTACCTATCTCTCTTGAAAGAGGAAGGTACCAGATTTCTCTTAAAAGGGCAACAAAAGAACTGCTCCTGTGAGAAATACCTGCAAAAGACATATACTTATAATAAATAAAAGGATCATTGTGACAATGGCTTTCATTAATGGACTGGAAGGTGTCGAACACAGCATCTGCATTGAAACTATTCTGACAGCAAATGGAGCTATGTTTCCTAGACCTGGAAGTCACTGAAACAGAGAAACAAGTTACCTCGATTAAGATTTCACTTGGTGGTGAAGGTTTAAAACATCTCAATACCTCAGGATTGTGTCCTAATAAGATCTGAACATCCTGGAGCAGCAACTAAAGGTACAGATAAATTTCCATGTGCATAGGCTTGAATTTATGACTTACCGGCAAAGGCATGATGAGTCCATTGATCAGTTTACTGCATGGTGCCGAGGTAAAGTTCAATATTGTGACATCGCTGATATCGAATTGTCAGAACAGTTAAAAGGCCACACCATAGGTGCACTTCTCAATGATGGAAGGAAATTTGAAGCCATCGTGGCTGGGCCCCAACAGTTACTAGTGTTGGGGATGGCTGCAACAATCAGTATGGTTACGAAGGCATAGATTTCTGCTAAGCCTTGTGGCAAATGTGGCCTGACTCAACCAATTCGCTGTTGTCCAGCATACCAGGACCAGTGCAAAGCCTGTGCCATGCGAGGACATTGGGCAAGGCAGTGCAGAAAGCTGAGCTCAGATACTGCACAGGAATAGAAGCTAAATGCTGCAGATGCTGGAAATCTGAAATAAAAACAGAAAATGCTGGAAATGCTCAGCAGGTCAGGCAGCATCTGTGGAGAGAGAAACAGAGTTAATGTTTCAGTCTGTGGCCTTTCATCAGAACTGGCAAAAGTTAGGAAAGAATTACGTTTTAAGCAAGTGAAGGAGGAATGGTGGCAAATCACAAGCAGAGATAATGTCTGCAAAAGAGGATGACAAACGCAACAAGAGGTATGCCAACACACAACAAAAGCCCAAGCAGGTACATCAGGTCAGCAGAGAGACAGATTGTCAGGAAGAGTGCACTCGTGCAGATAGCAAGCAAACATTCCATATAGTCAATCTGGATCAATGCTATTATGCAATCTGAGGCATTCACCATGATCAGGATTATATGTACACAGAAGAGTTGCAAGCATAAGATCAGAGTAAAAATCAACATAGGAGTAAGTATGAATATTCTGCCCATTTGTATAACGAAGCACATGTACTCCAAGAACTGGGAATCCATAGTGCAGCCAAACACTGCGAGGCTGATGGCTGACAATGGTTCTCCAATCAAGTGCATTGGAACAATAACCTTACAGTGCAGCAATGGAGCTCCGAACGGCTACCACAAATGTTCTACATTGTAGACACAACTGGACCAGCCATTGCAGGGTTTCCATTATGCCAAGATTTATGAATTGTCATTATACGTGATGTCAGTACCACACCAAAAAGTACAGAAATTTGCAACATGGAGTGCATTGAGTCAGTTAGAGACCTGAAACGACTTTACCCAGACAGGTTTGATGCAAGTGGCAATTTCAAGGGTGATGCCATACTGTACATGAGGGAGGATGCAGTTCCTAATATCGATGTGCCAAGGAAGTGTAGAGTTCAAGAGAACCTTAAAGTGGAGCTGGATGAGATGGAGTGCAATGGAACCATCCACTGAGTGCACCAGCATTCTGATTGGTGCAGTTCCATTACCCACGTGCTGAAGAAAGATGGCAGTCTCAGGATTTGCTTAGACCCGCAACGACTGAATTTAGCCCTTAAGAGATGCCCGCACAAAATCCCAACGCTGGAGGAGCTGAATCCTAAGTTCACTGCTGCTAAATAGTTTTCAAAACTCGAATTGAAACACGGATACTGGTCTGTCCACTTAGCCAATAAGTCCCAGCTATTCGCAACTTTTAGAACACTATTTAGGAGATACTGTTTCAGATGGTTACAGTTAGGCCTGTGCGTCAGCCAGGACATTTTCCAACAATACATGGACAAGACAATGGAAAATGTCCCGGGCTGTGATATATATATATATATAAATATGTAGCCGATGATATTGCAGTGAAGGGGCAGACCAAGGCAGAAATGACTGAAATTTGCATTTGCGAATGCTGGCTGCTCATCGTGAGGGCCTTGTGTTTATTACCAAGGATTGGCGCGTCAACGTCAGGCACATCAACCTCTTTGGGTCAATACATTCCGTTACAGGAAAACGCACAGACCCAAATAAGATCGGAGATGTCACAGACATGCCAACTCCTCAGGAACGGGAAGACTCACAACAGTGTCTCGGGCTATTCAACGTTTTGACCCCATACATCCCCGATTTTGCTGAGCGAGCAGCACCACTTAGGGAACTGCTCCATAAAGACATCCCTTACTTGTGGCAGGATGACACCAGCAGGTGTTTGAGTCCTTAAAGTTAGCTCTGTCAAGTCAATGTGCTACAGTATTGCAACCCGACCAAAGAGACCATGCTCGAGGTCGAGACCCCCCAGAGGGATTAGGCACCTGCATCATGCAGGAAGAGAAGCCAATCACCTTTGTGTTGAAGAGTTTGTTACAAACTCAATCCAATTCCTCTAACATTGAATGTGAAACCTTAGCTCTGGTTTTTGGTACCGTTAGGGTTCACACCTAAATGTTTGGAAAACATTTTACCGTGGAGACTGACCACAAGCCACTGGAAACCATATGGTGTAAACCTTTTAAGAGTGCTCCTCTGTGGTTGCAGAGACTTTTCGTGAAGGAACAGGTCTTCGATTGTGACATCTGATATAAACCGGGCAGCAAAATGGTCACATCAGACGCTCTGAGCAGGCTGCCTAACCTGAATAAAGTTGCAGATGTCTCACTAGATTTGCATGTCCTCGTGTGATACTGAGCTTGTGGATGTCCTCCAGATTGACCTCATGAGTTTTGGACCCCATAAATGTGAGCAGCTGATAGACAAGAAAGCAAATGACCCTACCCTATCATTGTTGTGGAAGGTGATTGTGGAAGGATGGCCTGACACCATACAGCAAGTAACCGAACGTCTACGCTGTTTCTGGCCTAATCGAGACGAGCTCGGTATATCACAGGGGGTGATTTTCAGAGGAAAACAAAGCCTGATACCCAAGGCTCTGCACTCTGATCTTCTGGCCCAATAGCATCAGGGACATTTGGGAATAAAATGCACCAGGCACCGACACTGATGAAATCCTGTGAGACATGTCAAACCTGGCAGCCAAATCAACAGAAGGAACATCTGATTCACATGCAACACCCTCACACCCATGGATGAAGATCAGCACAGATTTGTTCCATGTTCAGGGTGATTATTTCCTCATTGTCACAAACTAATTTACTAAGTTTCCAATCATCAGGCAGCTGTGTGATATGTCAAGTGCAGTGGTTGCTGATATTGTCAGTGCTTTGTTCAGCCTGTTTTGGTGTGTTGAACAAATTGGCTCCGATAATGGGCCGCAATATACAGGAAGACAATTCCGAGACATGTGTGCCAAGAGGGAAGTACAGCACATGACATCGTCGCCTCATTAGCCTCAGGCCAACAGCATGGCTGAGCACATAGTGTGCACCATTAAAGCAATGCAATCTGGAGTCTTCAAGCACTGAAAGAGAGCATGCTCACCAGAGTTGTGAGTCACCAGAATCTCAAGGGAGTCATCAAAACAAGCTCAAATCTGGGAAGACATTCACAACTACCAGATCCAGATGTCTAAACAAACCTCCTCTACATTTTAGAGACTGGTAAATGTGCTCATTTTGTTAAATAATGTTTTGTTCAATCATGTATAGTTAGTCCGAACCACAACATCATTGTTTCTTGTAAATATGTTTTTATCTTTGGAAAAAAGTGAGATTTTGTGGGATGACATTAAAACCGGACACCTTAAGGGCTGCAAGGCAGGTAGTGCAGGAGACCTCTGAGTGCGTCTCACTCTCCAACAGGTATTTAATTCTGAATACGGAGGAAAGTGATTGTTCATCTGGGGAATGCAGCCAGAGCCAAGGCCATGACACCATGGGTGGCTCAGCTGCACAGCAGAGCATAAGGAAGACTGGAAGAGCAATAGTGATAGGAGACTCGATAGTCAGGGGAACAGGCAGGTGTTTAAGTGGCCACAGACGTGAATCCAGGATGGTGTGTTGCTTCCCTGGTCTCAGGGTAAGGATGTCACTGAGCGACTGCAGAGTATCCTGAGTGGGGAGGGTGAACAGCCAGCAGTCGTGGTCCACATTGATACCAACAACATAGGTAGAAAGAGGGATGTGGTCCTGCAGAAAGACTTTGCTGAGCTAGGTAAGAACAGCATGCAGGACCTCAAAAGTAGTAATCTCCGGTAAACTCCCAGTGCCACTCGCAAGTGAGTACAGGAATAGAAGGATAAGACAGATGAATGCATGGTTGGAAAGTTGATGCAGGAGGGAAGGCTTCAGATTCTTGGGACATTGGGACCAGCTCTGGGGGAGATGGGGCCTGTATAGGCCAGACGGGTTGCACCTGAACAGAGCTGGGACTGAGTTCCTTGTGGGACATTTTGCTGGTGCTGTTGGGGAGGGTGGAAACTAGTTTGGTAGAGGTATGGGGACCTGAGGGTAGACTCAGTTGGGACAAAATCAGAAATGAAAATGGAAGGCAGAAAATTAGTGATTGAGTCTGGAGGACAGAGGAAACAAAGATTAGAAAATAAAAAAAGCATTTGGCACTACTCAAAAGTATCTACTTCAATGCAAGGAATATAGCATAGAAAGCAGATGAGCTGTGGGCACAGATAGACACGTGACAGTATGATATTACAGCTATTACAGAAACATAGCTTAACGAGGGACAGGCATGGCAGCTCAATGTTCCTGGTTACAGGGTTTTCAAACGCGATAGGGGGATAAAAAAGGAGGGGGTGTGGCAATTTTGGTCAAAGAAACGATTACAGCTGTGAGGAGGGATGATATGTTAGAAGGCTCATGAAATGCAGCTATATGGATTGAGCTAAGGAACAAAAAAGGGGCAATCACACTGCTGGGAGTGTGCTATAGACCCCCCGCCAAACAGTCAGAGGGTGATAGAAGAGCAAATATGTAGGCAAATCTCTGAGAAGTGCAAAGACAATAGGGCAGTAATAGTAGGGGGTTTTAACTACCCCAACATTAACTGGGATAGTTTTAGTGTGAAGAGAATTGAGGGAGTAGAATTCTTGAGGTGCATTCAGGAGAACATTTTTGGCCAGTATGTAAGAAGTCCAACAAGAGAGGATGCAGTTTTGGACATCGTTTCAGGAAATGAAGATGGGCAGGTGGAGGTAGTGACAGTGGGAGAGCATTTTGGTGGTAGTGATCATAATTCAGTTAGTTTTAACATAATTATGGAAAAGGACAGGGATATAACAGGAGTTAGAGTTCTCAATTGGGGCAAGGCCAATTTTACTAAACTGAGGATTGATTTAGCGAAAGTGAACTGGAAACAGCTACTTGAAGGTGAATCAGTGTCAGAGCAGTGAGAGGCATTCAAAGGAGAGATTTAAGGGGTTCACAGTAAACATGTTCTCACAAAGAAAAAGGGTGGGATGGCCAAATCTAGAGCCCCATGGATGTCAAGGAGCTTACAGGGTAAGATAAGGCAGAGAAAGAAAGCTTATGTCTGACACTGAGAACTCAATACTACAGAAAGCCAAGAGGAATATCGAAAGTGGAGGGGTGAAATCAAAAAGCAAATTAGGAAAGCAAAGAGAGGGCATGAAAGAAAATTGGCAAGCAAAATCAAGGTGACCCCAAAGATTACATTACATTAAGAGTAAGAGGATAACTAAGGAAAGAGTAGGGCCCATAAAAGATCAAAAAGACTATGTGTAGGAGTGGAAGATATTGGTATGGTTTTTAATGAATACTTTGCATCTGTCTTCACAAAAGAGGGGTACGATGCAGATATTGTAGTTAAGGAGGAAAAGTGTGAAGTATTGGATGTGATAAACATAACATAGGTAGAGAGGAAGTATTACGGGGATTAGCATCCTTGACAGTGAAAAAATCACCGGGGCCGGATGAAATGTACCCCAAGCTGTTAAAATAAGCAGGGAGGAAATAGCGGAGGATTTGACCATCATTTTCTAATCCTCACTGGTACCGATGTGGTGCCAGAGGATTGGAGGACTGATAACATTGTAACTCTATTTAAAAAAGGCGTGAGGGATGGACCGAATAATTACAGGCAGTCAGTCTAACTTCAGTAGTGGGCAAATTATTGGAATCAATGTTGAGAGACAGGATAAACTATCATTTGGAATGGCACGGATTACTCATGAATAGTCAGCATGGATTTATTAAGGGAATATCTTGTCTGACTAACTTGATTGAATTTTTTGAAGAAGTAACAAGGAGGATTGGTGAGGGTAGTGCAGTTGATGTGGTCTACATGGATTTTAGCAAGGCTTTTGACAAGGTCCCACATGGCAGACTGGTTAAAAAAATCAAAGCCCATGGGATCCAGGAAAATGTAGCAACCTCCATAAAAAATTGGCTCCGTGGCAGGAAAAAAAAGGTAATTGTTGACAGGTGTTTTTGCGGCTGGAAGGCTGTTTCCAGCAGCGTTCCGTAGGTCTCCTGCTTTTTGTGGTATATATTAATGATTTAGCCATAAATGTAGGGGGCATGATCAAGAAGTTTGCAGACGACACAAAGATTGGCCGTGTGGTTGATAGTGAAGAGGATAGTTGTAGGCTGCAGGAAGATATCGATGGACTTGTCAGGTGGGCAGAAAAGTGTCAAATGGAATTCAACTTGGAAAAGTGTGAGGTGATGCAGTTAGGGAGGTCACCAAGGCAAAGGAATACACAATTAATGGGAGAATACTGAGAGGTGTTGAGGAAGTGAGGGATCTTGAAGTGAATGTCCACAGATCCCAGAAATTAGCAGGACAGGTGATAAGTTGGTTAAGAAGGCATATGGAATCCTTTCCTTTATTAGCTGAGGTATAGAATATAAGAGCAGGGAGGTTATGCTGGAACTGTATAAATCATTAGTTAGGCCACAACTTGAGTACTATGTGCAGTTCTGGTCACCTCATTACCAAAAGGATGTAATTGCACTAGAGAGGGTACAGAGGAGATTTACGAGGATGTTGCCAAGACTGGAAAAATGCAGCTATGAGGAAAGATTGGATAAACTGTGGTTGTTCTCCTCGGAACAGAGAAGGATAAGGGGAGATCTGATTGACATGTACATTGTGAGAGATCTGGATAGAGTGGATGTGAAGGGTCTATTTACCTTAGCAGAGAGTCAGTGACTAGGAGGCATAGATTTAAAGTTATTGGTAGGAAGATTAGAGGGAGATGAGGAAATGTTTTTCACCCAGAGGGTGGTAGGGGTCTGGAACTCACTGCCTGAAAGGGTAGTAGGGGCAGAAACCCTCAAGTCATTTAAAAGGTATCTGGATATGAACCTCAAGTGCCGTAACCTGCAGGGCTACGGATCAAATGGTTGGATTAGGCTGGTGGCTCATTTTTCGGCCGGTGCAGACACGAAAAGCCAAGTGGCCTCTTTCCGTAAACTTTCTATGATTTTATGAACATCATCAGAGGAAGTGATGTCGAGTCATATGTGACCAGTTGGTTGTGGGTGGGACCCGACATAGGAAGACATGTTCAAGACTAGCTCATACAATCACTATTGTGTATATATGTTCCAGTTCTGTTATAATAAAACCCCACATTTATTTCAAATATTACTTGTATTCCTGTGACTCATAACAATAGATCACACACCAAGGGACAAATAATATTACAGGGCCCTTCATCTAGAGATGCTTGGGCAGCATCTCCCTCTGCATCCTCGTCATCAGAGGAGGCATCTCCCTCCATGATATCCTCATTGGTCAGCACCTGCCCCCCGTAGTGCCAGGCTGTGTAATACGCAGCAGATTACCACAATACGTGAGAACTGAAGGGCTCCACTGGATCGATAAAGGCACACAAATTTCATCTTCAGGAGACCAATGGTCGCTCAGATTGACCCATGGCAAGTGTTGTATCTCTCCTCTACATTCCTGCATGGTTCCTCACAGGCGGCAGTAGCCATGTCGCCAGTGGGTAGCCCTTATCTCAAAGGATCCACCTTGAAGGTGTGGAGGCACAGAAAGGCTCTAGCACCTGGGATTGCCTTAGTATGTTTGCTTTGTGCCTGCTTCCTGGGAATCATGAGCACACCTGTAAGATCAGCTTGCGGGGGTCGCGGACCAGCTGCACATTGAGCGAGTGGAAGCTGATCCATGGGAGCCTTGATGGCCACATGTGTGCACCTCGGAGAACCCAGCATAGGCCCAGAACCCTATAGCCTTCACAGGTTGACTGCATCAGTGCCGAAGCTAACATAGTAGCTGGCTCTCCTGAACATGGCATTGGTGACCTTTCTAATGCAGTAATGCGCCACAGACTGGGACATTCCACACATATCTCCAGTGGACACTGGGTGCCCATCAAGTCCCATGGACCTCAGCTGATCCTGCATCATGGCACATAGATCATTGACAAACTACCTGGAGAGGTGCAGTCTTTGGAGACACTGCTGCTCAGACATCTTCAGGTAGTTGTGACATGGCTGGTAAGCTCTGTCCAGAGGGTAGCTTCTTCTGCGCCATGCTCCTCTACAACCTTCTCTAGCCTCCTGTGCCTGGAGCTGGCACTCATGTGGGTCCCCAATTTGCTGGCATTCTCCTGCCCATCCCTGATTCTCCCTCCCTCTCTGCTCCTCCTCCTCCATGTGGGCCTTGAAGCCAGGGTGAATGAGGCCCATGACAAGTTGCCTCTCCCTGAGCGCAAGGCGCCCGGGCCAAACAGACCTTCACACCACCCCCGCCCCCCACACTACTTGTGCCTTTCAATGAGGTGCCACTGCCCTGATGCCACCCTAGTGTGGGAGCCCCGCAGTGCAGTTATCTTTGCCCCCACTTCTGACAGTATTTCCCGATGCCCTCACTCCTCCACCCCACCTACCAAGCGACACTGCCTCACCTGATGGCTTCACAGTGAAGCCAACACTGAGCTGTCGCCTCCTTGCCACCGTTTCATCAATGAGTGAAGTCAGCCTTCCATGTCGGCCACCCACTGAGCTGTAAGATGATCGGTTAGTGAGTAATTGCTGTTAAGGAGTATCTGTAAAGATCCAGGTTCGAACATTTCTGTTAGGGTGCATGTGTAAATAGCTACAAATCAGAAAAAAACTTAAAATTAAAATTTATGTACCTACGTATAATTAATTAAGGCACACAAACAGAAGGGAAAAAGCTGGTGAGTCTATTGTTCTTATTTATTTTAAAGCATTAAGGTTTACTGTATTACCAAAGTTAAAATTGATGTCGTAAGTGCTGGTGAGGACAACCATTAACTAAAATGTTAATTAAGTAAATAATTAATTAGTTATTTAAAACACAATAAGGATGACAGGGCAGGTGATGTATTACAGCTGCAATATGTGGGAGCTCGTGGATACCAGTGTGTTCCACAGCAACCACATCTGCAGTAAGTGTCAGTGGCTTGAGGAGCTTCGACTCAGAGTTAATGAGCTGGAGGCCGAGCTGCAGACACTGCGATGTATCAGGGAGGGGGAAAGTTTCCTGGACACTTTGTACCAGGAGGTGGTCACACCCCTTAGGATAGGGTCTTCTGATTTGGTCCATGGTCAGGGACTGGAGGGTGTGACTGTGGGGGTTGCAAGGTGGATGAGTGAACTGAGCGTGGCACCATGGTACAGGAAGCCATTCAAGCGGGGGGATTAAAAAGGAATGTAGTGGTAGTAAGGGATAGCATAGTCAGGGGAATAGACCCAATTCTCTGCAGCCGAGAGCAAGAGTCCAGACAGCTGTGTTGCCTGGCTAGTGCCAGGGTTCGGGACATCTGCTCTGGGCTGGAGAGAAACATACAGTTGGAAGGGGAGGATCCAGTGGTTGTGGTCCATGTAGGTACCAACGACATAGGTAGAACTAGGAAAGAGGTTCTGCTTAAGGAGTATGATCAGCTAGGGTCTAAATTAAAAAGCAGAACCTCAATGGTAATAACCTCTGGATTATTACCTGAGCCATGTACAAATTGGCATAGGGAAAATAAGATTAGAGAAATGAATGTGTGGCTCAAAGACTGATGCGATAGAAGTGGGTTCTGGTTCATGGGGCACTGGCACCAGTACTGGGGAAAGTGGGGGCTGTACTATTGAGATGGTCTACACCTGAACTGTGCTGGGACCAGTGTTCTAGCAACTAGGGAAGTAGAGAGGGTTTAAACGAAATTCTGGGGGCAAGGGAACAAATTTGGGAAGATGTGGTAAATCAAAGGGTAGAGACAAGGCAAGAGAAAAAGGGTATGAATATGGGAATGATAAACAGACCATGACAGGAAGGGACAGAGAGTACAAATCTAAGAGTAAATCAGCAGATAAGGCTAGAAGTTGCAAAAATAATAAAAGGACAAAACTAAAGGCTCGGTAACTGAATGAATGCAACATTCAAAACAAAGCAGACGAACTGATCGCGCAAATAGTAATAAATAAGTACGATCTGGTAGCCATTACAGAGACATGGCTGCAGGATGACATACATTGGGACCTGAATATTAAAGCATACATGACATTTGGGAAAGACAGGAAGCTAGGAAAAGGTGGAGGGGTGGCTCTGTTAATTAATGATGGTATTAGCACAATAGAGTGGGATGACCTAAATTCAGGAAACCAGGATGTAGAAACAGTTTGGGTAGAGATGAGAAATGATAAAGGCAAGAAGTCACTGATGGGAGTGGAGTACAGGCCCCCGTCTCGCTGTCCAGTTCCCCATTGACTACAATGGTAGAATGGGGTATAAAGGAAGAAATAATGGGAACTTGTCAGAAAGGTACAGCAATAATCAGGGGGGATTTTAATCTACATATAGACTGGAAAAATCAGACTGGCAAAGGTAGCCTTGAAGAGGAGTTCACAGAATGTTTTTGGGATAGTTTCTCTCTAACACGTATACCGTTTTGGATACTGTTGGGGTGGATGGCCTATCAGAGGAAAACAGCAGCAGCCAGAGCAGTGGCACCATGGCTGGTACTGTTGTTCAGCAGGGAGGGACAAAGCGCAGAAGAGCAATAGTTATAGGGGACTCTATAGTCAGGGGCACAGATAGGCGCTTCTGTGGACGTGAAAGAGACTCCAGGATGGTATGTTGCCTCCCTGGTGCCAGGGTCAAGGATGTCTCTGAACGGACAGGGGGCATTCTGAAGGGGGAGGGTGAACAGCCAGAGGTTGTGGTACACATCGGTACCAACAACATAGGCAGGAAGAGTGATGAGGTCCTGCAGGGGGAGTTTAGGGAGTTAGGTAGTAAGTCAAAAAACAGGACCTCTAGGGTTGTAAACACTGGATTACTCCCTATGCCACGTGCCAGTGAGGCTGGAAATAGGAAGATAGTGCAGCTAAACACGTGGCTGAGCAAGCTGGTGTAGAAGGGAGCGTTTCAGATATCTGGACCATTGGGCTCTCTTCAGGGACAGATGGGACCTGTACAAGAAGGACGGGTTGCATCTAAACTGGAGGGGCACTAATATCCTGGCTGCAAGGTTGCTAGCGTCACTCGGGAGGGTTTAAACTAGTGTGGCAGGGGGGTGGGAACCAGAGCAGTAGGACAGCTAGTGAAATAAATGAGGAGGACATAGTAAATAAGGCCAGTAGGACTAAGAGGAAGAGCAGGCAGGGAGGTGTTGCTGAGCACAGCGGGACTGGTGGTCTGAAGTGCATTTGTTTCAATGCGAGAAGTATAACAGGTAAGGCAGATGAACTTAGAGCTTGGATTAGTACTTGGAACTATGATGTTGCTAATACAGAGACTTGGTTGAGGGAAGGGCAGGATTGGCAGCTAAATGTTCCAGGCTTTAGAAGCTTCAGGCGGGATAGAGGGGGATGTAAAAGGGGTGGGGGAGTTGCATTACTGGTTAAGGAGAATATTACAGCTGTACTGCGGGAGGACTACTAGGAGGTGTCATGCAGCGAGGCAATATGGGTGGAGCTCAGGAATAGGAAGGGTGCAGTCACGATGTTGGGGGTTTACTACAGGCCTCCCAACAGCCAGCAGGAGATAGAGGAGCAGATATGTAGACAGATTTTGGAAAGATGTAAAGGTAACAGGGTTGTGGTGGTGGGTGATTTTAACTTCCCATATATTGACTGGGACTCGCTTAGTGATAGGGGCTTGGATGGGGCAGAATTTGTAAGGAGCATCCAGGAGGGCTTCTTGAAACAGTATGTAGATAGTCCAACTAGGGAAGGGGCCATACTGGACCTGGTATTGGGGAATGAGCCCGGCCAGGTGGTCGAAGTTTCAGTGGGGGAGCATTTCGGGAACAGTGACCATAATTCCATAAGTTTTAAGGTACTTGTGGATAAGGATAAGAGTAGTCCTCAGGTGAAGGTGCTAAATTGGGGGAAGGCTATTTATAACAATATTAGGCAGGAACTGAAGAATTTAGATTGGGGGCGGCTGTTTGAGGGTAAATCAACATCTGACATGTGGGAGTCTTTCAAACGTCAGCTGATTAGAATCCAGGACCAGCATGTTCCTGTGAGGAAGAAAGACAAGTTTGGCAAGTTTCGGGAAGCTTGGATAACACGGGATATTGTGAGCCTAGTCAAAAAGAAAAAGGAAGTATTTGTAAGGGCTGGAAGGCTAGGAACAGATGAAGCACTTGAGGAATATAGAGACAGTCGGAAGGAACTTAAGCAAGGAGTTAGGAGGGCTAAAAGGGGTCATGAAAAGTCATTGGCAAACAGGATTAAGGAAAATCCCAAGGCTTTTTATACATATATAAAGAGCAAGAGGATAACTAGGGAAAGGGTTGGCCCACTCAAGGACAGAGATGGGAATCTATGTGTGGAGCCAGAGGAAATGGGCGAGGTGCGAAATGAGTACTTTGAATCAGTATTCACCAAGGAGAAGGACTTGGTGGATGATGAGCCTAGGGAAGGGAGTGCAGATAGTCTCAGTCATCTCATTATCAAAAAGGAGGAGGTATTGGGTGTCTTGCAAAGCATTAAGGTAGATAAGTCCCCAGGGCCTGATGGGATCTACCCTGGAATACTGAGGGAGGCAAGGGAAGAAATTGCTGGGGCTTTGACAGAAATCTTTGCATCCTCATTGGCTACAGGTGAGGACCCAGAGGACTGGAGAATAGCCAATGTTGTTCCTTTGTTTAAGAAGTGTGGCAAGGATAATCCAGGAAATTATAGGCCAGTGAGCCTTATATCAGTGGTAGGGAAACTATTAGAGAGGATTATTCGGGACAGGATTTACTCCCATTTGGAAACAAACAAACTTATTAGCAAGAGACAGCATGGTTTTGTGAACGGGAGGTCGTGTCTTACTAATTTGATTGAGTTTTTTGAGGAAGTGACGAAGATGATTGATGAAGGAAGGGCAGTGGATGTTATCTATATGGACTTTAGTAAAGCCTTTGACAAGGTCCCGCATGGCAGACTAGTACAAAAGGTGAAGTCACACGGGATCAAGGGTGAGCTGGCAAGATGGATATAGAACTGGCTCGGTCATAGAAGACAGAGGGTATCAGTGGATGGGTGTTTTTCTGAATGGAGGGATGTGGCTAGTGGTGTTCCGCAGGGATCAGTGCTGGGACCTTTGCTGTTTGTAGTATATATAAATGATTTGGAGGAAAATGTAGCTGGTCTGATTAGTAAGTTTACGGACGACACAAAGCTTGGTGGAGTTGAGGATTGTCAGAGGATACAGCAGGATATAGATCAGTTGGAGACTTGGGCGGAGAAATGGCAGATGGAGTTTAATCCGGACAACTGTGAAGTAATGCATTTTGGAAGGTCTAATGCAGGTGGGAGGTATACAGTAAATGACAGAACCTTTAGGAGTATTGACAGGCAGAGAGATCTGGGCGTACAGGTCCACAGGTCACTGAAAGTGGCAACACAGGTGGATAAGGTAGTCAAGAAGGCATACGGCACGCTTGCCTTCATCGGTCGGGGCATAGAGTATAAACATTGGCAAGTCATGTTGCAGCTGTACAGAACCTTAGTTAGGCCACACTTAGAATATTGCGTGCAATTCTGGTCGCCACACTACCAGAAGGATGTGGAGGCTTTGGAGAGGGTACAGAGGAGGTTTACCAGGATGTTGCCTGGTCTGGAGGGCATTAGCTATGAGGAGAGGTTGGATAAACTCGGATTGTTTTCACTGGAACGACGGAGGTGGAGAGGTGACATGATCGATGTTTACAAAGTTATGAGCGGCATGGACAGAGTGGATAGTCAGAAGCTTTTTCCTAGGGTGGAAAAGTCAGTTACTAGGGGACATAGGTTTAAGGTGCGAGGGGCAAAGTTTAGAGGGGATGTGCGAGGCAAGTTTTTTACACAGAGGGTGGTGAGTGCCTGGAACTTGCTGCCAGGGGAGGTGGTGGAAGCAGGTACAATAGCAACGTTTAAGAGACATCTTGACAAATACATGAATAGGAAGGGAATAGAGGGATATGGGCCCCGAAAGTGCACAAGGTATTAGTTTAGGCAGGCATCAAGATCGGCGCAGGCTTGGAGGGCCGAAAGGCCTGTTCCTGTGCTGTACTGTTCTTTGTTCTTTCTTAGAACAGCAGGTTCTGGAGCCAACCAGAGAGCAGGCTATACTAGACCCGGTATTGTGCAACGAGATAGGACTAATTAATGACCTCATAGTGAAGGCGCCCCAAAGCAGCAGCGATCACAATATGATTGAATTTTACATACAGTTTGAGGGAGAGAAGAGTGAGCCTAAGACTAGCATTTTAAACTTTAAAAAGGGCAATTATGAGGGCGTGAAAGCAGAGCTAGCTAAAGTAAACTGGCAAATTAGGTTCAGGGATAGGTCAATAGAAGCGCAGTGGCAGACATTTAAGGGGATATTTCACAATGCTCAAAATAGATCCATTCCAACGAGAAAGAAAAATTCCAAGGGGAGGACCCACCATCCGTAGTTAACAAAAAAATTGAAGGATAGTATCAAACTTAAAGAAGAAGCATATAACTACGCAAAGATGGGTGGCAGGTCAGAAGATTGGACAGAATATAAAAAACCAGCAAAGAATGACTAAAAGATTAATAAGGAGGGAACAATTAGAGTATGAGAGAAAGCTGGCTAGAAATATAAAAACAGATAGTAAGAGTTTCTGTAGATATTCACAAAAGTTAATAAAGTGAGTGTCGGTCCTATCGAAAGTGATACTGGGGAATTATTAAGGGAAATTAAGAATATGGCAGATGAATTGAACAGGTATTTTTGCATTGGTCTCCATCACAGACGTTACCAGCAACATCCCAGAAATAGCCGTAAATCAGGAAATGGAAGGGAGGGAGGAACTCACGAAAATTACAATCACCAGGGAAGTGGTACTGAACAAATTGTTGGAGCTGCGGGCTGACAAATTCTTGGGTCCCGATGGACTTCATCCTAGGGTGTTAAAAGAAGTGGCTAGTGAGATAGTTGATGCATCGGTTTTAATTTTCTAAAATTCCCTAGATTCAGGGAAGGTTCCATTAGATTGGAATATAGTGAATTTAACTCCTTTATTCAAAAATGGAGGGGACAGAAAGCAGGAAACTACAGGTCAGTTAGCTTAGCATCTGTCTTAGCAAAAATGTTATTATTAAAGGCGGTATAGCAGGGCATTGAGAAAAATTCAAGGTAAATGGCAGTCAACATGGTTTTGTGAAAGGGAAATCATGTTTAACCAATATTTTGGAATTCTTTGAAGAAGTAACATGTGCTGTGGATAAAGGGGAACCGGTGGATGTACTGTACTTAGATTTCCAGAAGACATTTGATAAGATGCCACTTGAAAGGTTATTGTGGAAAATCAAAACTCATGGTGTAGGAGGTAGCATTTTGGCATGGATAGAAGATTGGCTAGCTAATAGGAAACAGAGAGTAGGCATAAATGGGTCATTTTCCAGTTGGCAAGATGTAACAAGTGGTGTGCCACAGGGATCTGTGCTGGGGCCTCAACATTTTACAACTTATACAAATGACTTGGATGAAGGGATGTATGGTTGCTAAATTTGCTGATGACACAAAGGTAGATAGGAAAATAAGCTGTGAAGAGGACATAAGGGGGCCACAAAGGGATATAAATAGGTTAAGTGAGTGGGCAAAGATCTGGCAAATGGAGTATAATGTGGAAAAATGTGAAATTGTCAATTTTGGCAGGGAGAATAAAAAAAGAAGCATATTATCTAACTGGTGAGAGACTGCAGAGCTCTGAGATGCAGAGGGATCTGGATGTCCTAGTGCAGGAATTGCAAAAGGTTAGTATGCAGGTACAGTAAGTAATTAGGAAAGCTAATAGAATGTTATAGTTTATTGCGAGGGGAATTGAATACAAAAGTAGGGAGGTTATGCTGCAGCTATACAGGGCATTGGTGAGACCACATCTGGAGTATTGGTCTCCTTATTTAAGAATGTAAATGCATTGGAAGCAGTTCAGAGAAGGTTTACTTGACTAATACCTGAAATGGGCGGGTTGTGTTATGAGGAAAGATTGGACAGGCTAGGCTTGTATCCGCTGCAGTTTAGAAAAGTAAGAGGCAACGTGATTGGAAACATACAAGATCCTGATGGGTCTTGACAGGTTGAATGTGGAAAGAATGTTTCCTCTTGTGGGAGAATCTAGAACTAGGGGTCACTGTTTAAAAATAAGGGTGCACCTATTTAAGACAGAGATGAGGAGAATTTTTTTCTCTCAGAGAGTCGTGAGTCTTTGGAACTCTCTTCCTCAAAAGGCAGTGGAAACAGAGTCTTTGAATATTTTTAAGGCACAGGTAAGTAGATTCTTGATAAGCAAGGGGGTGGAAGGTTATCAGGGGTAGGTGGAAATGTGGAGTAATCAGTTCAGCCATGAATTTATTGAATGGCAGAGCAGGCTTGAGGGGCTAAGTGGCCTACTCCTGCTCCTAATTCATATGTTCATATGAAAATCCGGAAGTGACGTCACAACATCGGACTTTCTGATGACATCTTCCTTCCCATTTTCATGACCCCACCCCCACCCCCACCCCCATCTCTGTTTCCTCATAAAATTCAACCTCTCAACTCCGTTTCCCTGCTGAGTATTTCCAACATTTTCTGTTTTTATTTCAGAATTCCAGTATCTGCAGTATTTTGCTTTTATAATAGTTTAATTGTTGTACACTAGTCAGTTTCTGACTACATGAAGTATTTCAGTATTCCGCCCAGATTGCACAGATATAACTAACAGGAGCAAGCACAAATGCGACATCTGTAGAGAAAGGAAGTATGTTCAGTGCTGATTATTGCTTTACCTTTCCAGTGCCAGCAATTTGTGGATGACCTTTTTTTCAGTTTATGCATTCTGACATGGATTTAGGTGGTATATTAATAAAACACTGCAAATGTCAGTAATCGGTTTATTGCTGTAATATCGGCAGCAGTGGCATGCATTTAAAGAGCACCTTTAATTTAGAAAATAGGCCCTGGGGCACTTTATGAGGAAATTCTCTTTTGGAATTGGTGCCAGGCAATGATGGGGGAGCGAGAAGAGGTGACCAAATACTTGAACAAGGTGATCGGGTCATTTATTTCATTGCTGTTTGTGGGAGTTTGCTTTGTACACCAATTGGCTGCTGTGTTTCCTACATTACAGCAGTGACTGTAGTTCAAAAGTACTTAATTGGCTGTAAAGCAGTTTCGGATGTTCTATGACATGAAAGGCACCATATAAATATCTGGTATATACCATTGCGTAGTGTTACCATGGCAACTTTCACAAGATCTGCTGTCTTCTACTGCGTCTCTTCCCAGATCTTGTGGATTTTGGTCATAGGCTGGACCGCGGTTGCTACCTCTCATCAGCTATTCTGTACTGCTATCCCCTGGGGAGAGTGTCCTGTGATGTCAAACCAGGCATCTCCCTTGCAGCCACCTCATGCACCAGCACTGCCATTTCTCCATCCATCAAATAGGTGCTTCCAGTTTCTGATCCATGAACTCAATTTCCTATCTCCACATTTCTTACATCACCCAGTCAGTTCCATCCTTTTCCCAACATAATCTCTTGGACTGTCAGATATCCCCAGCCTCCATATCCAGAAACTTCCCTAAAAGCGGCCACTTCCTTTCACATGCAGGCTGCAGCCCTTTAGGAGCTGCTTATGCACTGGGTATCCGATATTTGTTCAAGCCACCTATCGGAGGCGCAATTCAGGCTAGGCAGCTGATGAACTGAGCACAGACTCCAGTACTGAACTGATACAAATTCCAACGTGCACCATTGGTGCTCAACCTTCACTTAAAATTTACCCCCTAACATTTCTGCTCAGATTGGCAAACACATCACCACCTTAACTGGTTTGTAGCTGGATTTAGTTGCTTAGTACGTTTACAACTTACTATCTAGAATGATTAATTTTCACAACCGGTTATACTGCAAATCGCAAAAGCTTACAGGTTGGTCTGGTGCTGTATCCTTTCAGTACATGCTTCATTGTGATGTGAATGATGTTTATATTCCAAAGATAAGTGAGGGAAAGATTTGTGTTTTATAGACTCATTTATATTTGCAGACAAGTACTGAGATAAAACCACATTATCCATCAGTGGAAGATTAGATTATGATGTTGCAAACACTGTGAAACAGAACTGCAGATTTTTATATCATAGGACTTATTACAAATGGGCTCATAACTTTATTTTTAAAAATTGCCATACACAGAGAGCATTTTGCAAAATAAAACTCGTTCTGGCTGCAGCAACTTAAAAAAATCATTTTGTGCAGGAAGGATGAAAATGATGAATTCTTTCAAGCAAAGTAAAAATGTAGAACGCACAACCTAGTCAGGGAAACAGACCAGAGAAATTGTGTTTACCACGGATAAATGAATAAGAAAACTCATTTTCCCTTCAATGCAATGATAAGCCTCAATTTAAATAAAGATAAATTCAAAATTGGCCTGTATCTGTGTTTACAAAGCCAGTGATATTTTTTTGTATACTTGAGGTGATAGAGGAACAGAGTGTAGCCATTAACAAGGCCAGATGGCTGTTGAATTGAATGCTAGTGATTGTTGAATGTGCAGACTGTGTTGTCCCAAGTATCAGTGAGCAGTTATTGATTTGTTCTAAAGTTCACTCTGTTGAGCTAATGAACAGGAGTTTGAAGTCTTTGGACCCATGACTGCCGACCCAACACCCCCCGAGTGTGCATTTCCTCACCCGGAATATCCATTGTAGCAGTCAGCCCTTTCCTCCTGGAAACAGCTCCATCTGAGAGAGAGTTGCCACAGTGCCCTGTGTGTATATGCCTCTGTTGTGAAGTTAGTCTTCGCTTCCTGAACTAGGATTTCTGGAGCAGCTATCAGACCTTCATGCCAGTGCTCAAAACCTTGGCAGTGTGTGATGGGGAGATCGAGCAAGAGACTATGGATGTGGATAGGAGACCTCATGTGCAGAGCTGGGACAGGAGCACAGAGAAATTGGAGGAAGGGGCAAGGGGAATTTGGGTAAAGATTAAAGATGGCAAGGATGAGAAGTTCAGTGCAGAAGTTAAGAGGAAGAAGGAGCTACTGGGCATGATTCAGTAAAGACTTTGAACAAGTGGTACAGTTGAGGATCAAATGTCAGAAAACACAGTAAATGTGGCAGAAGTGGGAAGTCACTTTTCTGGGATGGTGGCAGAGTACTAGGAGAATACTGGCACATACATAGGGGGACCAGGGTTTGAGTGAGAGAAGTGTTGATGATAGGTGTAATATTACTTGTTCCATTGATATGTAAACTATTGTAAGGCTCCCAGACTACAAGTAATATCCAAAGAAAATTTGCATTTTTATTATAACTTAACTAGAATATATATATATGAACAGTTACTGCACAAGCCACATCTCACTCTTGGGAAGATTGTTACAAATGAGGTAAGAGGAGTGCACTGTCTTTTCTATTCTCACTTCTCCTCAGGTCACAACTGCTTACCCAGTTACTGATACGGTCAATCATATATTTATTTAGAGATACAACACTGAAACAGGCCCTTCGGCCCACCGAGTCTGTGCTGACCATCGACCACCCATTTATACTAATCCTACATTAATCCCATATTCCTACCACATCCCCATCTTCCTTCAATTCCTCACCACCTATCTAGACTAGGGGCAATTTATAATGGCCAATTACCTATCAACCTGCAAGCCTTTGGCTGTGGGAGGAAACCAGAGCACCAGGCAAATTTGCAAACTCCGCACAGGCAGCACCCAGAATTGAATCCGGGTCGCTGGAGCTGTGAGGCTGTGGTGCTAACCACTGCGCCACTCTACTCTTTGCCCCAAAATAAAATATACCAACCAGGTTTCTTTGATAAACAACAAAGTTATCAGTTTATTATCAAATAAGACCTATTCAGTAAGGCAGCAAAGCATTAATACACAGATTGAAATATGAAAGTTCCCTTTTAAAATCCCCTCCCCACAAACACGCGCGCGCACACACACACACACACAAACACACAGAAAAAAATACAGAAATTCTCTCCGCAAAGCTCTTGTTACAAAAAAAGAATGCTTTGGCCAAATACTTGCTAAGTCTTGAAGAAAAAAAGAGAAGATATGGAAGGAAGTCAGTTGTCCCTTTTGGCCTGGCGGCTGGATATACGGAGATGGGTCACTGGGATCTTTTCTAAAGCAGTTCTTTTCAAGCTGTGTTGAGAATTACTCTGGCAGGTTTTCCAGTTTCTCAGGAGAGATGCAGCACCAGGGATTTTAGCTCTCCCACATTGGATCTTTGCAGGGTTTCTTCAAAGAGGTAGAGAAAGAGGTGAACTGGGTGGTTTCTTTTTCCTTGGCAGGCAAAGTACCAAATGTCTTCAAAACAGTTCCCACCCCAACTGAACTGAAAACAATTCTTTTTAATTTATTCATGGGATGTGGGTGTCGCTGGCTAAGCCAGCATTTATTGCCCATCCCTAATTGCCCTTGAGAAGGTGGTGGTGAGCTGCCTTCTTGAACCATTGCAGTCCATGTGGGGTAGGTACACCCACAGTGCTGTTAGGAAGGGAGTTCTAGGATTTTGACCCAGTGACAGTGAACGAACGGCGATATAGTTCCAAGTCAGGATGGTGTGTGGCTTGAAAGGGAACTTGGTGGCGGTGTTTCCATGCATTTGTAGCCCTTGTCCTTTTAAATGGTAGAGGTTTACGGGTTTGTAAGGTGCTGTCTAAGGAGGCTTGGTGCATTGCTGCAGTGCATCTTGTAAATGGTACACACTGCTGCCACTGTGCGTCGGTGGTGGAGGGCGTGAATGTTTGTGGATGGGGTGCCAATCAAGTGGGCTGCTTTGTCCTGGATGGTGTCGAGCTTCAATATCCAAACGCCAAACAGAACATCAACCTCTTGACTTCCATAAACCTTGACATGTGGCTTTTCTGTAAACAACTTCCCCAAGTCACCAAGGTTTCTGTTGTTTACTGAGCCCAAAACACATGATTCTCAGTAAAGGTTGTTTTCAAACAATGTCTCAGTGTCCTTTCAGTAAACTGTCAACAACAAAGCAAAGTCCAGCATTTATGAAATCTTCAGCTTTCCAATGAATCCATCTCCACAATTTAAATGAGTCCTAAAAAAAACTTAACAAAAAATATAGAAGCATCTTCATAGCAGGTTACACACACAACTCGCTGGTCATGTGTGTTGTGACATCACTTCCTCCAGTGACCTTCACTTACAGCTTCTTAAGGTGGTCTGCTCTTAAAGGTCATCTCACAACAACAGGAAGCAGCAAAAGAAGGAGGATAGCAGAGGAACAGACAGCTTTACTCCGTGCACTTGCTACATGCTTGGGTGTGCTATCTGAAAGACACTACTGACTGGCTAATCAGCAAGCTCTTGCTGAATGCTGCTAAGTAACTGATGAAAAGCGTGAACTCTGACCTACTGGTGCTGTTGAATGAATTATGTTGGGAAGAAATAGAGTGGGGGGAAATAACAGACAGCAGCAGAAACTCTGATTTGAAAACAAAAATCTCAAGGTCACAGTTGGCAAGAAGGACTGCTCAGTAGGGTACAGAGAGGCAATACTCTACTAACCAGAGGGTCAAGCAGATGCCAGAGACCATCCCACTACTCTACAGTACAGTGTATGCTACCCAGATAAATAACCAAACCAAAGTAGCACAGCAGAAAAGAAGAGTGAAAAAGCATTTAATCTGACATTTATGGAGCCTCCCACACATTCCAATAACCATTGATGTGAAGCAGGTTGGAGGCATCAGATTAACTTGCATAAGGACTTCAGTGTACTTAAACCAAACGGATCCACTGAACTGCTCCGATTGCACCACAAAGGAAAGTAATGAACAGGCTTGAGAACCAGCACACGGGAATCAATAAATGGAGGACCCGGAGAGATGCAGCTGAGAAAGTTTGAAGATTGACTGCAATTATTTGCACACAGCTCTCAAATGTTCAATCAACCATTCTGTTGGGGAAGGCACTTTACATAAGCTGTGCTTAAAGCTGTACCACTGTGCATCAGATTAAAATGCAAAGCACAGGATAATCTGCTCATTCAGTGCACCTATTTTTCACTCTCTCCTTACAGAAAAATTAAGCAGGCAGGAGGGGGCAGATGGTCAGTGAGTCCCAGCTTGTGAAACACCGGGCTGAATTTTCATATAGCAGCAGAGGCCGGTTCAGAGGTAGGTGTGCCTGCAATTTCCCGCTACTGGCTGCTTCGGCGTGGGGTGCGGGGAATTGGGGGGGTGGGGGCAGGTGGACTGATGGCTCCCCAGCTCCCCAGAGGCAGGTAGCCATTAAAACCGATACAGTACCTATTGAAGGCACTCATCACACACAGTCCGGACTTTTCCAGATGGCAGGCAGGCCCCCGCTGAGGCCCAAGCCCAATCAATGGATGGAGGCGGCCTCCCGGTGCACCCTCACTCTGCCACCTACATTGGCAGTGCCCACCTCTCCCAGCAGGGCTGCCAGCCGCCCAGAGCTTCAAGTGCTCCGATTGGCCTCCTCGTTGTCCTGGACAGAGCTCCCGGAGGTGGCCTCTTCATTGGCTTCTCCAAAATCTTCCTCAGGGTCCCGTTACCAGCATTTCCAGGTTCCCGACCTGCAATTCATCCAGACAGTGGGATCAGCATCCGGGAACGAAAATTCAGCCCACCATCACCCCTTAAATGAGGCGATAATGCAGAGTTTTGTCTGGTATTTTACAACATAATAGAGTACGACTTTAAAAAAATGTCTATCAGGTACCGCCTGCAATAATACATAAGACCATTATTCAGAAGCAAACTTTCCACTCCCTGATCAGTATTTTGACATAGGTCAGACAGAAGGAAGGAAGGTGTCCGATTTCTCGACAGACTCCCAAGTGAAACTAGTCTCTATGAAGTCCCTTGTAGGGCTGAGTCCATGCCATGGCAAATTTGTCAAATTTGACATCAATTTTATTTATTCAATTCGGAATAGGGTGATGTGAATTGAACTTGGCTCAGAATTATCACTTTGTATGAGTTTTCAGCCACTACTGGAAATACCCTACTTAGTGTTTTAAAAAATCTAAAATATCCAAATATATCATGCTATAACAGATCAGTGCTGATATGGAAAGATATGGGTACAGTAATGTGGTTGTTATGTTCCTGGCCTAGTAATTCTGGAGTCCTTGAATAATTAATTCAGTAGAACATGAATTCAAATCTCACTGCTGTAGTCTGAGAAATTGAAAATAAAAATCTGGAAAGGAAAACTGGTATTAGTGAAAGTGGCAACTGGTTCACTGATAGCCCTTTAGGGAAGGAAATCTGCTTGCCCTACCTGGTCTGACCTCAATCCCGCACCAATGATGTTGACTCTTAAGTGAGCCAACTAGCCACTCAGTTGTATCACACTGGTATTGCTATGGTTCTAGAAGAAGGCCCATCTCCTGTACCTTCTCAGTTTTATCACTTCCTTTATTTTCCTTGAAGTCTTTCCCTGGAACTCACTGCCCACAATGGTGGTGGAAGCAGAAACAATTAATGATTTCAAAAGGAAATTGCATGGGCACTCGAAGGAAATAGACTTGCAGGGCAACGGGGATCGAGCGGGGGTGTGGGACTGACTGGATTGCTCTGCGGAGAGCCGGCATGGACTCGATGGGCCAAATGGCCTCCTTCTGTGCCATAAATGACTCTTTGGCTCTAAGTCAATAAGAAAATCCGACAGAGTCTAAAATGGGCCACCAATTCGCTATCGGTGCCGGTTTTGTGCTCATTTGACCTCCAATAGTTCTGTATAGTTCTGCATGGTGTGAGCAGAGTGACACTCCTGCCAACACGTTGAGACATCCGCTTAAGTTTCTTACACTTCAGTTCACTGGCTCATAAATTCATATTGGTTCAGTTAATTTAAATGGCAGCCTGTCATTCTACTGAGCATAATTGAGATAACAATTACATCACATACAACATGGATCTACACAACAACTGCCTGTTACTGTAGCTTGAATTGCGGTAAGGGTCAAATTTAATTCTGAATCTAACCGAGGTGAACTCAGAGATTTCAGCCAATTCAAAAAGATCCTAAAGGATCCAATTTAGATCAATTCAGAAAGACTGAAAAGACTGGGGCTCTTTTCTCAAGAAGAGAGAAGGCTGAGGGGAGACTTAATAGAAGTCTTTAAAATTCTGTAAGGAGTTTAATAAATGTATGTGGAGAAAATGTTTATATTTGTGGGAAATCCAAAACTAGGGGTCATAAATGTAAGATAATCATGAAAGAATCAAATAGAAAATCCAAGAAAAACTTCTTTATTCAGAGCATGGTAAATTGTGGAACATGTTACCTGAAGGCGTAGTTGAGGTCAATAGCAAAGATGCATTTAAAGAGAAGATAGTGAAGCGCATGAGGGAGAAAGGAATAGAAGGTCATGTTGATAGGGTTAAATGAAATAGGAGGCTCATGTGGAGCATAAATACTAGCACAGACCAGTTGGGCCAAATGGCCTGTTTCTGAGCTATATATTCCAAATAAGTTTTGGTAGACAGAATAGCATACCTGTGAATGTTTCCAACCTCATTCCTCTGCTCCGCAGAAAGGATAGGAAAGAACTTCCATTTATATTGCAGTCTTCATGACCACAGAATGTCCCAAAGCATTTTACAGCCAACCAAGTATTTTTGAAGGATATTTTTCCATCATTTTCCATCCTTTTTGGTCCCTTCTGTCCTGATGATCAAAATCCCTAAGCTGTTTCTTTTCAAATAAAAATATCTTTAGTTTTACTTTATCATGTGAAAGGGCATGGAATATTCCTATCTAATATATAATAAACTATCGAAAGCTTTGTGGCCTAAACAGTCTATTCAGAGCATCTGCATCCGTTTTCTCTGGAATTTCAATGGGAACGATCTCACAAAGATGTTCACATCCAGTCCCCACAATGTCATTGGGCAGAATTTTAACTGCCAGGGAGGTGGGTTCGGGTGCAGGTGGGGTGAGGTGGGGGTGTTGTTAAAACCCCTGAAAAGTGGTATTGTGTTGGGAGCCTGATATGATCCCTCCTACTTCCGGATTTGCCCCAGGTGGGTTTGCAGATGAGCAGGGAAACCAGTGGAGCTGTTGGGAAAGTAATTAAAATATTCAAAGAGGCATTTAACCATGGATTTAATTCAGAATTCTGGCTTTAACAGCCAACGCACTGGTTTCCTAAGCTGTGCAGAACTTGCCAGGGACAACCAGGTGCGAACACAGCGAGGAGTGATTCTTCAGTGAAACTGAGAATCTGGAAACAGTGAAACTGATAGTGGCAGCCATGCCTAGGTGAGAAGCTGCTGTTCACAGCACATCTGAGAGTGTGCTCTTATTGCTTGACAGATGATTGCCAACTTCTTGGAAGTTAGTTCACCTGTCTTGGACTTCAATCACCTTGATCTGCACTTCCCTGCTGTTAGCCTTCACCATGAGAGCAGCTTATCCAGCTCTACCCTGTACCTCTGATGAGGAATGAGGAGCAGCACCAGTAAAGCTGACAGTAGCATTAGCTGCCTTCTCCTTAGCCACATGACGCTCCACAAGACAGAAGGGTTGGACACAGAGTTCCAGCTCCAAGGAGGTGAGACCCCCAACACAGGGTCCACGGGCAGAGAATCAGCTCTCTGCATGTGTGAGCACCAGTGCCTCAGGAGGCTCAGGTTTTCATGGCAGGTCACTGCTGACACCTACAGCCTCCTGGAACAAGTCCTCCTTCCCTGTGGAGCAGGTGAGCATGCATTGCCAATGGCCGACAAGGTGCCAGTCATTTGAGGGCCTCTCCCTGAAGTTGTGCATTCTCTTCTGCAAGGAGAGAAAGCAGAGAGTTCTGAGTGAGAAATGGATTGAGTGAAGAGGAGGGAAGGATAATATTTGTGGAGGGTGACTGTGAGGCATGGGTCTGAGATGGCACAAAGGTGAGGGTGAGTGTGAGTGTTGACTGTTCAAATGGGGATGTGATGAGGTGCCTGGAGAGAGAGGAATGAGTGCAACTGCGAGGTGTGTTATCCTGAGGAGTGTTGTTGAGGAGAATACTGGAAAATTCAGTGTGTGGGGCTTGGCACCTGAAAATGTTATGCCACTCACCTTTCCTGCCCTCCTGAGGTCCTCGAACCCTTGGGGCATTGTCTCCAGGTTTGAGGCACAACACTCCTGCAGCTCACTTCCTTGGCCACTTCCATTCACACCTGCTTGGTTTGGAGAGGCTGACCTCTTCCACTCCCCCTTGGCAAACATCACCGCACTTCAGCCCCTCAGATCCCGCAACAGGACCTGCAGGCAAGAGTGCAAGATAAGGGGGTGGGGAGCAGCCTTGCCAGGGTGTCCTTTCCATTCCTGTGATGGCTGAAGCTGCAGGAATCACTGTCCAGCTCAGTCATTCTGACCCCCTGATAGGGTCCCTTCAACTGAAATCCTTCCCTTGACAGATTCGGTGGGTCATCCCACCCGGCCTCTTTAATTGGTCGGGAAACCCAGAAACATGATGTTCGTGCCGTAACTGAGTTAAAGAGCCAGGCCAGAGCCCGCAGGTGGGTTCCTGACCCGCTATCGGCCTGCCTGCTGTGTGCGGGTTTGCTTTGATAAAATTCCACCCATGGGGCTGGATTCTATCAGCCCACCGCCAAAATCGGCGGCAGGTGAGAAAAATGGCGGGCTGCACGTTGCGGAGCCGCTGCAATCCTAAATGCGGCGGCTCATTAGCATGCCCAGGTCGGCCGCCCCTCTCCTGATGATGGTGAGGGGGTGGGCGAGCCGTCCCCGGCAACGGCATCTGGCGTCACTGCGCAGGCGCCGGCACCATTTTTAAAGGGCTTAGAGCCCCAAATGACAGTTTCAAATTTTAAAGGTAAATTGCATTTAAAAGTATTTAAAATTTTTTTTAAATCTTTCTATCTCCTCTCTTCCCCCCCCCCCCCCCCCCCATAGCCTTCCATTTAATTCCTTGTCCATTCACCCCCCAAAATACTTAGCTTGACTTCGTGGCCTTCCCCACCCCATAGTTCATAAACTCTAACCCTGAACCCCTTCCCACCATCCCCCCAACCAATCCAAAGAGCTTAACCCCACTCCCCCACTCCCGCACTGAAAAAGGTACCTCCCCGCCCCCCCTCCCCCTCCCCACAGGAGTCGTGCCTCCTTTCCCCAGACGGGGATCAGAAGGTGGGTCGATGCCAGCCTCCAGGATGAAGATCTCAACCTGCTGTCTGAGTCACAGTGGCTTGCATGTTAATGAATGGTAAGTGTCCAAATGCATATTGTAATGCGGGTCCCGTCTCTGTGTGGCGGGGCGGCCGACACGAGGCCTCGCCGCTTCTGCCGTGATTGGGACGGGCCCTGCTGACATCGAGGTCAGTGCCGGGCCTCATTTGGGGCAATCCTCATGCCCCCCCTGTTCCTGACATTGAGGGCTCTATAAAATTCAGCCCTCTGTATTCAATCCCCCTCTCTATTGAGGTATGTATATTTTCAAATGCAGGAGGATGGGCTCATCTATGTGATTAAGCAGCTAGTCTCTCACTCTGCATATAGTAGCATAGTAGTTATATTACTGGACCAATAATCCAGTGAGTGTGATTTCAAATCCTGTTTGAGAAGTTCAGTTTTAAAAAGTTGGTATCATTAAAGGTGCCATTGAAGCTACTGGATTGTTGTGAAAATCCAACTGGTTCTCTAAGTCCTTACCTGGTCTGGCCAATAAATGACTCCATTCCCACACCAAAAGGGTTGACTCTTAAATGCCCTCTGAATTAGCCTAGCAAAGCATTCAGTTGCATCCAAGCTGAAGAGTACAGCTAAGAAATTCACTTTTAAAATATTTAACATCCAAATTAATTAATTAAATAGAATAGAGATGGCTGGGCAGGTGATGCGTTGCAGCTGTAGTATGTGGGAGCTGGTGGAGGCCAGTGCAATCCACGGTGGCCACATCTGCAGCAAGTGTTGGCTGCTCGAGGAACTTCGGCTCCGAGTTCATGAGCTGGAGTCTGAGCTGCGGACACTGCGACACATCAGGGAGAGGGAGAGTTACCTGGACACTGTGTTTTAGGAGACAGTCACACCCCTTAGATTAATTACATCAAATTTGGACCATGGTGAGGGACAAGAGGGTGTGACTGCAAGTGAGGCAGGTATGGGGATCCAGAATTTAGCTTTGGAGGAGCCTCAGCCAGCGCCCTTATCGAATAGGTACGAGGTTCTTGCTCCCAGTGTGGACGAGGGCACAGACTGCAGGGAGGATGAGTGAACTGACCACAGCACCGTGGTTCAGAGTGTCATTCAAGTGGGGGGAGAAAAGAGAAATGTAGTAGTATTAGGGGATAGCATAGTTAGGGGAATAGATACTGTTCTCTGCAGCAAAGATGGAGAGTCCCGAAGGCTGTGTTGCCTACCAAGGTTAAGGACATCTCTTCTGGGCTGGAGAAGAACTTAGAGTGGGAGGGGAAGGATCCAGTTGTCGTGGTCCACGTAGGTACCAACGACATAGGTAGGACTAGGAAAGAGTTTCTGCTGAGGGACTATGAGCAGCTCGGGGCAAAATTAAAAAGCAGAACCTCAAAGGTAATAATCTCCAGATTATTACCTGAGCCACGTGCAAATTGGCATAGGGTAAATAAGATTAGAGAGGTAAACGCATGGCTCAAAGATTGGTGTGGGAGAAATGGGTTCCGATTCATGGGGCAGTGGCACCAGTACTGGGGAAGGAGAGAGCTGTTCCATTGGGACGTGCTTCATTTGAACCATGCTGGGACCAGTGTCCTGGCAAATCGTATAACTAGAGTTGTAGATAGGACTTTAAACTAATTAGTGGGGGGGAGGGTTCAATTGAAGGGAAGTTTAAAAAATCAAAAAGAAACAAGAGAGCAGAGGAGCAGGGTAGTGAAGAAGTGAATGGTAGTCAAAGTGTGACAGGAAGGGGCAGAAAATATAAGCAGAAGAGTGCAGCAGAAATTAGAACCAGAATAAGTAATAATGGTAAAAAGTCAAAGCTTAAGGCTCTTTATCTGAATGCATGCAGCATTTGTAACAAAATAGATGAGTTGACGGCATAAATAGAAATAAATGAATATGACTTGATAGCTATTACAGAGACATGGTTGTATGGTGACCAAGACTGGGAACTCAATATTCAAGGATATTCGAAGTTCTGGAAAAATAGGCAAAAAGGAAAAGGAGGTGGGGTAGCTTTGTTAATAAAGGAAGGTATCAGTGCGGTGGTGAGTAGTGATATAGGTGCATTGGTTCGTGATGTGGAATCAGTTTGGGTGGAAATAAGGAATAGCAAGGGGAAGAAGTCATGGGTGGGAGTTGTCTAGAGGCCCCTGAAGAGTTGCCTCACTATAGGGCAAAGTATAAATTGGGAAATAACGGAGGTGTGTAAAAAGGGTGCTACAATTGTCATGGGTGATTTTAATCTGCATATTGACTGGACAAATCAGATTGGCAGAGGTAACATGGAAGACAAATTTGTAGAGTGCATCAGGATTGTTACTTAGAGCAATACGTTGCAGAACCTACCCGGGAACAGGCTATTTTAGATCTAGTAATGTGTAATGAGGTAGGATTAATAAGAGATATCGTATTTAATGATCCTCTAGGGGGTAGCAATCACAACATGGTAGAATTTCAAATTCAGTTTGAGGGTGAGCAACTCGGGTCTCAAACCAGTGTCCTCAACTTAAACAAGGGCAATTACGGAGGTATGAAGAAAGAGTTGTCTTCAGCGGGCTGGTAAAATAGACTAAGGGGAAGGTCAGTGGATGAGCTGTGGCAGACATTTAAGCAGATATTTCATAACACTCAGCAAAAATTTATCCTGGTCAAAAAGAAGGACTCGATGAGAAGGATGAACCACCCGTGGTTAACAAAGGCGGTTAAGGAGAATATCCAATCAAAAATTGAGGATAACAAAGCGGCAAAAACTAGTGACAGGCCAGAGGATTGGGAATTTTTTTAGGAACCAGCAGCAGATGACTAAAAAGCTAATAAAGAGGGAGAAAATTGATTATGAAAGTAAATTGGCAAGAAATATAAAAACAAACAGCAAGAACTTCTATGGGTATATAAAAAGAAAGAGAGTAGCTAAAGTGAGTGTGGGACCCATGGAAGATGTGATTGGAGAATTGGTAACGGGGAACAGGGAAATGGCAGATAATTTAAACCAATATTTTGCATCGGTCTTCACGTTGGAGGACACTATAAACATCCCACAGATATCAGATAAGCAAGGAGCTAATGGGAGGACAGATCTTGTAACACTCTCTATCGCCAGGGACAAAGTAGTTGACAAACTAATGGGACTAAAGGCAGACAAGTCACCAGGACCTGATGACCTACATCCAAGGGTTTTAAAGGAAGCGGCTGCAGAGATAGTGGAGGCAATGGTCAAAATATTCCAGAACTCACTGGATTCCGGGAGGGTCCCAGTGGATTGGAAACTGCTAATGTGATGCCCCTGTTCAAGAAGGGAGGGAGACAAAAAACAGGAAACTATAGGCCAGTCAGCCTAACATCAGTCATTGGGAAAATGCTAGAGTCCATTATTAAGGAAGAAATAGCAGGACATTTAGAAAATCTTAATGCAATCAAACAGAGTCAACATGGTTTTGTGAAAGGGAAATCATGTTTGACAAATTTGCTCGAGTTCTTTGAGGATATAACAAGCAGAGTTGATAAAGGGGAACCGGTAGATGTAGTGAATTTAGATTTCCAGAAGGCATTCGATAAGGTGCCACATAAAAGATTATTGCACCAGATAGGAGTTCATGGTATTGGGGGTAATGTATAAGCATGGATTGAGGATTGGTTAACTCAAATAAGACCAAGAGTCGGGATTAATGGGTCTTTTTCAGGTTGGAAAGAAGTAACTAGTGGAGTGCCACAAGGATCAGTCCTAAAGCCTCAATTATTTACTATCTATATTAATGACTTGGAGGAGGGGGCTGAGTGTAATATATCCAAATTTGCTGACGATACAAAAATAGGTGGGAGGGCAAGTTGTGATGAGGACATAAGGAGGTATAGATAGGTTGAGTGAGTGGGCAAAAACTTGGCAGATGGAGTTTAATGTAGGAAAGTGTGAGGTCATGCACTTTGGTAGGAAGAATCAAAAGGCAGATTATTATTTAAATGGAGAGAGACTTCAAAAAAGTGCAGCACAGAGGGATCTGGGTGTTCTTGTGCATGAAATACAAACAGTTAGCATGCAGGTGCAGCAAGTAATTAAGAAGGCAAATGGAATTTTGGCCTTTATTGCTAGGGGGTTGGTGTTTAAAAATAGGGAGGTCCTGTTACAACTGTACAGGGTTTTGGTGAGGCCGCACCTGGAGTACTGTGTACAGTTTTGGTCCCCATATTTAAGAAAGGATACACTGGCATTGGAGGCAGTTCAAAGAGATTCACTAGGTTGATTCCTGGGATGAAGGGGTTGACTTATCAAGAATGGCTAAACATGTTAGGCCTTTATTCATTAGAGTTTAGAAGAATGAGGGGTGATCTTCTTGAAACATACACGATTCTGAGGGGGCTTGACAGATGTTGAGAAGATGTTTCCACTAGTGGGGGAATCTCAAACTAGGCGACATAATTACAGAATAAGGGGACACTCATTTAAAACTGAGATGCGAAGGAATTTCTTCTCTCAGAGGGTAGTGAATGTCTGGATTTCTCTACCCCAGAGAGTTGTGGAGGCTAGATCACTGAAAATATTTAAAGAGGTAGATAGATTTTTGAAATATCGAGGCGTTGCGGGTATGAGGAGCTGGCACGAAAGAGGAGTTGAGGTCTGGGGCAGATTAGCCATGATCTTATTGAATGGTGAGGCAGGCTTGAGGGGCCGAATGGCCTACTCCTGCTCCTAGTTCTTATGTTCTTCAGCTGAGCAACTAAGGGTGGACAATAAATGCCAGTCTTGCCAATGATGCCCACATCCCGAGAATGAATTCTCTTTGCATGCAATTCATGACGGAAACTCCACGGTGCTTTTTGTTCTCGAGAGGCCTGTTCCTTTATCACTTTTTGTTACAACTGATATTAAAACCGATGCTGTCTACATACACTGTTAACATTAAGCAACAGCAGCAGTAGACTGTGACTCAAATCAGAAAGATGTAATTACTGCCTGTGCTTGCTCTAACATGACAGTATTCGACATTTTGCACTTGATGGAAGAGGTGCTGTTCTGTACATTGAATATGTGGTACTTAGCTCAATTATATTAACATGTAAATTATTATTTCAGCTGAGCTCCACCATGCTCACATAGAGTGAGATGTGTCGTGACTGAGTGAGGAGGGACCAACCACCTCAAAACAATGCACATGGACAAACAAGATTATTCAGGGGGGAAATAATAAATCATTTTCTTGACTTCCACCTACTGGGAACATCAGGCCCTCCCTGGTTTCTATTCTACACTGTGTTTCTAAAAATGGAAGTTTGTTTTCCAAAAAGTGCCAGGGCATAGGAACAGAAGGAGGCCATTCAGCCCCTCGAGCCTGTTTCACCATTTGATTAGATCATGGCTGATCTGTATGTTAACTCCATTTATCGACCTTTGTTTCATATCCCTCGATGTCTTTACACAACATAAATCTATTGATCTCAGTCTGGAAAGCTCTAATTGATCCCACAGCCTTTTGGGGAAGAGAGTTGCAGATTTCTACTATCCTTTGAGTGAAATGATACTTCCTGATTTCCTGCCAAAGAGGCCTGGTTCTAATTTTAAGGTTATGTTCAAACTGCTCTTGATTCCCTCCACCAGAGGAAATAGTTTTTCTGTATCTACCCCATAGAAACCTTTTAAAACTTTAAATGCCTCGATTAGATCAACCCTCAATCATTTAAACTCAAGGAAATGCAAGCCAAGCATATGCAACTTGTCCTCATAATTTAACCCTCAAATCCCCAGTATCATTCTGAGAGCCGAACACCTCCCATCTGTGAGTCCATCCTTTCTACACTCCAAGTAACATGATAGAACATGCCAGCCCTCTGTATAAAGAACTTCAGAAATACTTCCTTCCATTTGTGGTTTCAAAGCAATTGTTGCTTGTTACAGCCATTACTTGATGCACTGCTATTGAAGACATTCTTGCACTCAGCATATTTTTCATGACCAAGCTTCTGAGCTGCAATCACACTGGGCTGGATTTTACCAAGCCCCCGGTGTCGGGCTCCGTGGCGGTGATGGGGAGGAGGGGTGGGGTGCGCAGAAAATGGTTCTGGCAGAGTCCGACGCTAGGAGGGCCAAGCCTCATCCTTCCAGCGGCAGTGAGGCTCCGTGGTGGCACCCCCGCTGCGTGGTGACGGGAATTGAATCCAAATATTTAAATCAAGGAGATGAATAAATTTAAATAGACTTACCAGCAACCTTATGGGCCTGCTGCCAACTTCAGAGTGGCAGCCTGCACTCCCACGCCTTCATTTCACCGTCTGGGGAAAGCAGGCGTGATACTGGTGGGCAAGGGGGGGGGGGGTGGAGTTAGGATTCTTACTGCGCTGGGAGGAAGACAGAGTCAAACAAGCATCATTAATGTAGGGGATGGTGGGAAGGGTGAACTTTAAACTTTGTACAGTCTGTGGGGGAGAGGAAATGTCAGAATTCAAAAATAAGTGTTTTTTTGGGGGGGGCAAATACTGTAATTTTTATTGGGGGTGGGAAACGGGCGTTACAATTTTAGTCATTAAATTTCAGGGAGGAGGGGGAATACCTCTTTAAAAATGTAAATCTGCCAGCAGGTGCTGGCTGCCCTTTAAAAACAGCACCAACACCTGCGCACAGGCAGCTGACAACATTGCCGGGGACTGACAGCCCGTCCCCCTTCACATGATTGGGGGAGGGGCCGTCCCAGCTATTTAAATGAGCCGCCGCGCGGACGTTCGTGGCAGGTCTGCCAGGCTGCCATTTTTTGAGTCTGCCACCGAGAGCATCCCGCTCACTGTATGCTACATTAATAGCAAGCATATTAACACATTCAGATGAAAATTCTTTCACAGTTATTTAGGAACTAGATTAAAAGAAAAAAGATGATGGCCTTGCATTTATTTAGCACCTTTCACCACCTCAGGAAGTCCCAAAGCACTTTATAACCAATGAAGGATGATTGAAGTGTAGTCACTGTCACGTTGTGGGAAATGGGCTCCCATTTACACACAGCAAGCTCCCACAAACAGGAATTAAATAAAATGATCAGTTTAAGGTGCTGTTTGTGGGATAAACATTTGCAACAACACTAGGTGAACTCCCCTTCCCCCAGCTGTTCAAATAGTGCCATGGGAACTTTGATATCAACCTGCGAGGGTAGAAGGGACCTCGGTTTAACATTTTATCCAGAACACAGCACCTTTGACAATGCAGCACACCCTCACTATTGAGCCAAAGATCTTGTACGCAAATCTCTGGGGTAGGGCTTGAACTCACAACCTTCTAATTCAAACATGAGAGCACCAGCTCTGAGCCAAGGACTGACACTTAATTGAGGAGGCCTTTCAGCCCCTTAAGCATGTTCTGCCACTCAATTATCCTATGGCCGATTTGTACCTCAATTCCATTTACCCTCCTTTGTTCTATAGGTTTAAGGTGCGAGGGGCAAAGTTTAGAGGGGATGTGCGAGGCAAGTTTTTTACACAGAGGGTGGTGAGTGCCTGGAACTTGCTGCCAGGGGAGGGGGTGGAAGCAGATACGATAGCGACGTTTAAGAGACATTTTTTTTTTCGAACATTACAGCGCAGTACAGGCCTTTCGGCCCTCGATGTTGCGCCGACCTGTGAAACCATCTGACCTACACTATTCCATTTTCATCCATATGTCTATCCAATGACCACTTAAATGCCCTTAAAGTTGGCGAATCTACTACTGCTGCAGGCAGGGCGTTCCACGCCCTTACTACTCTCTGAGTAAAGAAACTACCTCTCACATCTGTCCTATATCTATCACCCCTCAACTTGAAGCTATGTCCCCTCGTGTTTGCCATCACCATCCGAGGAAAAAGACGCTCACTATCCACCCTATCTAACCCTCTGATTATCTTATATGTCTCTATTAAGTCACCTCTCCTCCTCCTTCTCTCCAACGAAAACAACCTCAAGTCCCTCAGCCTTTCCTCATAAGACCTTCCCTCCATACCAGGCAACATCCTAGCAAATCTCCTCTGCACCCTTTCCATAGCTTCCACATCCTTCCTATATGTGGATAGGAAGGGAATAGAGGGATATGGGCCCCGGAAGTGCAGAAGGTGTTAGTTTAGGCAGGCATCAAGATTGGCGCAGGCTTGGAGGGCCGAATGGCCTGTTCCTGTGCTGTACTGTTCTTTGTTCTTTGTTGTTCTTATCCCTTGATAGCCTTTCTCTGGGGACTCTACTGATCTTCTGCCAGAGTTTATTCAGTAGTTCGGGTCCTCACTTTCTCATATCTTCTTTGCTGTTCAACAGCCTCAACACTGTGCCTTTCAATTGGTTCAATGTAATTGTGCACAATATCAAAATGGCAGCCTCATCAATCCAGAAGCTACTTGGAGCACAATGACCCCAGGTGTCCTTTTTTACATTTGACATTTTAAATGCATCAACTAAGCTCAGTGCAAACACCCGGAGAAATGTCTCTCCACCCTCCTGGGTATTCTGCAGCTTTGAGTCTAGACATTGACTTTAGCAACTTCAGACTGTAGCTACTATTTCTCTGCCTTTATCACTGGTCCACTTCATTCCCTTCCATTTTAGAACAGATTTTGTTTTTGCATTGCCATTTCACTTATTATTGGGATGATTGCATACTATTAAGCACTTTTGTTTACCTTGATCAAGCTTTTTCTCAAACGTTGAAGCCCATTAACAACCAATGCATAATACTCGTTAACATACCTTGCCCTTGTGCATTTGGTCCCATTCTGTTCAGATAAAGGGTGTACACTTGAAGAGTGACTCTCTACATTCCCTTTTCAGATGCTGATTGGCCTGCTGCATATTTCCAGCAATTTCTATTTCAACACATGTTGCAATAATTACAGGCATTAAGTCTGTAGCACACTTCTCAGATGTTGTTGACAGTCTTTTGCTTGCTAGATGTCAGGCTCGCACCTGGTGACTCTCAGCTGCAGATATCTTTGAAGCCAACAAAACAAGAACTCAAGTTTTGACAAAAGAAAGAACAGCGTAGCTGTTGGCACATGTTGGAAAAATGGCAAGGCCTTGATGGCTTTGTTGTATCAGATACAATCAGCAGCAGCAAAACTCACCAAGCATTTCAAAAAAAATGAGCACTTTTATGACACTGGAAGATTATAGCATAGATGCATCTAAGAGGAGGCTAGATAAGCACATGGTGGAGAAAGGAATAGAATGATCTGCTGATGTGCTTCGTAGAAGAGGGGTGAGAGGAGGCTTGTGTGAGTATAAACACAGCATAGACCAGTTGGGCCAAGTGACCTGTCTCTGGTGTAATCTGTATATCTATCTGCTTTAATTTGTGCATTAAAAAACAATCCACACTACTTTTAGGAATTTGGCTACTGTACTGAACTAAAATACAACCTTACCCTCACAATTTAATGCATAGCAACAGTGTGCAATAATGATCCATAAGGATCGCTACATTCATTCACCCGTTAAAAAGTCAACGGTTAAAGGTGACAGAAGTTTTCACTTTTGTGCTAGGATTTTTCCAAAAGTAATTCCATGGTTTTCCAAGTGAATAGTACTTCCGCTGGCACTCTGTTTTAGATTAGATGGCAGACCAACAAGGTGCAGCTGGAGATAACTGTTGTGAGGATAAGTTCCAATTAAACTTTGGGAATGAGAACCGAGCTTTATGTACCTCGCTGCAGCAAACCAGCTTGGCGATTTGTTATACCATCATTTTATACAGGTGAGGTGAATGTGTAGCCAAACAAGGGGACTCTTGCTGTGGAATGCCATCATCATAGCTCAGGGCTAGGGTCGGGGGTGGGACGGGGGGGTTCAGGGAGGATAGTGGGAGAGGATGAACGGGAGGGTGGAGAGGCTGGATGGGGGAATAAAGGGGGTGGGGAGTATATGGGTGGAGGAGGAGTATGGGGGCTTGAGGGGATGGAGGATGGGGTGGAGCATGTGGAAGGGGGCTGGAGGTGGGATCATGGGGTGGAGCGTGTGGGAGGGGATAGAGAGGGGAGTATTTGGTGGAGTGTATGGGAGCAGGAGAATGGGGTGGAGGGCAAGATGGAAGAGGTGGAGGGGGTGATTGGAGGGGAGGATGGTATGGAGGTGTGAGGTTGGGAGTGGAGGAGTGAGGATGGAGTGGAGGATAGGGAGGACGGCTGGGAGGTGAATGGGAAGGAGGATAGAGTGGGGGAGGATCGAGGAGGGGATGGAGGTGGAGGGGCAGCATGGAGGGGGTTGGTGGTGGAGGCAGTGAGAAAGGGAATGGGGGGAGGGGAGGGAAGATGAAGGGGAGGATGGAGGGGTGGGGAGGATAGAGTGGAAGGGAGGACGGAGGGGAGGATGGAATAGGGTTAAAATGGAGGAGAGGATGGAGTGTGGAGAAAAGTGGGGGGAGGGGGGAGGATGGAGAGAAAAGAGAGGATGGAAGTGGACAGGGGGAGGATGGGGGAGTGAAGGGATGGAGGGAATGATGAAGGTGGTCAGTGTGCCCAAAACCCTATTCTTCCCTCGGCCACAGCCAATCCCGTGCCACCGTCAGGGCGTAGTGACCAGTCCCATTTCTGTGGCTAAATATATTCATAGGTTTGAAAGGCAGAAGAATGGAAAGTATGAATCACATTTAGGAAGCAAA
Organism: Heterodontus francisci; assembly: GCF_036365525.1. Classification (NCBI taxonomy): domain Eukaryota; kingdom Metazoa; phylum Chordata; class Chondrichthyes; order Heterodontiformes; family Heterodontidae; genus Heterodontus; species Heterodontus francisci. The sequence continues at coordinate 29,580,287 of NC_090380.1, read as the reverse complement.
ATTGTCATCCTCTTTAAACCCAATTTTACTGCAGCTCTCGAATGGTTAATTCTACTTAGGTTACATCAGACAATTAATAAGATGCTAACTTTAACAGTCACATTCCTATGGACATTTTTCTTGGAACGCAGTCAGTATATTTTTTAACTTGCAGAGCTTGTGAGATTGCAATTGCTTTTCCACAACTCATTTTTAATTTTACTGATCCAATGGGAAGTCTGGTCCATAGCCAAAATAATTAGAGGTCCTGTCGGGAAACTCTTTTGCAGCTGACTTGATCCCATGTTGAACCCATTGAGGTTTTTCAGCTAGCCAACTGCCAGGAAATTAGCTTTGTAAGCCAGGGAAATATTGTAAATGACCTAATGCAGAAATAATTGCCAGTCTAATCTCAGTAACTGCAGACTAAGACAAAAGACATTCTCAGATATGACCAATTTGGTTGAAATAGCATTTGTCTCAAACTCAGAGGCAATGCTGAGTGTTTCAGCTTTCAAACCTAGTAAAGAAGATATTAAGGGTCATTCATACTACATAACAGCGCAGATCAAAGATGAGACTACAATTATTGTAGCCCCGATTCTCTAGCCCAGAAAGAAAGAATTCCCATTTCTATAAGGCCTTTCACAACCTCAGGCGTCCCAAAACTCCACAGCCAATAAAGTACTTTTTTGAAGCGTTGCACTGTTGTAATGTAGGAAACACAGGAAATAATTTGCACACAACAAACTTCCATAAACATGCTAATGACCAGCCAATCTTTTTTTCTGATGTTGTTAATTGAGGGATAAATGTTGGCCAGGACACTGGGGATAACTCCCCTATCCTCTTCAAAATAGTGCCATGGGATATTTAATGTTAAACCGAGAAGCCGGTGTTCTTCTCCGACCACTGCCTCTTACTGGCCGACTGTCACTTACAGGACGACCAGCGGGTTGGCAGAGGGACGTGGAAGCTCAATGCTACACTGCTGACCCCAGAGAACGTTGAGGAACTCAAAAGGAATTACAAAAGTTGGAGGACCGTGAAACCCCTTTTTGAGTCTCCAGTTCACTGGTGGGAAGCGATTAAGGAGAACATCAAGAGGTTCTTCATCCACAAAGGTGTTCAGAGGGCGAGAGAGAGACTGAGGGAAATGTCCCGACTCCAGAAAAGTATGCAAAATCTGCTCCGGTTGCAGTCGTTGGGGGTGGAGGTCAAGGAGGACCTCCAAGGGGTGAAGAGCCAGCAGGCCTCGCTCTTTGCCAAGGAGGCCTCCAAGATCATCTTCCGGTCCAGAGTCCGCTCCATCGAGCAGGATGAGACGTGCTCGCGTTACTTCTTCCAAAAGGTACACAGAGAGAGAGCTCTGTTATCAGCAGCTTGAAGGAAGAAGATGGCTCGGTAACGTCCACAGTCCGACATACTAAGGATCAGCAAATCCTTTTATGCTGGGCTGTATGACGCAAAGCCCACAGACAGCAGAGCCTCCCAGTCCTTCCTGTCATCTATCACAGAGGTCTTAGATGACAGCAGGAAGGAGAGACTGGACAAGCCGCTAACTCTGGACGAGCTGACAAAGGCTGTCGAATCCTTCGAGACGAGTAAAACTCCCAGAAGCGACGGCTTACCGGTCGAGTTGTACTCGGCCCTGTGGGACTGGGTCGGCCCGGACCTGCTGGAAGTATTCGAGAGTATGCTCCTGGGCGGCAGCATGTCAGAATCCATGAGGAAAGGCATCATCATCCTCATTTACAAGCGGAAGGGGGCGAGGGCAGAAATCAGAAATTGGCGGCCCATCTCACTGCTTAATGTTGACTACAAGATTCTGTCCAAAGTCATAGCCAGTCGAGTCAAATCTGCTCTGGAGTTGGTGATTCACCCTGATCAGTCCTGCACTGTATCCAGCAGGAAGATCTCTGATAATCTCGCGCTACTCAGGGATACGATCGCCTATGTACGGGACAGGAGGGTGGACACCTGCCTCATCAGCCTGGACCAGGAGAAGGCTTTTGACAGGATATCGCACACCTACATGATGGACGTGCTTTCCAAAATGGGGTTTGGGGAGGGAATCCATAATTGGATCCAACTGCTTTACACAAACATCAGTAGCGCAGTCTCAATCAACGGGTGGGAATCGGAAATTTTCCCGATCAAATCTGGAGTCAGACAGGGCTGTCCTCTCTCCCCGGTCTTGTTTGTTTGCTGTATTGAACCCTTTGCTGAGTCTATTAGGAAGGATGCGAGCATAAGAGGGGTGACAATCCCAGGCAGCGGAGGCACTCAGGTTAAAACCTCCCTGTACATGGATGACGTCGCCGTCTTCTGCTCGGATCCGCTGTCCGTGCGCAGACTGATGAGCATCTGCGACCAGTTCAAACTGGCCTCGGGAGCCAATGTTAACCACGGCAAGAGCGAGGCCATGTTCTTTGGGACCTGGGCTAACCGATCCTTTGTCTCCTTCACCATCAGGTCAGATTACCTGAAGGTGCTGGGGATATGGTTCGGAAGGGCCGGGGCGTGCACCAAAACCTGGGAGGAGCGAGTAGCCAAGGTACGACAAAAGTTGGGCATGTGGGGGCAGCGATCTCTCTCCATTGTGGGTAAGAACCTGGTGATCAGGTGCGAGGCGCTCACGTTGTTGCTCTACGTGGCGCAGGTCTGGCCCATACCCCACTACTGCGCTGTGGCAGTCACCCGAGCCATTTTCCGCTTCATCTGGGGATCTAAAATGGACCGGGTCCGGAGGGACACGATGTTCAAATCTCTGGACAAGGGCGGGAAAAATGTACCCAACGTGGCCCTCATCCTGATGACCACCTTTGTGTGCGGCTGCATCAAGCTGTGTGTAGATCTCCAGTACGCAAACTCCAAGTGTCACTACGTGCTGAGGTTCTATCTGTCCCTGGTGTTGCGAAGGATGGGCCAGGTCACATTGCCGCGGAACGCTCCATGCAGTTGGACCATGCCGTACCACCTATCCTTCGTGGAGCAGTTTCTGCGGGAAAACACCTTTGACCACCGGTCCATCAGGCAGTAGTCTACACGGAATGTCCTCAAGGCCCTACGGGCAAAGGAGACAGGGGATCTTGTCGGATGTTTCCCCGAGCAGACCGCCAAAGTCATTTGGTGGAATGCCTCATCACCAGAACTTTCAAACAAGCACCAAGATGTAGCTTGGCTGGAGGTGAGAAGGGCCCGCCCCGTCAGATCCTTTATGCACGCCCGAAGTCTCGCCCCCTCTGCACAATGCCCCCGCGGTGGCTGTGGTGGGGAAGAGACGGTTGCCCGCCTCCTCCTGGAATGTGTCTTTGCAAAGCAGGTGTGGAAAGAGATGCAGTGCTTTTTGTCGAGGTTCATCCCAAGCAGCTCTGTAACACAGGAGTCTGTGCTCTACGGGCTGTTCCCAGGGACGCACACCAAGACAAACATCAACTGCTGCTGGAGGACCATCAATTCGGTGAAAGACTGCCTTTGGTCTGCCCGAAACTTGCTGGTCTTCCAGCGCAAAGAGTTGTCCACGACCGAATGTTGCAGACTGGCACATTCCAAGGTCCAGGACTACGTGCTGAGGGACGCACTAAAGCTTGGGGCAGCCACAGCAAAGACTTAATGGGGAAAGACCACAGTGTAAGGTCCCCTCCACCAAGTTGAACTGAGGGGCTGGATTCATGGGGAACCCCTCGAACTGTATCGGTAAAATTGTGTGTGCTGTAAATGTAAAAATGTATATGTCATGACAATGAAATGGAAGGGTTGTGAGGCAACTCATAATTGTATAGAAGGAAACTGATCACCTTTGCACTGTTTGTATTTTTTGACTTGTTGCTGTTTTAAACTGTTTGGGAATGTAATTTTTACAGATTTTTATGAATAAAGTATATTTTGAAAATAAAAAAAAGTTAAACCGAGAAGGTAGACGTGGCCTCGGTTTAATGCCCCATCTGAAAGGTGGAATCTCCGACAGTGCAGTACTCCCTCAGTGTTGCACTGGAGTGTCAGCCTGGATTCTGTGCTCAAGTCTCTGCACTGGGGCTTGATGTCACATGGCAGCTAATTTGTGCAAATCCTTCTACCAGTCTGGGATGTGCCCACATATCTGGATTCAGGCCAGAATCATGGCTTGAACCAGCCAAAACATTGTTACAGCACTCTCAATGGCAAGCCAATGGGGCACCAATGGCATCTTCCTGGGTGTTGGGGCTTTGCGTGCGCCCCCAGTGTCATCGCCTTATGCTGCATATTGTGACCAAGAGGGGACCCTATACTTGCCCAGTTTATTCATATCAGGCGACCTGCCTTGATCTCACATACTGTGGCAGGGTCAGCACTGAGGGTGCTGCATTCCGACTGCATTCCGACGTCTACCCCAGGCTGGGCAACCTGTGAAGATTTAGACCTCATGAACTTTAGGCACATCTCCCTGAAGGTTCCACATAAGCAGGGAATGATGGAGGAGGTCCCTGTAGAGTTTAGCTATAAGCATTATTATAGAATTGGTGTCACTGCTTTTTGGATGAATAATCCAGAGAAATTAAGCTCAAATCCCACCATGGCAGCTTGACAATTGTAATTCAGTTTTTAAAAGAATCTGAAATATGTCATTTTCTCAGTTAACTACAGCCATTCTCTGCCACTGGGACTTTTTCTCAGTTAAGTAAAAGTTTGCTGTCTTGAATTGATCTCTTCCATTTATCCAAAAACTCTCACACAAAGTGAATTTTGTAAAATTACAGATTTCTCCTTAATCAGCATCTTCGCACTGAAAAAGGGAATAAAAGTCACTGAATCTCTTCTCCCACTATTAAATAAATGAAAATAATCAGTTGTACAACGGGGTTTTAAAAATGCTTTTCTGAGGTCCAGCCTCAAAGGCAGAATAATTATTAACTGAGGTATCGCAGGATGTAAAAGTAATGCAATGCTGAAAGGATTCAGTATAGCCTCCAGGCTAAAGGTATCCAGTAACACAGAAATACATTTAACACTTCACACAGTGTTTAAACCAAGCTTCACTAACAGGTCACTTAAAGTAACTGCCTATTCGTACATAGCAAGTGAAAAATATAATCTGCACTAAGAATAAACACACTTAACAGATGCCTGCAGCACAACCCATGCAGAGTGCCAGTTATAAAGACCCTAATGTTCCCAATAAGAAATAGAAAACCATTCCTCTTTATGCAAAGGGATATCTTAGGGATCAATCTCTCTCACAATAGGCAAGCTGAACAGTCAACAACATCTTCACATAATTGCCCTCATACCAATCAAAAACCACGTCAGTTGTGGCTGTGAGTCAGAAGATTCCAGCTCCAAAGACTTGAGCACATAATCCATGTTGACGCTTCAGTCAGTACTAAGGGATTGCTGCACTGTCAGAGGTACTGTCTTTCAGCTGAGATGTTAAATTGATGCTCTGTCAAACACAATCTGTGGGAGCTTGCTGTGCACAAACTGGCTGCTGTGTTTCCCTATAGTGCATCAGAAATTACAAATCAGAAATACTTCATTGACTGTAAAACATCCCATGGCACTATTTCAAAGAAGATGTTCCCGATGGTGGGGGAGTCCAGAACCAGGGGTCATAGTCCACGGATATGGGGTAAACCTTTCAGGACTGAGATGAGGAGAAATTTCTTCACCCAGAGAGTGGTGAGCCTGTGGAATTCACTACCACAGAAAGCAGTTGAGGCCAAAACATTGTCTGTTTTCAAGAAGGAGTTAGACATAGCTCTTGGGTCTAAAGGGATCAAAGGGTATGGGGCGAAAGCAGGAACAGGCTACTGAGTTGGATGATCAGCCATGATCATAATGAATGGCGGAGCAGGCTCGAAGGGCCAAATGGCCTACTCCAGCTACTATTTTCTATGTTCCTATGTTTCTATGTTAAGAGCAGGGAAGTTATCTCCAGTGTCCTGGACAATACTCATCTCTCAATCAACATCATAAAAACGGATTATCTGGTCATTATCACATTACTGTTTGTGGGAGCTTGCTGTGCGCAAACTGGCTGCTGTGTTTCCCTATAGTGCATTAGAAATTACAAATCAGAAATGCTTCATTGGCTGCAAAGCACTTTGGGATATCCTGAGGCGATGAAAGGTGCTATACAAATGCAAGTTCTTCCTTTCAAGATTTCTGCACGGTTGCACACGTGCACATCATAGAGGGAACATTGGTTGTGCACAATGCACAGTTCATTCCTGGTTGCTGTTCTCCTACGCACCCGCACAGCTTCAAGGGAACATTGGGTGTGGCCCTTGACAGTGCTGTGGAAACAGAGAGAGCACTCTTACTCCTCCTGGCTCCAAACGAATTTAATTTGAAATAAAAAAATGCCTTTTTCAGTGGCGGCCAACTGCAAGGCCCCTTCCAGGCCTGGCAAACCTGAGGGAACCCAATCAGTGCAGCCAAATTACCTCAATGGAAAAGAAAATGTAGGCAGGGTGTACAAATGCCTGCTAATTCAATGTCTTCCATTTTAACCTACTATCAAACACCGATTTAACCCACTCGGCCCCCATCCCATAATGTCTGAGAAAGCAAGACCACAAGAGTGTACTTGCATCTCCGCAAACCCAAAGCTCAGTACAAAAGGAGCTGTCAAGAGGATTGCATAATCCTTTTGGGTCCTTAGGCACAGAGGGTTCATTCAGGCAATGGGAGCAGCCACCTTGTCTTTCGGAACAACTATGTCTGCACAATCTGACGACTTGGATATAAATTGCGAAGTGATTGATGGCGACCGTTTTTAATTTTTACCAGTATCTGCACTTGCCAATCCATGTCTCATTTTCTTTTGTGAATCACTGGAGACAGTTTAAATCAAATTTCTAGTTGAACATGAATCTACCTAGTGAACAGACTTTACAGTTAAGGTTGAACAATTTGTAGACAGTTGCTTGAAGGTACAATTTACTGCAAGGTTTGGCACTAAATGTAAATAAAAGAATAAGAACCTGTGTTCAATGCACATTGTCTGCTTCAGAATCACTGCTGGGAGTAAAATAGTATAATGCACAATAATGCAGTGGCCCTGGGTTAATGATGGTTTCCATGCCAACTATTGCTATACAGCAATTGAGAAGATCATTTCCAACAGAGTTAATGATTTCTCATGCTTCACATAGTGTTTCTGTTTCTACACAGGTTGAAGGAACACCCCGAGATCATGGCCAAGGAGGTCCAAAGGCATTGAAAGTGGATCTTCAAGGCTCAACACCACCTGAGGCACCCATAAGGGGAACTTTTAGTCCCTGCCTGGGAGAACAGCTTCATTAACATTTGAACAGAATGGCTGAGTTCTCCTAAACATCAATGGTAGATCAGCAGAAACCCCATTCACACAATGTTTCCTTCAAAAATATGGTGGTCCATCAGGAGATGGAAACTCCCAGCGTTAATGCCCTCAGAGTTACGAGGGTGGGGTGATAAGCGTGGGCTTGTCAGCAACATCCAAGAACAAATTTCAAAAATCTGCGTTCATGCACACTTTAACCATAAACTTTTGTAACTATAATTGGCCCCAACTCCTCTGTTGTAGGTATTGCTTCAAAGTAAATCAATCCTTTAATTGGAACTATTGCTTAACAAAATAAATCATTGAGTTTCAGGGAAAGGCTTCCTTCTTTTGTAGCTATCCTTCAGATCCATTTTCCAGCTTTTATCACAATTGGCGGCAGCGCCTTCAGCTGTCAAGGCTTGAAGCTCTGGAATTGCCTCCTTAAATCTCTCGCTTCCTCTCCAACTCTCTCTCCTCCTTTAAGATGCTTCTTGAAAACAAGCTTTGGGTCATCTGTCCTAATAGCTCCTGATGTAGCTTGGTATCAAATTTTGTTCAGTAGCTCTCCTGTGAAGTGCCTTGGATGTTTTACTGTGTTAAAGGCGCTATATAAATGCAAGTGTCATTGCATTCTTACCTGGTCACTTGGAAACCGCCCCATATTCTCTTCTCAAAAGAATACATTTTCAGAATTTAAATGCCAATCCATTGGATAATATGAAGTACTGCTGACTGAGAGTTATGGAAACAGTGTGATATGTGGCAGTAATAAGTATAGTATAAATGGTTCATGTCACATTGTAATTGATGATGGTCCAAGTGGAGAAACGATGGAGGTGGAAATCAGATTTAGGAGAGAATGTTTTTAGATTAGATTAGAGATACAGCACTGAAACAGGCCCTTCAGCCCACCGAGTCTGTGCCGACCATCAACCACCCATTTATACTAATCCTACACGAATCCCATATTCCTACCAAACATCCCCACCTGTCCCTATATTTCCCTACCACCTACCTATACTAGTGACAATTTATAATGGCCAATTTACCTATCAACCTGCAAGTCTTTTGGCTTGTGGGAGGAAACCGGAGCACCCGGAGAAAACCCACGCAGACACAGGGAGAACTTGCAAACTCCACACAGGCAGTACCCAGAATCGAACCCAGGTCCCTGGAGCTGTGAGGCTGCAGTGCTAACCACTGTGAAGTGAATGGACAACCTGTTTTACAACCCCAATGCAATAGACGATGGAGTGGGGTGTGAAACAAGCTATGGCCCATCTTGCATTACTGCCCAATACCATCGAGTGAGCAGAACCTGCCTTAGTGATCTGTTCAATGTGATCTATTTATGACAATTTTAAGGGTGTTGTCTTCTCACAGAATGTATGAGAAACCTTTTTTTGTTTGAAGTCAGGGCACCAAATCAGAGGATCTGGCCACCAAAGTAGCACCGTTATTGCACTTGCGAGTGATGCAGCTATATGGACCATTTCCCTGCTTAAAGTTTCCTTTAAAGTTTACCAGATACTTTTCTAAGGAAGACAGTTCCCCTTTAAATCATTGCAAATGATTTATGGGCCAAAATGTGAAACAGGGCTTCCAAGGGGCCTGGCTCATAGAAGATCCAGTTTAATCACACATGTGGCCCCTTTAAGTAAAGATTCTAATTCTGTGAGCCTTCTTGTTCATATTATTCAGAGAACACCATGAATAGTTAAAGTTTCAACAGCCAATTGGCATGTTTGTTTTTCTCATTAAACTTTACAATCCTGTATTCATGATTGTAATATTGTTTCAGTGCTTTAAGTGTTGTAATACACTCGCAAAAGAAATTCATTGCCTTTCCCCTGAATTCCCATTCATCTCTCCTTCCCCCAGTGAATTAAAACTGGGACAAGGTTCAATTGAGATGGTATCTTGAGAATTCCAAAAACGACAGAATTCTCTCTGATTCTCTTTGTGCAGAAGTGATTACGAGAGTAGCATTGGTTAGTAAGTAACTTTATGTAGAAGTTGTTTAATGCTGGAAGGTTTAGCAGTCACTGTTGTGGACAAGGCGCCTCGCAGCACCAAATAAAGAAGGCTTTGCTCCAATATCAGCAGGCAAGGTCTCTGTTGTCTAGGAGACCCCTCCCCATGCCAGAAAAGCACAAATAACTCAGTGTTAACAGAGTGAGGTTATAATTGAAGGGCAGAATCTAAAGAGATTAGTGCTTTTTGGACAGCTCTTCCACCTGCTTCCTGGATGCAAACTGGGGGTTTCTGTCTGCTTGGTGCTGCTGCCTGTTGGTTCAGCAACAAATACCCTTTGATGACAGTGAAACTTATCTGCATTTAGAAGAGCAGTGGCGACAGCAATCGGTGCCAACATCAAAAACAATAACTCACAGTGTTACTTGGCAGCTTCACAGCCATTATCAAAAGGTGCGCCAAGAGAAAACACCTCACCTTAGTGGATTGTTCGCTGCGTGTCCATCATCTTTCATAGATGGAAGGATGCCAACCATTAGAAAAGCAGGAATAAGAACAGAAAGTGCTGGAAATACTCAGCAGGTCTGGCAGCATCTGTGGAGAGAGAAGCAGAGTTAACGTTTCAGGTCTGTGACCTTTCAGCAGAACACAGAGTTCAGGCAGCAGTGTGTACCACCTACAAGATGCACTGCAGCAATGCATCAAAGCTCCTTAGACAGCACCTTCCAAACCCACGACCTCTACCACCTAAAATGCCATGGGAACACCATGACCTGCAGGTTCCCCTCCAAGCCACAAACTATCCTAACTTGGAACTATATCACCGTTCCTTCACTGTCACTGGGTCAAAATCCTGGAACTCCCTTCCTAACAGCACTGTGGGTGTACCTATCTCACAAGGACTGCAGCAGTTCAGAAAGGCGGCTCACCACCACCTTCCCAAGGGCAATTAGGGATGGGCAATAATTGCTGTCCTGGACAGTGACGCTCACATCCCATGAATCAATAAAAAAAATTTAGCAAGAGTTATAGAATAAGTTACCAATGAAAATCATTGTTAGGGTTAATATAAATGGGTTGAATAGGTGGTTAGATGATCTTCTGAAGAGGGATGAGATTGAGGGACAGGACTCAGGGGATAGAGGGGCAATAAAAAAGGAACGGGCATGTTGGTAAAAAGAAATCCACTTGTAATAGAGGCCCTGAGGTTCCAGCTGTGGTTCACTGGTAGTACTCTGGTCTTTGAGGCAATATGTTGTGGATTCAAGTCTCACTCCAGCTACTTGTGCTCATAATCTAGGCTGTCACTGCATTGCAGTACTGAGGGTGTGCTTCACTGTCTGAAACGCCATCTTTCATATGAAACAATAAACTGAGGCTCTGTCTGCTCTCTCTAGTGGTTGTAAAAGATCCCATGGCTCTATTTTGAAGAAGTGAATGCTGGTGTCCTGACTGCTATTTATCCCTGAGCCAACATCATTGAAAACAGATTGGGCTGAACCTTGCTGGAAAATTAACTGTGTTTTAATGACACACACTGTTATTAACCTGCAGTTATATGCAGATGAGTCCCAAGGCCCATTTACAGTCAAGCCTCGGGCTGACCTCTGTGGACATGAGGCCCATGTCATGCCAGTTTCCTGTGCCAGGTCAATTTCTCAGCTTTATTACAACCCATTATGACCAATACCTCTGACACTTTGTTCATGAGTGATGGAATAATGGGGTGAGTTCTTAAGATATTGCAGTTTCACAAACTCAACCCCTCCTATTGAACAACATTTTGGAAGTAGAGCAAGAACGGGAAAATGCTTCGCAAAAAAGTGAAAGAGCTTGCAGAATTAAAGGAGTATCAGGGGCATTTGTAGGAAAAACTGCAGCCTTGTGTATGTTTCTAATGTGGAGGTGACCGTACTCCCACAGCTCACCCACACTTTGATGGCCAGACACTGAAACATACTGGGGAATAAATTTGTCTTGGGCAATAGCCAATTGGAAGCCTGTTTTACGCTCAACAGAAGTCAATTAGGCTGAGTGCTTGTTTTTATTCATTCACAGGATGTGGACATCACTGTCAAAGCCAGCATTCATTACTTAAATTGTCCTTAACTGAATGGCTTGCTATGCCACTTCTGTGGGCAGTTACAGCCAACCACATTGCTATGGGTCTGGATTTACATATAGGTCAGACTGGGCAACAACAGCAGATTTCCTTCCCTAAAGAGTATTTGTGAACCAGAAGGGTTTTTACGACAATCCAATAGTTCTATGGTCACCATTATTAATACTAGCTTTTTATTCCAGATTTATTTGTTAAGTGAATTTAAGTTCCTAGCTCCTCTGGTCGGATTTGAACTCATGTTACAGATCACTAGTCCAGGTAACATAACCATGATACTGCTTCACCCAGCATTATGTGGGCTAATGCCCATGACAAGTTTCTACCCCTATGTTTTTGTTCGGCTGGCCTTAATTCCCGGTAACACTTGCTGCTCTGTGGAGTGCAAGGGAGGGGGACAGTTTGCAAGAAGTCAACCCCTCCTCATTTGACTGGCCCATCTATAAATTTAGATGCAAATACCAGGTATGAGAGAACAGTCCAGAAAGTGCAGCTCTCCGTCAAGTCCATTTGGACCAGATACATCCATCTGGCAAGACTTCAAACTGAAACATCCACTCACAAAAAAATTGGGGTTATCCAATGCATTGGCCAACATGGATTAAGTTCGCAATCGACTGTCCTTTCAATCTTCACTGAGGACAATTTTCTGCACATTTTCCACAACCTTATTGTTATCCCAGCTCTCAAGTAGCCTGATATTATCAAATATGATCTATTTTCCAAGTAACCATTTAGGTTAGCATCCTTCAACCGAATTTGACTGTTTCCTCCAAGCATATTTAAACTTAATGGGGCCCTCATGTCAGAGCTCTCCTGTGATCCTGATTGTTTCAAAGGCAGCATAGGGATTTCCTGTAGATGGCGGGTGGATTGAAAAGGGAGGTGAAATTCTTGTCCAGATTAAAAGTTATTCAAATAAAATCCATCCAGACCAAGTTGACTTTAAATGGTGCCAACATTGGGTGATGATACACCATTATACAACACTGCAATAGCCCCCACTCCTGCTGCTAAGTGCTTACCATAGATACAGGAATGGCATTTGAGCTGCACTGAAGCACAGTACTGTGTGGTACTAAGGGAAGTGCTGTCTTTCAGGAGAGACATTAAACTGAGTTTCAGTTTGCCTGTTGAGGTGGATATAAAAGATTCCAATTGGACACAAGTGGGAGAGGACTAAACACTCTCACATTGACCTGACCAACATTCTTCCCTCAAACAGCATTTACCATTTGTAGTACCCTGTTGTGAGCAGATTGGTGGCCATATTTGCTGATGTAATAACAGTAATTGTATTTCAAGCATAATTCATTGGCTGCAACGCATTTGAGATACCCTGAGAAGGTATTACTAGTTCTTTCTTTATTATTCTGTTTACTTGGTTAGAAAGAGGCAAAATTTGCAATTACACAAGGAAAGGTTGGACATAACTGAAAATTGTTCTTTTTTGCTTGGGAGCACTGATTAATGGAGCCCCTCAGGGATATGGCTTTAGTCGGCGGTTTTTCAAGATTTTCATTAAAGATGGGAATGAGAGGATTTGAGGTAGAATTTCCAATTTTGTTGATCTGGACCAAGCTCTGTGGTTTGGCAAATTGTCTTAGGGAGTGGAAATTATCCAGAGGGATTTAGAAAATTTAGCATTTGAATAGGAAATAGTATTAAAATATAATAGGCAAATGTGCAAGAATTGGTAATGATGTGAAATATTAACCCTTTTACTGCTCTGCTGCTCCAATAGTACTTTCTCTCATCTGCCGTAAGTATCCCAAGAGATAAATAATATAATTGGATGCACTGGCAATATATTCAATCATGTTAACTAATGGAAGACATAGAAGCATACTTTAGAAACTGGAAAAGGCCTTTAGGTTCCAGAATAGTGGGTCTCAGTTAAATCCTCTGTGACTTATGGATATAATAACAAGGGGAAGATTTTAATTTACTGCAGCAACATCAGAAAGGAATCATCACTCCGTCAACTCTACGGGATGTCTGGTTGAAATTGGATAGGCAGAGGTCATTAACAAGGAATGATGAAAGGTCATTGACCTGAAACATCAACTGTTTCTCTCTACACAGGTGCTGCCTGACCTACTAGGTGCTTCCATTAGGTACTCTTTTTATATCAACAGGGTACAGTTCAGCTGAGATTTGGGTAATCACTCTCGCTCCCAGGCAATTTATTAAAGATGACATTCAGTATCTATCAAAGAGGTTTGTGTAAGCAGTCTATATTCTAATAAATAGTACATTAATTCTCAAGGCAGAACCAAACTAGATAATAGAGCCCAACAGATAAATGCTCAAATTGAAAAACAAATTAATCTCTTCATGAAGGTAACTCAACGATTTTATGCCTAGATCATAGGTAATATCGAGTGTAGAAGATGTTTCCATCATTCCCATATACCAAATTGCTATTTGACTGGAACTCAGCCTTTGTTCAGTTTAGGCATCCTCGCCTCTGAGTCAGAAGGTCACAGGTGCAAGCCCCCTTACAGAGACTTGAGCACATCATCCAGGCCGATACTTCAATGCAGTAGCAAGGGATCACTGCATTGTCTTTGGATGAAACGCTAAACCAAAGCCTTCACAGGTGGACATTAAACATCCCAGAACACTATTTGTAAACGATCAGGAGAGTTCTCCCCTAACCAATCACTCAACCAACATCACTAAAACAGTTTATCTGGTCAGTACCTCATTGCTGTTTGTGGGACTTTGCAGGGAAAAAAAGAAATAATGAACTTGCATTTATATAGCACCATACACAAGCTCGGAACATCCCAAAGTATTTTACATCTAGTAAAGTACTTTTGAAGTCTAGTCACTGTTGTGATGTAGGAAACATGCCAATTTGTGCACAGCAAGATCCCACAAACAGCAATGTAATAATGACCAGATAATCTGTTTTAGTGATCTTGATTGAGGGATAAATATTGGCTAGGATACTAGGGATAACTCCACTGTTCTTCAAAATAGTGCCATGGAATCTTTTACATCCTGTTATGACAGTGCTTCTATATTTTTTGTTAGGATTTTTTGAGGACTCATGTATTTTAGAATTATGGACACTGTTTTATTTGGGAAAACTGAAACGGATTCCATGGATGATTTTATCACTGTGGTCATTCAAAAGAGGTCATTGGAAGGTCTTTTGGACTCAGTTTTTAAACAACCCTTACCGGAAGTCACCAGTGTTCAGATAAATCAGGGGCTTTTTGACTTGGGGGAGATGTTTACTGAGAAGTGACAGGTCATGTTTATGGGGATCAGGAGGCTTGACTCTTGAAATAATGGGCTGAATTTTATTAGCGCGCCACAATAATGAGTGGGGGCTCATTTAAATGGAGGGGGCGGAGCGGCCACCCCCGATGACGTAGAGGGAGCGGCCGCTCCGTACCCGACAATGGTGTCCAGTGCCACCACGCAGGCTCCGGCACCATTTTTAAAGCGCTTCAAACCCTTAGGAAAAATTGTAATTTTTAAAGTGATATAGTGGTGCATTCTATGTCAAAAATTAAATAAATGCTGGAGGCCCATTCCCACCCATTCTCTCATCCCACGTCCAGTACTGACTGACCCCTCACATTGAGGAACCCCCCAATTTACCTCAAAGACGGAAGAACTTTTGAGAAAAGGCCACTTTTGAAGCACACGGGCCTTTTTCTTAATGGATCAACCTCAGCTAATTGTCCTTTCACAATACCCCTCAACTCTTCCTCTCTATTGAAATGTGTCTGGTTGTCTCTTGACCCTATTTACATTGTCCATTATGATGGTCTTCTTTAATCCTATTTGGCCCTGAACTAAGATTCGTACCCAATTATCCTCTGCACCCCAAAAACTGCCTCCTGCCATTTCTGTAACATTGCCTACCTCTGCCCCTAACTCATCTCATCTGCTGCTGAAACCCTCATCCATGCCTTTGTCACCTCTAGTGCTTTATTCTGACACTCTCTTGGTCAGCTTCTCATCATTTACTCTCCTAAAACCTCAGCTCAGTCAAAACTCTGCTGCAATACCCTATCCTGCATCAGGTCCCTGCTCACCCATCACCCCTATACTCACTGGCCTACAACATCTCAACATTAAAATTCACATTCTGCAGGACTCTACTAGTGACCAGTCTCCACACAAAACCACTTCTGTTAAGAAAACTGAAAGCTGTAGTAAAAAGTAAAATGCAAGAACATATTGTGTAAAAAGACCAAGAAAGGAAGTAACATTCACATAAAGAAATCAACAGAAGAGAACAATTAAAGAGAAGAAATGATAAGTGATATTAAAGATACAGATCAGCCATGATCTGGTTGAATGGTCGAGGGCTGAATGGTCTCCCCCAGTTCTTATGTTCTTAGATGACAAGTGGAATTCAATGTAATATATCTCTGGATGGGTCAGCATGATTGATCCTGCTACCACTTATTGTCTAATCTTCTTGTCAAGTGATTTCCCAGAGAAATATCTATGGCAGTGCCTCTGTATCATAATGAAGTGCAATATTCTATGCAAGCTGCCTGCTGGTAATTGATTTTCAATGAACTCAATAGTGCTAGTACTCCCATATCGTAAACACACATCTCAACTAAACACATGGTACAATATGGTGAAGTGATTTATGACTTTAATCCTCACAGGGACAAAACCAAATCTGGCGTACATCCCTATGAATCTCCTTTAATTAAGTCAAACCAGACAAATTCTTATAGACACTTTTTTGGGTCCAAAGAACTGAACTAGCTTTCCCTCAAAGAAAGAAAACTAACAGAGAATATTACCATCTTTCGGATAGCCTATTTTTAATAATTATGGTTAAGTCATAAACATCCCAGATATTATAAGGGTCTGGTAAACTCTCTTCAATATGTATCCCTCCACTTAAAGAGACACAGAGAGGGGGTTCTTGTAGTTGTACACAGAATGCTACATGAGACAATTTATTAACTTCTTTATATTTATCATAGAATTTAACATGTAATACACTTGTACACATAATACGC
The DNA here is from genome assembly GCF_036365525.1 of Heterodontus francisci. Lineage (NCBI taxonomy): Eukaryota > Metazoa > Chordata > Chondrichthyes > Heterodontiformes > Heterodontidae > Heterodontus > Heterodontus francisci. The sequence goes on along the minus strand of NC_090380.1, from coordinate 29,563,918 downwards.
ATGTCAGAATATCAAATATTACTAAGAGATATAACACATAATCTTATTTCTAACATAGAATCCAAAAGTTTAACGCTGCTAATGTTACAGCAAAATATCTTAGAATATCAAAAAAATTTTAAAGTAAACTTTTACCTTAAATTCCCTGAGTAAGGCAAAGGGTGAGATGTATTTTTTGAGGAATTCAATCTTTGCTTCAAAAACTCTCATGTTTATATGTTGCTGAGGTATCATCTGAATTTTTAGTATATAGGTGGTTCCTTTCTGTATGTTTTTCCTGCTTTCAAAATCCATTTAATGTTTTGTTGGAATTCGCCTATTCTTGAAGTTGTGAGCATTTAGCTTGTCAAAATGTTTATAATTGTGTTTACTTGACCTCTTTTTCCTGTAAGTCCATTCCCATTTATTGTTTTCTTATCTATAATTGCCTTTCTTATGGTACCTTAAAGCAACCTTTTGAGCTGATCTGTCTGCATCAACAACTCCATAAACTAATTAAGTTTATTGCAACCTCTCACTGATGTCACAGAGGATATTTCAATGTGTGTGTTTATCTTCCAAGTCCCCAACAGCAGAGACACTGAAATGGATTTCCCAACTTGTTTCTGGTTCATAACAAGGACCTTGAAAGACCTTGCAATATTTAACTCTACCTTCTTAAAGGGGAATGTCAGTGAATCTTAAAAACTGACCATTTATTTAATCTTTAATTCTAAAAGGTATAATATATTAACTATATCTAAATGCTACCTAATTTAGTCTATTACACCTATATTCCATCACAATGGTTTTTGGTCTGATGATGAGGTGCTTTTATAAACTCTTGCATCTGAGTTAGAAGATTTGAGGGTCCACGCCTGATTCCAGAGGGTTGAGTACATCATCTCGGCTGATGTTCCAGTAGAGTCCTGAGGGAGCACAGCACTGTCTGACATGCTGGCCTTAACATTCTGCAATGTATTGCCTATATTTTCGGCGTTATGGTTTTGGATCCAAAATGGCATCACGAGCATACACTTCTGGTGTGGGCCATGCCAGATGCCATTTTGGGTAGGTCGTTGGCGTGGGCACTAAGAGTATGCATTGGAAGTATAAAGAGTAGGCAGATTGTGACATCAGTCAGCATGCAATGCTGATTTATATACGAACATAAGAAATAGGAACAGGAGTAGGCTGCTCAGCCCCTCGAGCCTGCTCCGCATTCAATAAGATCATGGCTGATCTGATTGTAACCTCGACTCTACATTCCCGCCTACCCCCGATAACCTTTCACCCCCTTGCTTATCAAGAATCTATCTACCTCTGCCTTAAAAATATTTAAAGACTCTGCTTCCACCACCTTTTCAGGAAGAGAGTTCCAAAGACTCATGACCCTCTGAGAGAAAAAAAATTCTCCTCATCTCTGTCTCAAATGGGCAACCCCTTATTTTTAAATAGTGACCCCTAGTTCTAGATTCTCCCACAAGAGGAAATATCCTTTCCACATCCACCCTGTCAAGACCCCTCAGGATCTTATGTTTCAATCAAGTCGCCTCTTACTCTTCTAAACTCCAATGGATACAAGACTAGCCTGTCTAACGTTTCCTCATAACACAACCCGCCCATTCCAGGAATAAGTTGAGTAAACCTTCTCTAAACTGCTTCCAGTGCACTTACATCCTTCCTTAATTAAAGATACCAATGCTGTGCACAGTACTCTAGATGTGGTCTCACCAATGCCCTGTATAACTGAGGAATAACCTCCCTACTTCTGTATTCAATTACTCTCACAATAAATGATATTTTATTTGCTTTCCTAATTATTTGCTGTACTTGTATGCTAACCTTTTGCGATTCATGCACTAGGACACCCAGATCCCTCTGCATCTCAGAGTTCTGCAATCTTTCACCATTTAGATAATATGCTTCTTTTTATTGTTCCTGCCAAAATGGACAAGTTCACCCTTTGTAGCCTCCTTATGTCCTCTTCACAACTTACTTTCCTACCTATCTTTGTGTCAACAGTAAATTTAGCAACCATACCTTCGGTGCCTTCATCTAAGTCATTTATGTAAATTGTAAAGAGTTGAGGCCCCACCACTGATCCCTGTGGCACACCACTCGTTACATCTGGCCAACCAGAAAATGACCCATTTATGCCTACTTTCTCCTGTTAGCTAGCCCATCTTCTATCTACACCAATATGTTACCACTACACCATGAGCTTTTATTTTCTGCAATACCCTTTGCTGTGGCATCTTATCAAACGCCTTCTGGAAATCTAAGTACGGTACATCCACCAGTTCCCCTTTAATCCACAGCACATGTTACTACTTTAAAGAACTCCAATAAATTGGTTAAACATGATTTCCTTTTCACAAAACCATGTTGACTCTGCCTGATTAACCTGAATTTTCCTTTTCCCCAAAACAGATGTTAAGCTAACTGTGCTGTTTCCGGCTTTCTGTCTCCCTCCCTTTTTGAATAAAGGAGTTACATTTGCTATTTTGCAATCTAATGGAACCTTCCTTGAATCTCGGGAATTTTGGAAAATTAAAACCAACACATCAACTATCTATAATAAAAGCAAAATACTGCGGATGCTGGAAATCTGAAACAAAAACAAGAAATGCTGGAATCACTCAGCAGGTCTGGCAGCATCTGTGGAAAGAGAAGCAGAGTTAACGTTTCGGGTCAGTGACCCTTCTTCGGAACTGACAAATATTAGAAAAGTCACAGATTATAAGCAAGTGAGGTGGGGGTGGGGCAAGAGAGAACAAAGGAGAAGGTGCAGATTGGACCAGGCCACATAGCTGACCAAAAGGTCACGGAGCAAAGGCAAACAATATGTTAATGGTGTATTGAAAGACAAAGCATTAGTACAGATTAGGTATGAATACACTGAATATTGAACAGCAGCAAGTACAAACCTGAAAAGAACAGTGGGTAAGCAAATTGAACAAACTAAGATGAAATGAAATAAATGCAAAAAAAGATTGTAAAAAATGTAAAAAAGAATGTTAAAAAAAGGAAGAAAAAATAACTAAAAATGAAAGTAAAATGGGGGGCTGTCATGCTCTGAAATTATTGAACTCAGTGTTCAGTCCGGCAGGCTGTAGTGTGCCTAATCGGTAGATGAGATGCTGTTCCTCGAGCTTGCGTTGATGTTCACTGGAACACTGCAGCAATCCCAGGACAGAGATGTGAGCATGAGAGCAGGGGGGAGTGTTGAAATGGCAAGCAACCGGAAGCTCAGGGTCCTGCTTGTGGACTGAGCGGAGATGTTCCGCAAAGCGGTCACCCAGTCTGCGCTTGGTCTCCCCAATGTAGAGGAGACCACACTGTGAGCAGCGAATACAGTATACTACATTGAAAGAAGTACAAGTAAATCGCTGCTTCACCATCTCCCTGTCCAGTTTATTACTAGACGATATCGGTAGTTTACATAAATTAAGATACAGAGATCTAATACAAGAAGGTCGGAGTTGCAAATGTGGCCTGGACTCAGGTTGCTGTACTGCAGGGCAATGGCAAAAGCAGTCTCTGCTTCTGTAACAGTCCCAAGATTACATTCAAAACATCAAAAAATTAACAGCCCAAAGTTATGAAAACAGAACTTATTGCTAGTCACTTCTTTTAGGACCCTAGGGTGAAGTCCATCAGGACCCGGGGACCTGTCAGCCCACAGCTCCAACAATTTGTTCAGTACCAGTTCCTTGGTGGTTGTTATTTTATTTATTTATTTATTTAGAGATGCAGCACTGAAACAGGCCCTTCGGCCCACCGAGTCTGTGCCAACCATCAACCACCCATTTATACTAATCCTACATTAATCCCATATTCCCTACCATATCCCCACAATTCTCCTACCACCTACCTACACTTGGGGCAATTTATAATGGCCAATTTACCTATCAACCTGCAAGTCTTTGGCTGTGGGAGGAAACCGGAGCACCTGAAGGAAACCCACGCAGTCACAGGGAGAACTTGCAAACTCCACACAGGCAGTACCCAGAATCAAACCCAGGTCGCTGGAACTGTGAGGCTGCTGTGCTAGCTACTGTGCCACATGTTTCTTGAGTTCCTCCCTCCCTTCCATTTCCTGATTTACGGCTATTTCTGGGATGTTCCTGGTATCCTCTGCAATGAAGACTGATGCAAAATACCTGTTCAATTCATCTACTATCTCCTTATTTTCCCTTATTAATTCCCCAGACTCACTTTCTGTAGGACCAATGCTCACTTTGTTAACTCTTTTCTTTTTAAAATCTCTATAGAAACTCTTATTATCTATTTTTATATTTCGAGCTAGCTTTCTCTCATTTTCAAATTTTTCCCTCCTTATTAATCTTCCAGTCATTCTTTGCTGTTTTTTATATATTCTGTCCAATCTTCTGACTTGCCACCAATCTTTGCACAATTATGTGCTTTTTCTTTAAATTTGATACTATCTTTAATGTTTTTTAGTTAACCAAAGGGTCCTCCCTTTGGAATTTATCTTTCTCATTGGAATGTATGTATTCTGTGTATTCTGAAATATTCCCTTAAATGTCTGCCACTGTATCTTTATTGACCTATTCCTTAACCTAATTTGCCAGTTCACTTTAGCTAGCTCTGCTTTCATGCCTTCATAATTGCCCTGATTTAAGTTTAAAATACTAATCTTAGACCCACTCTTCTTCCTCAAACTGAATGTAAAATTCAATCATATTATGATCGCTGTTGCCTTGGAGCGACTTCACTATGAGGCCATCAATTACGGGTCTAGTATAGCCTGCTCTCTGGTTGGTTCAAGGTCGTGCTGTTGTAAGAAATTATCTCGATTTCCTCATCAAGGCTATCTTTGCCCATCTGATTTTTCTAGTCCATATGAAAATTAAAATTCCCTCAGGATTATCGCTGTACTTTTCTGACAGGCTCCCATTATTTCTTCCTTTATACTCTGTCCTGCCGTGTGGTTACTGTTAGGGGGCCTATACACCACTCCCAGGAGTGACTTCTTGCCTTTATCATTTCTCATCTCTACCCAAACCGCTTTTACATCCTGGTTTCTTGAACTTAGGTCATCCCTCTCTAATGTGTTAATACCATCATTCATTAACAGAGCCACCCCTCCATCTTTTCCTAGCTTCCTGTTCTTCCTAAATACCATGTACCCCTCAATATTCAGGTCCCAATCTATGTCATCCTGCAGCCTTGTCTCTGTTATGGCGATCAGATCATACTTATTTATTTCTATTTACGCTATCAGTTCATCTGTTTTGTTTCGAATGCTGTGTGCATTCAGATAGAGAGCCTTTAGTTTTGTCCTTTTATTATTTTTGACTGCTGATTTACTCTTAGATTTGTACTCTGTGTCCCTTCCTGTCATGGTCCGTTTATCATTTCCCATATAAATACCTTTCTCTTTTGCCTTGTCTCTATTCTTTGATTTACCACATCTTCCCAAATTTGATCCCTTGTAGTTTAAAACCTGTCTACTTTCCTAGTTATGTGGCTCATTAGAACACCAGCCCCAGCACAGTTCACATGTAGACTGTCCCAATGGTACAACCCCCACTTTTCCCAATCTGGTGCCAGTGCCCCACAACCCGGAACCCATTTCTACCACACCAATCTTTGCGCCACGCATTAATTTGTCTAATCTTATTTGCCTTATGCCAATTTGCACGTGGCTCAGGTAATAATCCAGAGATTATTACCTTTGAGGTTCTGCTTCTTGATTTGGTGCCTAATTCCTCATACCGACTATGCAGAACATCCTTCCTAGTCCTGCCTATCTCATTGGTACCTACATGGACCACGACAACTGGATCCTCCCCCTCCCACTGTAAGTTCCTCTCCAGCCCTGAGCAGATGTCCCGAACCCTGGCACCGGGCAGGCAATACAGCCATCTGGACTCTCACTCTTTGCTGCAAGGAACAGAGACAATCCCCTACTATCACCACATTCCTTTTTACTCCCCCCACTTGAATGGCTTCCTGTACCATGGTGCCATGGTCAGTTAGCTCAATCACCCTGCAGCCCCCACTCTCATCCAAACATGCTCCCTATGTGTCGCAGTGTCTGCAGCTCAGCCTCCATCACATCAACTCTGAGCCGAAGCTCCTTGAGCCACAGACACCTACTGCAGATGTGGTTGCCGTGGATCACACTGATGTCCAGGAGCTCCCACATGCTACAGCTGCAACACATCACACGCCCTGCCATCTTTATTGTGTTTTAAATATTTATTTATTTATTGAGTTAAAAGGAAATACTCATCATCCAATGTCTTCAGCTTTAGTATTATTAGTAAATAAGACATGATTAATACAATAACCAGAATTTTTGAGAGATAAGTGAGAAAAAAACTCACAAACCAATCAACTACCTGTTTCCCTGTGACGTCACACTGATTTTTTTCTTAGAACGCAGTCGTTCTGCTCTGGTGGCCTGGACTGGCTCTTATATAATATAATATAATATCCAGGTCCACCTCTCTCCAGCTCTTTTATGGCTGCTGCTGCAAGTCTCCAGCAGTGTCATTTTTCACCTCAACACTCCAGCTAATGTGGTTCCTTAACTTTGCCCAGCTGAACATGCATTCAGCAGCAGAAAGAACACCAACCTCCCCACCCCACCAGTGCTATTTAAAGGGATCGTCACCCATTTTCTGGTTAGTTGTTGATTGATTTCTACAGGCTGTTGGTGAGTTAGTGGAAGTGTTTGGAGGTTTGTACTGCTACTTAAAGTTGGTGAAGTCTACAGGAAGTGGTTTAGTAGTTGCTGAAGGAGTTGGTTTTTGCTTTGAGGGTTCTGCTCAGACCACTTGCTCTAGTAATGGGTTCTGTAGTTACCATCCACCGTGGCCTGCAGCATGACAGGGAGATTGAGCAGCGGTGACACAAAGGAGGACACGCTGTTTGAAGAGGGAGGACAAGGAGTTCAGGGAGGGGCTCTCAGCAGGAGGTTAAATCCAGCTAGGGTCTTCAGGGAGCAATTCCCCTACCTCAACCTAAGCAAGGAACAGTGTGTGTGACATCTCTACTTCACTAAGGAGGTGCTCAGTGAAATCTGACACCTGTTACAGGTAGACCTGCAGCCGCCAAGCAGGGCAGGATGGCACTGCCAGTGGTTGTAAAGGAGACCGTGGCCTTGAGAATCGAGCTCCTTCCAAGTTGGTGCAGGCCACATCTCCAGCATCTCCCAGTTCTCTGGTTGCATAAAGGCGGTCACTGATGTTCTGTATGCAAAGAGAGGGGAATACATTTCATTGTCTCTTTCCAGAGAGAAGCAGGCAGAGTGTGCACGTGACTTCGTCAGGATAGCGGACTTCCCCATAGTGCAGGGTGCCATTGACTGCACATATGTGGATTTTTGGCATTACACATAAATTCTGAGATCTACCAGAAATGCAATGAATTCCCCTCCCTCAATGTCCAGCCGATAAACAACCACACCCAGCACAGCATGCTCATCCTGTAGTAGTCAGGATGCCTTCATTCTACGCCAGTCCACTGTACTGTCAGCATTTGAACATCATAGCAAATCAAAGGGTATCTACTGGGCAACAAGGGCTATCCACTGACCATCTGGCTCATTACACCAGTGCATAACCCATGCACATGTGGGCAGCGTGCATATAACAAAAGCCATGCTGTTTCAAGAAATGTCATTGAGCAGATCATTGGCATGATTAAATACGCTACAGCTGCCTGGACCCTTCTGGAGGTTCTCCACAGTACTTATCAGAGTGTGTGTCACGATTCATCATGGTGTGCTGCATACTGCACAATCTCGTCATCATGAGGGCATAGCATTGCCACCGGGTTTATGGTGAGCAGCTGAGGAGGAGCAGCAAGAGGAGGGGGAAGCGGAGGATGAAGATGAGGAAGAGGAAGGGAGGAGGCAACCAGCACATCCTCTTTCCGGCCAGGCTGTCTGTGATCGGCTCATCTGACTGGAGTACCAGTGAACCCAACCCTAATTCCCCATTCACCAACAGCTCCACACCTTACTGTCCCTCTGTCACTGATCATTACAGTGCCCTCTTGGCCACAATGTTGAAATAAAAGCCACCACAAAACAAACATTCCAAACCAACTTTTTTAATAAAACCATCCAATATTCCATACAAAAGTCAACTAATCACCCTTGTGCATTCCCTTAGTGCCTGTCTTCTGTGTGACTTTGCCTGTCCTAGTGCTCCAATGCAGTGCTACCCCATTGCTTGCAGCATGAAAACAGAAGGCTACTGACTTTCAGTTGCCGGGGGGGTGGGGGGGGGGAGGGGGGGCGGAGGGGGTGGGGGGGTGGGGTGGTACTGCAGATGACCTGGTAGGACAACCTCGAAGGTCAGACTTCGGACTGCACCACCTTACCATGAGTGGCACCAGTCTCAGCTGACTGGCTGACCGGCAGTAGGAAGGGTACTGGCGGAGTGACAGCGGTGGGAAGACCAATTGCCATCCTGAGAGAGGATAGCAGGTTTGTGCTCCATGGAGCTGTTGTCATGCCCCAGGGCGGAGCCTCAGATCCTAATAATCTGCTGGAGCCCAGATTGCTGGACTGCTGTGAGACTCTGAGAGCCCCTTTGAGCACTGAGATCCAAGGCCATGATGGCAGCAGTCTGAGCCTGAATGGCAACAAGCCATGATCTCAGTCTGAGCTTTCACTGCAGGACTCAGACCTTGCTTGTGCTGCAATGGAAGCTGATTCATCAGCCATCAGATGTTGCATCATAGTTGAGTCCTCAAGTATTACAACAGTGACTGCACTTCAAGTGTACCTCATTGGCTGGAAAGCTTTTTGGGGCATGTTGAGATTGTGAAAGGTGCTATCAAAATGTAAGTTTTTTTGTTGCTTTCTTTAATCATATCATTCCCAAGTGGGAGACCTTGGACTGCAGGAAACCTGAGGGTAGTGATATGTTTTTTGAATCTCAGGAGCTACATATAATAACATCCTAAAAGAAATGATTATAATTATATACATTGCAAAAAATATAACACGCTGAAGTTCATTACGTTTCTATATATGATGAAAATAATTCACCTTTGCGTCTGTTGCATCTCCAGCGTGCTCTCAAATTGTGAAGCAGTTATATTTCACGTAACAATGTAAGAGCAAATCATCTTTGAAATAGAAACAACAACAACTTGCCATCAAGAAGCATCTCAAGGCATTTCACAAAGGGTGTGAGGAAAAACTGAGGCTGATACACAGTAGGAGATATTGGGAGGAATTGAACAATGGCAATGCTCTGGGAACAGAGGGACCCAGTAGCTCATGGGAACATGCAAGTAAGTGCAGTGCACCTGTCAGTAGCTTTTTAGACCAACCATTACATTTACATCTGACTTCTGGGTTTCCCAACCAACTAGCCTGAGCAGATGCAGTGGCGACTCGCATGAGTCAGTTTCAACTGCACTATTTAAAGGGACACTGCAAAGTTGACAGTTGATGGAGGTGGGGGAACAGAAGAAGCAACTGGTGTTATGGAGTCCCTATGTGGCAAGGCTGTGCCTCAATTCACAGGTGCTGGTGCTCTTCCTGCTGGTGCTGTTGATCATCTTGGTCCAAGGTAAAGCAAGGTAAGCAGCACCCATGCTGATCTGATATATCACAGATGGCAAGTGGAGACCAGATGCATAAACCTCCAAAGTAGTGAAAATAACCTCCAAAGTAGTGGAAATCACCTGTAAAGTCAAGAATGTAAATTGTCAGAACAGGTACTGAAAGCAAAACCCTTTTCACACAATGAGGCAAGGACAAAGGTCTCAGTACTTCTGGGAATTTTTGCCTGCCATTTCTTCAGCCCCTCAATTGCTGTTGTGCTCTCACCTTGCTGTAAACTAGTGAGTTCCAGTCTGAGAAGCCTTCCTGCGCACCCACAGTTAAAGCTGAAAACCCTGGCTAAAAAATATCTTAGTCATTTATTAACATATTTAAAGTAGCAGCCCGCCACTCCCGAGGGGGTTTCTTGCACCCAGTCTAAAGCGCTGCAGTTAAATGTTGGAGCCAGCTTCCCGATGCACTGCCAACTTCAGCATTTCTAAACCCCCCCAACCCGCTCCCAGACCCACTCACTCCTGGAAGTTAACATTCACCCCATTGGAAAGGATGACCAAAAGAATGATCAAAAAGGTGGGCTTTAAGGAGGGTCTTAAAGGAGGAGAGCTTATACACACTACTGAGTCAGCGGCGCTTGAGATGGCTTGGCCATGTGAGCCGCATGGAAGATGGCAGGATCCCCAAAGACACATTGTACAGCGAGCTCACCACTGGTATCAGGCCTACCGGCCGTCCATGTCTCCGCTTTAAAGACGTCTGCAAACGCGACATGAAATCCTGTGACATTGATCACAAGTCGTGGGAGTCAGTTGCCAGCGTTCGTCAGAGCTGGTGGGCAGCCATAAAGACGGGGTTAAAGTGTGGCGAGTCGAAGAGACTTAGTAGTTGGCAGGAAAAAAGACAGAGGCGCAAGGGGAGAGCCAACTGTGTAACAGCCCCGACAAACAAATTTCTCTGCAGCACCTGTGGAAGAGCCTGTCACTCTAGAATTGGCCTTTATAGCCACTCCAGGCGCTGCTTCATAAACCACTGACCACCTCCAGGCGCGTATCCATTGTCTCTCGAGATAAGGAGGCCAAAGAAGAGAAGAAGAAAAAAAGAAAGGAGGAGAGTGACATGGATGGAATGGGAACATCGGAACAGGAGGAGGCCATTCAGGCCCTTGAGCCTGTTCCTCCAATCAGCTGGATCTTGGTATTTTAACACTATTTACACCAACCTGGTTCCAAATCCCTTAAAACTGTTACCTAACAAAAATCCATCAAGCTCAGATTTGAAATCTTCAATTGACCAAGCCTCAACTGCTCATTAGGAAGGAGTATTTCAGATTTCCACTAGTCTTTGTAGGAAGAAATGCTTCTTGATTTCACTCCTGAATGGCCTGGATCTAATTTTAAGGTTAAGCCCCCTTGTTCTGGATTCCCACATCAGAGGAAAGAGTTTCTCTCTATCGACCCGATCAAATCCTTTAATCATCTTAAATTCTCAATCAGATCATCCTTTAATCTTCCATACTTAAAGGAATAGAAGCCTAGTTTCTATACCCTGGCCTCATAATTTAACCCTTTCAGCCCTGGGATCATTCTGATGAATGTGTCCTGCACACTCTTCAAGGCCAATATATCCTTCCTGAAGTGTGGTGCCCAGAACTAAACACAGTATGCTAGGTGAGGTCTAACTAGAGCTCTGTAAGGCTGTAATGTAACTTCCAGCTCTTTATATTATAAGCCCCTATGAGATAAAGGCCAACATTCTGTCTGTCTTCTTAATTATATTTTTGTGCCTGCCCTCTAGTTTTTAGTGATGCATGGACTGTTTTGTAGTTGTATATTTTGCCTTTGACATCCCTAACTTTCCACGGCCTAGATTTGCACTCTTTGATAGCCTAAGACAGCTGTGAAAATTTTCATCCGAGGCTGAGGATAGCATTTTTTTTTCCAGTTCCTTGATAAAATTTCTCAGAGCAACTGAACACTGAGCATATTGAAATGTGCATTTGTGAAGAGAAAATAATTCTCTTCCACAAGGAGGAAAAATAAATAGGCTCACAGACCTATTCTTGCAAGAAGATAAGAAACCACAGCTTGTTGAATAAGCAACATGCATCCTGTCAGATATCTTCAATCCACAGCCGTTAATTTATAATGGGTAAAGTAGATATGCATTAAAACTTTCTATATTTACAAATAGGTTTGCACAGTTATGCACTTGGGGCAATTTAATTATAGGAAGGCTCTGTGCTATCTATACATTTTCAATGGTAGTAATGGAGTTTAATCCAATGTTGTGATTGAGTGTCCGGATGTGACTTTCACTGGCCAGTAGACTGATCTTTCTCAGGAGTGAAATCTCATCTGTATCAGAGTGTGCACAGTTATTGTCACATTTCCATCGATATGCAATATTCATTTGAACATCAATATACAGGGGATTTGAAAGAGAATATTCAGCTATCTTGTGCAGACTTATTTTTAATTACTTGAAATTCACAGCACAGAACTGGCCATTAGACTCAACTGGTCTAAGCTGGCGTTTATGTTCCACACAAGCTTCCTCCCAGCCTACTTCAGCATCTCCTACTGCCCTTTATCCACCACATGCACTTCTCCCTAGAAACAATGCTATTCACCTCAACCACTCCATGTGGCAATGAGTTCCACAACCTTACCACTCTCTGAGTAAATAACTTGCTCCTGAATATACTATGAATGCATTTTAAGAATTATGTTCAAAATGTTTGTCACTGGATTGACAAGAATACATGCGATCCACCCATGGAAACTATTGGCCAGAAATGGCAGCAGATGAAAAGCAAAACAATCACCTACAGCAGTCGTCAAACTAGCTAAGTCACCCCAAAATCTCCACATGGAAACCTGGCTCCATAGGATACCCACAAGTGCTAACATGTAGAAGATTTTCACTGCTGGACTCATCATCCTTCCTGGTTAACCCTGCAACTCTTCCATTCAACAAGAAAGAAAGAAGATTTGCATTTATATAGGATCTTTCACAACCTCAGGATGTCCCAAAGCACTTTACAGCCAATGAAGTACCTCTTTGAAGTGCAGCCACTGGTGTAATGTCGCAAATGCAGCATCCGATTTGCACACGGCAAGCTCCCACAAACAACAATAAGCTAAATGACCAGATAATCTGTTTTAGTGGTGTTGGTGAGGGATAAACACTGGACAGGACTGTGGGATCTTTCACAACCACCTGGATGATCAACAACCTCACATCTCCCTGAGACAGGGAATCCATCTTATAAAAGCACAAGAATAGGTAAATGAGTACAGAGGCCCAGGTACTAAGGGTAATTTCCTTTCAGCGTTAAGAGAAGGTAATGTTGTTAAAATTCACAATGTGTATGATGTGCTTTTGGTCTTCATATTTGAGGTTATGTTGGAGAAAGATCAATGAGCTAGTAGAGTTGGAGAGCATTCAGAAGGTGAATGGAAAGAGTGGGTCAAATGGTGAGACTGTTGCTGTACTGGCCGAGGGTTTGCTCAGGAGAATCTCTCCTCAATAATTTTTTGCCTTAAAGCTCAGGAAGCTGACAGCATTGCTTGGTGTTGATCTTCATCATCCTCTTCCTTAATCCATTCTTCATGTTGCTTCTTCTCCCTCTTGTGTCAGCTGCAAGCATTGGCCCGTCTGAATGGCACACTTGAGCAGCATGTAGCAGGCCATTGCTAATCTGGAGACTCACTCGGTGCTGTGTTGCCGGACTCCACTGGATTGGTCCAGGCTCTGGAACCTTTGTTTGAGGGTATCAATGGTTTGCTCAGTGGAATCTCTGGCTTGTGTTTGGCTCTCATTGCATCAGCATTCCATGTTCACACACGCCACAAGCCAAGTGTAGAGGGGATACCCCCTATCGCCAAAGAGCCAGCCTGGCATCCATTGTTCTGAGTCAAACACAGGGTGGGTGGGGAGGATTGAGAATTGGTGCAGTGTGAAGGCGTCAAGACTGCTACCAAGAAACTGGGCACTGACCTGCACAATTTCCTGCTTGTAATCATACACCAGCTGAACATTCAAGAAGTGGAACTCCTGCCTGTTATAAAACAGGTGGCTGGATTATGAAGGTGAGAACATTTGGAAACATGGGTGGAGTTAATGACACCTTGCACTGGGGGAAATACAGCAATACAAGAAAATCTGAGAGTTCTCTCCTCCTGATCAGCAGTCTCTATAGGGAAGGTGATGTATTTCTATACCTCTGATCAGCAGTCTCTATAGGGAAGGTGATGTATTTCTATACCTCTGATCAGCAGTCTCTATAGGGAAGGTGATGTATTTCTATACCTCTGATCAGCAGTCTCTATAGGGAAGGTGATGTATTTCTATACCTCTGATCAGCAGTCTCTATAGGGAAGGTGATGTATTTATATACCTCTGATCAGCAGTCTCTATAGGGAAGGTGATGTATTTCTATACCTCTGATCAGCAGTCTCTATAGGGAAGGTGATGTATTTCTATACCTCTGATCAGCAGTTTCTATAGGGAAGGTGATGTATTTCTATACCTCTGATCAGCAGTTTCTATAGGGAAGGTGATGTATTTCTATACCTCCTGATCAGCAGTCTCTATAGGGAAGGTGATGTATTTCTATACCTCTGATCAGCAGTCTCTATAGGGAAGGTGATGTATTTCTATACCTCCTGATCAGCAGTCTCTATAGGGAAGGTGATGTATTTCTATACCTCCTGATCAGCAGTCTCTATAGGGAAGGCGATGTATGTCTATACCTCTGATCAGCAGTCTCTATAGGGAAGGTGATGTATTTCTATACCTCCTGATCAGCAGTCTCTATAGGGAAGGTGATGTATTTCTATACCTCTGATCAGCAGTCTCTACAGGGAAGGTGATGTATTTCTATACCTCCTGATCAGCAGTCTCTATAGGGAAGGTAATGTATTTCTATACCTCCTGATCAGCAGTCTCTATAGGGAAGGTAATGTATTTCTATACCTCTGATCAGCAGTCTCTATAGGGAAGGTGATGTATTTCTATACCTCCTGATCAGCAGTCTCTATAGGGAAGGTAATGTATTTCTATACCTCTGATCAGCAGTCTCTATAGGGAAGGTGATGTATTTCTATACCTCCTGATCAGCAGTCTCTATAGGGAAGGTGATGTATTTCTATACCTCTGATCAGCAGTCTCTATAGGGAAGGTGATGTATTTCTATACCTCTGATCAGCAGTCTCTATAGGGAAGGTGATGTATTTCTATACCTCTGATCAGCAGTCTCTATAGGGAAGGTGATGTATTTCTATACCTCTGATCAGCAGTCTCTATAGGGAAGGTGATGTATTTCTATACCTCTGATCAGCAGTCTCTATAGGGAAGGTGATGTATTTCTATACCTCTGATCAGCAGTTTCTATAGGGAAGGTGATGTATTTCTATACCTCTGATCAGCAGTCTCTATAGGGAAGGTGATGTATTTCTATACCTCTGATCAGCAGTCTCTATAGGGAAGGTGATGTATTTCTATACCTCCTGATCAGCAGTCTCTATAGGGAAGGTGATGTATTTCTATACCTCCTGATCAGCAGTCTCTATAGGGAAGGTGATGTATTTCTATACCTCCTGATCAGCAGACTCTATAGGGAAGGTGATGTATTTCTATACCTCCTGATCAGCAGTCTCTATAGGGAAGGTGATGTATTTCTATACCTCTGATCAGCAGTCTCTATAGGGAAGGTGATGTATTTCTATACCTCCTGATCAGCAGTCTCTATAGGGAAGGTGATGTATTTCTATACCTCTGATCAGCAGTCTCTATAGGGAAGGTGATGTATTTCTATACCTCCTGATCAGCAGTCTCTATAGGGAAGGTGATGTATTTCTATACCTCTGATCAGCAGTCTCTATAGGGAAGGTGATGTATATCTATACCTCTGATCAGCAGTCTCTATAGGGAAGGTGATGTATTTCTATACCTCTGATCAGCAGTCTCTATAGGGAAGGTGATGTATTTCTATACCTCTGATCAGCAGTCTCTATAGGGAAGGTGATGTATTTCTATACCTCCTGATCAGCAGTCTCTATAGGGAAGGTGATGTATTTCTATACCTCCTGATCAGCAGTCTCTATAGGGAAGGTGATGTATTTCTATACCTCCTGATCAGCAGTCTCTATAGGGAAGGTGATGTATTTCTATACCTCCTGATCAGCAGTCTCTATAGGGAAGGTGATGTATTTCTATACCTCCTGATCAGCAGTCTCTATAGGGAAGGTGATGTATTTCTATACCTCCTGATCAGCAGTCTCTATAGGGAAGGTGATGTATTTCTATACCTCCTGATCAGCAGTCTCTATAGGGAAGGTGATGTATTTCTATACCTCCTGATCAGCAGTCTCTATAGGGAAGGTGATGTATTTCTATACCTCCTGATCAGCAGTCTCTATAGGGAAGGTGATGTATTTCTATACCTCCTGATCAGCAGTTTCTATAGGGAAGGTGGTGTATTTCTATACCTCTGATCAGCAGTCTCTATAGGGAAGGTGGTGTATTTCTATACCTCTGATCAGCAGTCTCTATAGGGAAGGTGATGTATTTCTATACCTCTGATCAGCAGTCTCTATAGGGAAGGTGATGTATTTCTATACCTCCTGATCAGCAGTCTCTATAGGGAAGGTGATGTATTTCTATACCTCTGATCAGCAGTCTCTATAGGGAAGGTGATGTATTTCTATACCTCCTGATCAGCAGTCTCTATAGGGAAGGTGATGTATTTCTATACCTCTGATCAGCAGTCTCTATAGGGAAGGTGATGTATTTCTATACCTCCTGATCAGCAGTCTCTATAGGGAAGGTGATGTATTTCTATACCTCTGATCAGCAGTCTCTATAGGGAAGGTGATGTATTTCTATACCTCCTGATCAGCAGTCTCTATAGGGAAGGTGATGTATTTCTATACCTCTGATCGCCTTGCATTGGGAATATGATGTTTGCTATCCCCTTGCAAAAGGGCATCAGGCATCGTCTTGATCGTCATATGGACAGCAAATTGACTGATGTTGCTGGTGTCACCTGTTGCATCCTGGGGGTTGGGGGTTACTATAACCTTACAGCCACATGCAGTGCCGCAGGTGTCCTGCTGTTTGACTCCCATTCTTGCTCCTTACAGTCACTTACTGCTGAAGAGTAGCCTCCCCACACACTGCTCCTCTGTCATGCTAAGTAAGACATCATGTCTGGAAGACCGGTATAACTGCCTGCCTCCTTTATCATCTTCTTTCACCCTTCATAGATCTTTGCTGCTATGCCTATTGTTGTTTGGCCTGCTGTGGGAGCCTCAGTGGTGATCCCAGCACTATTCCCATCTTTTCTGGTTCTCCTAAAGCCAATGGAATCAAACAGTGCAGCTGTAGCCAGAAGTCAGCAGGCCAACAGCTCAGTTGTATGAAACAATGCCAAAGCTCAATTAAAACAGACACAAAATTGCTCCAAAAAATTCCAGTCACCTAAAATAACTTTCTAGAGACTTACCTGAATGGAAATTGGGATCCCTTTAAATAATGCTGCTTCAGCCAGTTTCCTGAGTGTTGATGTCACATTTTTATGGGCCAGCATAAGAATGAGTAAATCAAATGCTCCAAGCACTAATTTTAACTCCAGTGATGCCCAATGCCTTAACCAATATTACATGGAATTTACAGTGCAAAACCAGGCCATTCAGCCCACCTGGGTCTATCCTGGTGTTCAAGTTCCACATGAGCCTCCTTCCACCTTACTTTAGCTAAACCTATCAGCATATCCTATTCTTTTCTCCCTCATGAGTTTATTTTGCTTCCCTTTAAATGCATCCATGCTATTGACCTCAACGACTCCATATGCTATCAGGTCTCACATTCTGATCAGTATGGCAATGGCCACTTTTTGTGTGCGCTTCTGGCATGGGATGTCCCACTGTGAAATTGGTAAACAGAACACTGATTTTGTGCTCAAAAGCTGGGTGAAACACAAAGGAAATTCTACCCCTTCATGTTCAACATAACTCTTTACATTGATTGAATTTCGAGGTCACTGGTGCGGGAGCCAGAGCAGTTTAGTGAAACAAGCACACATGCTATCTGTTAATTCACTCTTCTTATCTCAAGATAAATCACTTGTTACTTTGCAGGATATTTCTAACACTACTGTGATTTAACAGATGATGGGTACACATCTCAGGCCAAGGTCAAGCTTGATGCTTCGAGCTCAGCTTTCTTTCACTCAGTTAGTATTCCATGAGCTGATACAAATAAAAGCAAGTTGGACACAGGCAGAGAGTAAAGAAGAGTCGGACAGCTTGTCAGATTGAAAGAGAGAAAAAGAGAGTGAGAAACAGAGACAGAGAGACAAAACTAGATGGACTGAGACAGAGAGAGAAAAAGAGACATAGAAACAGACAGAGAGAACAAGACCGACAAAGAGACAGAGAGAGAGAGACTGACTGAGAGACAGAGAGAAAGAGCGACTGACTGAGAGACAGACAGACAGATAGAAAGAAAGGACTGGATTTTAAGAGCCCACTGCCACTCCCAGCAGTGGGCAAAAAAAATGGTGGCCTGCACACGCAGGCTGCGTGCTGTCGAGCTGCCATGATCTCCCGTGTGGCGACTCATTTTAAATAGCCAAGGTGGCCCGCACCCACCCCCCCAATCACATGGAGGGTCGGGCTGTATGACGCTGGCAATGGCGTTAGCTCCCTGCTGGTGATTTTAAATATTGAAAGGAATACTCCACAAAATGTACCCAATCAAATTCTATCACCCCTTTCCCACCCCCAATACCAATAACATTAAGTATTTGCCCTTCCCCCCCAAAACATTTACCTTTGAAATATGACCTTCCCCGCCCAGACTGTACAAAGTTTAAAGTTCACCCCTTCCCTCCATCCCCTTCACTTATGACTATTATTTGACCCCTTCCTCGTCCCCCGCACTAAAAATCTTAACTCCCTCCTCTCCCCAGTGCCACTCCTGCTTTTCCCAGACGGGGAAGTGATGGCACAGGACTGCCGGCCGCCACATGGAAGATCACGGCGGACCCAGAAGATTCAAGGTAAGTTTATTTAAATGTATTCATTTCATTCTTTTAAATATTTAAATGCAGGTCCGGTCGCCCAGTGGTGGGAGGTTGGGGGCATGGGCGCCACAGAGCCTCGCAGCTGCCAGGAGGATCAGGCCCGGCCCTCCTAGCACCGGGCTCTGGACAGGCCTCTGCCAGAACGAACTTCCAGCCCCCCTCCCCAGCCCAGCCACAGAGCCTGACATCAGGAGCCCAGTAAAATCCAGCCCAAAATGTGTTCATGTGCATTATCTTTCATCTATAGGAGGAAGGGCAGATTCCAAATGATATATTCTGTGTTTCCCACAGAAAACTGTCAATGAAGGCAGGGATTATCCTTTCCCAATGACTCAGGAAATTTCCATTGCCAGAATCAATCTTTGAATAATTACCTAAATGTCTGCCCTGCATCTCCATAGTAACCATTGATAGTAGCTATATGTGCTTCATTGGAAGCAGTTTCACAAAACAAAAGCTTTAAAAAAACTCTAATGTGTAATTTAGGTTGTGCAACAAAACTGCAAGTAGCACAGCTGTAAAAGGTGGTGGTGAAAGTGATTTACCAGCACTAACAGCGGGGAAATCCTTACAATTGTGAAAGGTGCAGGGCCAATTGAGAATGAACTGGTAATATTCACGAGTTCAGCAGCTTGAGGTTTCAACGTTTTAAAGTCCCTTTTCACGTTAATTAATGCTTCATGTTTGTGGATATTTCAGTGGTACATGACGTGATAAATTGACAGAAGACCACCCTTTGTAATAATGTAACAATCTGATATTTTCGGAATGTGTCAATGCTATTTGAATATAACACCAGGGGCAGGGACCTGCGGGTGGGGGTGGCAAGCAATGAGTCTCCTTGCACACCGACTTAATACATCAGTGGTATCTGCTTATCCAGTTGTGAGAGTGACAGGGGCAGCTTTCTTCAATTAAATTCACCTCAAAATTATAACTGGAATTATCCAGACTTTGGAACAGATAATCATCCTTCATAAACATTCCAACAACACTCATTGACAGAAGCAATTTAAGACAGACTATTTCTCTTTTTTTTTCTCTTTTAAAAGCTGCAGGGCCTGTTTCTGTGCTGTATAACTCTATGACTCTAAGTAAAGCCAAGCTCCCCAGACACTAGATTAGATTTTCATCTAGATACTCATGTGTTTTTTTTATTCGTTCATGGGATGTGGGCATCGCTGGTTAGGCCAGCATTTATTGCCCATCCCTAATTGCCCTTGAGAAGATGGTGGTGTTCTTCTCTGACCACTGCCTCCTACAGGCTGACTGTCACCTACAGATAGAGCATAGGGTTGGCAGGGGGACCTGGAAGTTGAATGTGAAACTGTTGACTCCAGAAAACATTGAGAGCCTCAAATGGGATTACAAAGGTTGGAGAACTGTGAAACCCCTCTGAAGACTCAAACGCATTGTGGGAAGCAATCAGGGTGAACATAGAGTCATATACAGCACAGAAGGAGGCCATTTGGCCCATTGAGTCCATGCCAGCTCTCCACGGAGCTATGCAGTCAGTCCCACTCCCAGGCTCGATCCTCCTAGACCTGCAAGTCTATTTGTCTCTACTTCCATCACCCTTGTGGGCAGCGAGTTCCATCCAGGTCATTACGACCCGCTGCGTAAAAAAGTGCTTCCTGATACTCCCCCCTGCATCTTTTGTCCAAAACTTTCAATTGGTGTCCCCTAGTCTGAGTACTATTTGTTAATGGGAACAATTTTTACTTCTCTAACTTATCTAAGCCTCTCATAATCTTATACATTTCTATTAAATTGCGAACTGCGAAACAGCCCTGACAACCAATTTTATCTGCAGCACCTGTGGAAGAGCCTGTCACTCTAGAATTGGCCTTTATAGCCACTCCAGGCGCTGCTCCACAAACCACTGACCACCTGCAGGCGCTTACCCATTGTCTTCTGAGACAAGGAGGCCAAAGAAGAAGAAGAAGAAGAGAAGTCTGAGTACAATTTGTTAATGGGAACAATTTTTACTTCTCTAACTTATCTAAGCCTCTCATAATCTTATACATTTCTATTAAATTTCCCCTCAATCTTCATTGTTCTAAGGAAAACAAATGTCAAGAGGTTCTTCATCCCCAAAGGTGTTCAGAAGGTGTGAGAGAGAGAGAGAGAGAGAGAGGGAAATGTCCTGACTCCAGAAAAGCATGCAGAATCTGCTCCTGCCGTGATCGATGAGGGTTGATGTCATCTCCAAGAAATGAAGAACCAGCAGGCCTCACTCTTTGCTTTGGAGGCCTCAAAGATCATCTGCTGGTCCAGAGTCCACTCCATTGAGCAGGATGAGATGTGCTCGTGTTTCGTCTTCCAAAAGGTACACAGAGAGAGCTTTGTGATCAGCAGCCTGAAGGAAGAGGACAACTCAGTAACATCATCGCAGGCTGACATAAAGGCCTGCTCAGGTCAGGAAAAAAAACCCGACCCAAACCCGACAGAACCACATCAGACCTGAGCCCGACCCGGCCCGAGTCCCTCCATTTTTTCCTGCGCCCGACCCAACCTGACCTGTGCCCGACCCGACCACCGGAATGTTCACTTTACCTACCTTCCAATTCCGAATCTGCAGGAAGCTGCAGCATGAGCACGATGATGTCATAGAGACGCTCACTCACTCACTGCGCAGACGCAGAGTTTCCCTCCTTGACGTCCTGGACTCCCAGCTCAGGTAAGCTTTTCAACTTTTGACACTTACTAAACTCAACTTCCCAGCAGAGCTAAATGTAATACTTACTGTGTGTGTCCGACATGGACCCGGCCCGACCCAGACCCAGCCCGACCCGGAGCCAGCCCGAAAGCCGGACCCGGAAGAGCGACCCGACCCAACCTGAACCCGACACATGTCGTCAGGTCCCGTCGGGTTCAGGTCGGGTAGCAGGCCTTTAGGCTGACATACTAAGGATCAGCAAATACTTTTATACTGGGCTGTGCAACATAAAGCCCACAGACAGCACACCCTCACAGTCCTTCCTGCCATCTATCACTGAAGGAATTCATGACAGTACATGGGAGAATCTGGACAAACCGTTAACTCTGGCTGAGCTGGCAAAGGCTGTCAGATCCTTCAAGATGAGTAAAACTTCCAGAAATGCCTGCTTACCGGTTGTGTTGTATTTGACTGTGGAACCTGATCGGCCCAGACCTGGTGGAAGTGTACAAGAGTAGCTTCTGGACAGCAACCTGTCAGAATGCAGGAGGAAAGGCAGCATCACCCCCATCTACAAGCAGAAGGAGCAAAGGGAGGAAATCAGAAATTGGCAACCCATTTCACTGCTTAATGTGGACTATAAAATTTTGTCCAAGGTCATCACCAATCGGGTCAAGATCAGACCTGCACTGTACCTGGCAGGAAGATCTCTGTTGGCCTTGTGATACTCAGGCATACAATCACGTATGTTGGAACGGGAGCGTGGACACCTGCCTCATCAGCTTGGACCAAGAGAAGGCCTTTGGCAGGATATCGTACACCTACATGATGGACGTGCTCTCCAAAATGGGGCCTGGGGAGGAAATCTGCAATTAGATCCATCTGCTCTTCACCAACATCAGTAGCACAGTTTCAGTCAACGGGTGGGAATTGGGAAGCTTTCTGATCAAATCTGGAGCCAGGCAAGGCTGTCCTCCCTCTTCTGTCTTGTTTACCTGCTGTATTGAACTTTTTTCTGAGTCCATCAGGAAGGATGTGGGCATAAGAGGGGTGACAATCCCAGGCAGCGGAGGCAGTCAGGTTAAAACCTCCCTGTACATGGACAACGTCACCGCAAACTGGCCATGGGAGCCAGAGTAAATTGCAGCAAGAGCGAGGCCATGTTCTTTGGGAACTGGGCCGACTGATCCTTCGTCCCCTTCACCTTCAGGTAAGACTACCTGAAGGTTCTGGGGATATGGTTCAGAGCGGCCGGGGCGTATGCCAAAAATTGGGAGGAGTGTATAGCCAAGGCCAAACTGAAACTGTGAATGCAGGAGCGATGCCCCCTCTCCATTGTGGGTAAGAACCTGGTCAGCTGGTGCGTTGTGTTCTCAATGTTGCTGTACGTGGCGCATGTCTGGCCCATACCCAATGTCACCCTCATCCAGATGGCCATCTTCGTATGTGTCTGTATCAAGCTGTGTGTAGACTCTCAGTATAGAAACACCAAGGGCTGGATTTTGTGCTGGAGGTGGGGCTCCTGAGCTGGGCCAAAAAAGTGGGAGAAACCCCACCTCTGCTTTTTAGTGCCTCCTGGCTCCCCGAAGCAATCCTCTGGTCTTTATAAATCAAAGTTTCAGGAGGTGGGGAATGCCTCCTCCAGGAGCTGCCAACCAATCAGAGGGTCGGCAGCTCAGCAGTATCAGCAGCACCACCGGGAGCGGTGGCCACTGCCGGTACTGGAGAGGTCTCCACATGCCACAGGAAAAGATTAGTCCAGAGAGAGTGTTAATGACAGAATAATAGACAGCTCTGTCCAAAAGCAAAGTTTAAAACAAAGTTTAAGGCAGGCGTAAGATTACAAAATAAAATATAATAATAAAAAAGGCCAGTCATGCTCTGACATTATTGAACTCAATGTTGAGTCCGGAAGGCTGTAGAATGCCTGACTGGAAAATGAGGGGCTGTTCCTCGAGCTTGTATTGAGCCTCACTGAAACACTGCAGCAGACCAAGGACAGAAATATGGGCATGGAAGCAGAGTGCTGAATTGAAATGGCAAGCAATCGGAAGCTCGGGGTTTCTGTGCCGCAAACATTCTTTGATTTCTATGATCCACTCAGCTCTTCTGGCTGAAGATGGTTGCAATTGCTTCAGTCATCTTCAGCTTGTCTTTTGCACTCTCATGCTAGGCCTCTATCATTCAGGATGCAAATGTTCTCTGAGCCTCCACCCCCCATTGTTTAATTGTCAAACACCATTCACGACTGAATTCATTGATTGTGCGATTGCTTTGCTGTCTCTAGCATGCTGCTCCCACTGTTCAGCATAGGTATAGTCCTATGTTGTAGCTTCACATGTTACAATTCATTTTCAGGTATACCTGGTGCTGCTCCTGGTATACTCTTCTACACTCCTCATTGAACCAGGTTTGGTCTCCTGGCTTGATGGTAAACTTACAGTGAGGTTTCTGATGGGCCATGAGGTTACAGATTGTACTGTTGGCCTTTAGCGCTTCATGGTTGCCCAATTTTGAGCTGCTAGATCTGTTCTGATTCTATCCCATTTAGCACATTGCTAGTACTACATCATACAATGGAGGGTGTCGTCAGTGAAAAGGTGGGACTTCGACTCCACAAGGACTGTGTGCTGGTCACTCCTACCAATGCTGTTATGGACAGATGCAACTGTGACAGGTAGATTGATGAGGATGAGGTCAAGTAGGCTTTTGCCTCACGGTGTTCTCATCACCTGCCCAAAGCCCAGGCTTGCAGTTATATCCTTTAGAACTCAGCCAGTATTGCTCCTAACAAGCCAATCTTTTGGTGATGGACATTGGTACTTGCCTCTGATTAAGCTTGGAGAAATAAGTTTCCTAAATAGGTGGTGCTAACGGATATTTAACACTGACCCCACTGTTCAGTCTCTAAGATGCAAGTTGCTGTTGTCACCAGCACCTGCTTCTAAAAATGAGGCCTGTTGCCCAGTGTTATTTGCCCCACTTCTTTACTGCTGTCTCCTCCTGCTAAGGCCCTCCTGATCTTTGGGCCTTGAAGCTCTCAGCTCCACAATCCATGGAAATCAGTTTAAGCACACTTCAAATGATTTTGTATCTTCCCACTTTTCATTTGGAAATAGTGTGTGGTAGTATAATGCTTTACAGACCAATTAATCATCCACTAGGCTACAACAGGAACACTTTTTTTACAGCCTTAACCATCTTTACACCAGTTGATAGGGTGGTTAGTCCTATATGGCAGGAGGGTTAGTCCTATATGGGGGAAGTGGGAGGCACTGGCCACAATTTTTCAGTCTTTCTTGGACTCGGGTGTGGTGCCAGAGGACTGAAGATTGCAAACGTTATACCTTTGTTCAAAAAAGGGTGTAAAGATAAGACCAGCAACTGCAGGACAGTCAATTTAACTTGAGTGGTGAGGAAACTTCTAGAAAAAATAATTTGGGACAAAATTAATAATCACGTGGGCAAATGTGGATTAATTAAAGAAAGCCAGCGTGGATTTCTTAAAGGAAAATTATGTTTAACTAACTTGCTGGAGTTTTTTGAGGAAGTAACAGAGAGGGTTGATGAGGGCAGTGCAGTTGATGTGATGTACATGGACTTCCAAAAGGCGTTTGTAACAAGGCCACACAACAGACTAGTGAGGAAAGTTATAGCTCATGGAATAAAAGGGATGGTAGCAACATGGATATGAAATTAGCTGAATGACAGGAAACAAAGAGTAGTGGTTAATGGATGTTTTTCAGGCTGGAGGAAGGTTTGTAGTGTAGTTTGTAGTTCCCCAAGGGATAGTGTTAGGATCCTTGCTTTTCCTGATATATATTAATGATCTAGACCTTGGTGTACAGGGCACAATTTCAAAGTTTGTGGATGATATGAGACTTGGAAGCATTGTGAACTGTGAGGAGGATAGTGCAGAACTCGAAAGGACATAGACAAGTTGGTGGATGACAGGTGGCAGATGAAGTTCAATGCAGAGGAATGTGAAGTGATTCATTTTGGTAGGAAGATCATGGAGAGACAATATAGAATAAAGGGTACAATTCTAAAGGGGGTGCAGGAGCAGAGGAACCTGGGTGTATATGTGCATAAGTCATTGAAGGTGGCAGGACAAGTTGAGAAAATGGTTAATAAAGCATACAGTTTTCTAGGCTTCATTAATAGGGGCATAGAGTACAAGAGCAAGGAAGTTATATTGAACTTATATAAAACACTAATTCAGCCTCAGCTGGACTATTGCATCCAGTTCTGGGCACCGCACTTTTGGAAAGATGTCAGGGCATTAGACAGAGTCCGGAAAAGATTCACGAGAATGGTTCCAGGGATTAGGAAATTCAGTTATGAAGATAGGACTGTTTTCCTTGGAGAAGAGAAGGCTAAGAGGAGATTTGGTTGCGGAATTCAAAATCATGAGGGGTCTGGACGGAGTAGATGGAGAGAAATTGTTCCCACTCGTGAAAGGATTGAGAACGAGAGGACACAGATTTAAAGTATTTGGTAAGAGAAGCAAAAGCAACACAAGGAAAAACATTTTCACGCAGAGAGTGGTTAAGGTCTGGAATGCGCTGCCTGAGAACGTGGTGGAGGCAGGTTCAATTCAAGCATTTAAAAGGAAATTAGATTGTTATATGAAAAGGAAGAATGTGCAGGGTTACAGAGAGAAGGCGGGAGAACATCAGTAAGTGAAATATTCTTTCCGAGAACCAGTGCGGACATGATGAGTCAAATGGCCTCCTGCTACGCTGTAACAATTCTGTGATTCTATGATCCTGTCGGATGGTTCCCCGAGCAGACTGTCAAACTCATTGGGCAGAATGATGCCTCATCTCCAGAACTTTCAAACAAGCACCAAGACGTAGCTTGGCTGGTGATGAGAAGGGCCCTCCCCGTCAGATCCTGCCTCATGCCCAGCGTATCAATACTAACTCATGCAGCCCTCGAGACGGCTGTGGTGCAGAAGAAACCGTCACCCACCTCCTTCTGGAATGTGCCTTTGCAAAGCAGGTGTGGAAAGAGATGCAGTGGTTTTTGTCAAGGTTCATCCCGAGCAGCTCTGTAACGCAGGAGTCAGTGCTCTATGGGCTGTTCCCAGGGACGCACACCGAGATAAACATCAACTGCTGCTGGAGGACTATCAACTTAGTGAAAGCAGCTCTTTGATCTGCCCAAAACTTGCTGGTTTTCCAGTGCAAGGAGCTGTCGACAACTGAGTGTTGCAGACTGACACATTCCAAGGTCCAGGAACTGGTGCTGAGGGACGCACTAAAGCTTGGGGTAGCCGCTACAAAAGCTCAATGGGAAAGGCCACTGTCTAAGGCCCTCCCGCTATAGTATACAGAGGGAAACTATATAAAACCTCTCGGGCTGTATGCAGCAGAAAATGTTTGACACAAAATGTAAATGTACATTATAAATATAACCTGTAATAGCAAGTGTAGTGAGGCACCTCGTGTCCTGTATTGAAAGAAACTGATCTGCATGGCATTTTATGTAATGGCAAATTTGAACTGTTACATAATGTACTTTCTCAAATTTTATGAATAAAGTATATTTTTGGAAAAAAAACTTTCTTGTTATTCTTTGTAGCAATTTGAAACAACTGCAGGACTACTTCACAAAGCATTTGGTGTGGGACTAGAATTACATAGAGGCCAGGTTAGGTAAGGACAGAAGGTTTTCTTAGTGGACCAGTTGGGCTTTCATGAAAAGCCAACAGCTTCATAGTCACCTGTAATAATACCAGTTTTTTATTTCCAAAATTATTTATATTCAAATTCTCAAAGCGCCATGATGGGATTCATGTTCTCAGGTTTATTATTCCCAGGCCTCTGGATTACTAATCTAGTAATATAACCACAATGCTTCTGTACCTGTCTAGCCAATTACTGACCTCCTAAAGGCCTATTTCATTGATGAATCTGGCTAGTGCCTTGAAAGGCTTATGGATATAATCTTTCGTCTCATTTTAATAAATTACTGTTTTGAAATATCCTGAGTCATTGTTTGTGAACAGAATGACAAACTGTTCTGTTCTGTCTGGGACTCTGTCAAAGTAGAGATTGTTTCTTTGTGCTCCCACCTAAACATTCACTCAGGCCATCTTAAATTCTGGTCTCATTTAGTCACTGTTGAAGACTCATTTTTTAAAGGTCTCAGTATTTGTAGCTTGACTATCGAGCTTACTGAAATGTTACTGTATAGAATCAGGTTTAACCACGGCCGCAAAAAGCACAAGTACGTTAGCCTGAAACCTATCCCATTACGGAATACTCCATGAAGCCATCAAGAACTCTGGTGAAGGATTGGGGGACATGAGTTTAAGCTATGCAAGAGTAGGAAACGGCTGGATGTTAGGCACTTCCATTTTTCGCTGAGACGAGGGATTCTCTGCAGGTCGCGGCGCAGTGGCCGTTAAAATTCTGCGGGGAGAGGCCTGCCTCGTCCCATGACGTCGAGAAGGGCCCGCCGCATATTAATGGTGGTGGGGGGCCTCAGCGGTGGCATCCCAATTAGAATATGTAAAATGGTATTTACCTCTGCAGATTATTCATCCCGCTGCCTCTCACTCCACAATTTTCATTTTACGTAAAACTGGCGGCCACCACCTGCCGTCCCGTTTACGAACAGAAAAGCTGGCAAGTCATCGGAAGCAGAAGGTTTTGCTTTGGAAGGTAAGTAGTGATATACAGGGGTCTCACTCTGCATTGTGAAAGGGAGGAGGGGGGGATTACAGGGGTCTCACTCTGCATTGTGAAAGGGAGGAAGGGGGGATTACAGGGGTCTCACTCTGCATTGTGAAAGGGAGGAGGGGGGATTACAGGGGTCTCACTCTGCATTGTGGAAGGGAGGAGGGGGGATTACAGGGGTCTCACTCTGCATTGTGAAAGGGAGGAGGGGGGGATTACAGGGGTCTCACTCTGCATTGTGAAAGGGAGGAGGGGGGGATTACAGGGGTCTCACTCTGCATTCTGAAAGGGATGATGGAGGGGGAGATTACAGGGGTCTCTCTCTGCATTCTGGAAGGTGGGGTCCGGGATTGCTGGAAGGAAAGCTCTGCAGGCATGAACGGTGGTACTGTGTACCCTCCCTCCATAAACAGTGTTCGTTCTGTGTTTGCTTGTGTGTGTGAAGGAGCAATGGCACTCCAGTCACCCAGTGTGTGTGGGGGGGTTGCTGCCAGAAAGGGTAGGAGCGTTAAGGTAATATGGATGGTGGGGGCAATCAATGCAGCTGGCAGGATCTTGATGTGGTCATGCTGTGTCACTCTGAGTGCTGGCCAAGATGGGCAATGCCATTCCACACCACATAGTTGATCCATGTTAGCACCTGATGCACCCATCAAGATCAATCCATGCCCTGTTAGGAGCCTTCAGAGAAATGAAGGATACAACTTTATTTCCCACATGGAAATAGGTATGGCTCATCCTACATTGTGTGATCCTCTGCTCCTGAGGATCCGTATGCGCCAGAGGCAAAATCAACAGTCAGGTGCAGTCTCCGTAGAGGCCCCAGGTTGTGAGCAGCAGCCTCCAAGGAGAGCTCGCCATTACGGTCGCCGTGCATCTACAGGAAGCACATGACATGCCATCGGATGACAGAGCACCAATGTCAGAGGTGATTGCACATGTAGAGAGGGTGGTGACACGTCTCTGTGCCCTGCTTAAAGATGACATGCAGCCCATGGGCTTCGGTGGATAGCTTATGCCTGAGGTCCTTATAGTGGCAGTGGCTGTTAAGCTTGATGCCTATGCAGCTTTTCAGGGGCCCACCAGAGACCTTTGTGGGGTCACACAGTCAGCAGTGCACCGCTGCATCAGGGAGGTCACCGATACTCTGCACCGGAGGGCCAGTAATTATGTCTGCTTTAGGACGGACTCTCACAACCAGGCCCAGAGGGTCATCGGTTTTGGCACCATTGCCGGAGAATGATAGGTTGTAATGTTCATAGACTGCACCCATGTGGCTGTCAGGCCTCCCACCAGGCTACCACCTGCAGATGTCACCATTAAAGGATCCCGCTCAATCTCGGTGAAGCCGGTATGTGATCACCGGAGATGCTTCATGCAAATCTGTGCCCACTTCTCAGACAGTTGCTATGACACCTGGGTCCTGCGCCAGTCCCAGCTGCCACCGCTGTTCACTGAACTGGCTCAGATGGAGGGGTGGCTTCTTGGAGATAAGGGCTATCCCTTGCAGACATGGTTCCCAACACCAGTGAGAGACCCCACCACTGCTGCAGAGGAGAGATACAATGCCAGCCACTGAACTACAAGAGCTGCCATTCAGCAGGAAATCACATGCTGAAAGAGTGCTTCCAATGCCTGGATAGATAGGGTGATGCCCTGTTCTACAGGCCGAAAAGGCCAGTTCCTTTCTTTGCTGCTCTCTGTGCTCTGCACAACTACGCACCCAATAGGGGCCAGGCCTGGCATGATGAGGCGAGATGCCAACAGGATTCCTCCTCAGACTATGAGGACGCTGAGAACCTACAAAATGAAAGATGCAAGGGAAGGCAGATGGCACCCAGGCTCTGCATGCAGGGCGAGCAGTGAGCTAGGGACATATGGCAGTGGCTTAGCAGACAAAGGCTCTCTTCTCCATAGGAACCGACATGAGCTCTACAAGCCACACATCACCCTCGCTCACCTGCTGTGTAACAGTCCACATCTGCAACATCCTTGTGTAAACCGTTAGAGGCAGCAGCTGTCTGAGCCAATGTCCATGTCACTGCACCTGTGGAGACGCTCATGAGTAATGGTGGCATGGCAATGATGTTATTGCATACGTTGGCTCTCCTGAAAGGCCAATGGTGCAAAGGGATGCAACATTGGTGCTACATGTTGACACACATCATTCACACAGAGAAAAGTACTCACATGATGGTGAGAAACATTTAGTGAAAGACGTATTTACATTGCTGTGACACCGGTGCATTCCCATTTGTGTCAGTGTGTTCTCTGTGAACGCTTGCGAGTGTCCCTTCTCGGTGCAATCTCTGCGCTAGCAGCCTGACTGGAGGAAGGCTGCTGATCTGATTGCCCTTTGGCTGTGGATGACTTTGGCGCTTGTACCCTGTGCACACGAGGCCTAGAGGGCCCCGGCTGGCTGGGGGAGTGATCATTCATCCCCTTCCGGCATTGGACCCTTTGACACCAGATGGCCCCACGGCTACTTACCTCCTCTGTCATCTCCAGCCAGACTGCCTTGTTCAGGCGGGAGGGCTTCTTCTTACCGTCGCCGATGAAAAGGACCTCCCGCCTTGCCGCACAGCCTGAGGAGAGTGCGCAGGGAGGCTTTACTGCACTATGGGGCCACCCTAGAGCACCCCTCTGTCATCCTCGGCTTTTGGTGGTGGTCCTTTAAATGCAAAGGTGACTCCACTGAGTAACTGCTCTAACCTCTGGCTGCAAAGTTTGTCTTGCACATGTTTGAAAACCAATGCAGGACTAGTGAGGAAATCTGTGCTGTTGACATGGTTTTTCAACTATTACACATTGATGCATGTTCACGAACACTCTGCTTTCGCAGCAGCTGATCACTGTTATTGGTGTAATATTTCTAGTTGGCAATGCAGCTAGAATATGAACATATTTTCCTATTTTTTAACAAAGATCGTTTAATTGCAGTTACATGTAGAATCATAGAAATCATAGAATTATAGAAAATTTAAGGCACAGAAAGAGGCCACTTGGCCCATCATGTCTGTGCCGGCTGAAAAATGTTCCACCCATTCTAATCCCACCTTCCAGCATTTGGTCCATAGCCCTGCAGATTACGGCACTTAAGGTGCATATCCGGACTCCTTTTGAATGAGTTGAGGGTTTCTGCCTCAACTACCCTTTCAGGCAGTGAATTCCAGACCCCCACCACCCTCTGGGTGAAAAATATTTCCTCATCTCCCCTCTAATCTTTCTACAAATCACTTTAAATCTATGCCCCCTCGTCACTGACCTCTCTGCTAAGATGAATAGACCCTTCACCTCCACTCTATCCTGGCCCCTCAGCATTTTGTACATTTCAATCAGATTTCCCCTCAGCCTTCTCTGTTCCAAGGAGAACAACCCCAGCCTATCCAATCTTTCCTCATAGCTGCATTTTTCCAGTCCTGGCAACATCCTCGTAAATCTCCTCTGTACCCTCTCTAGTGCAATTACATCCTTTCTGTAATGAGGTGACCAGAACTGCACACAGTACTCAA
Organism: Heterodontus francisci; assembly: GCF_036365525.1. Lineage (NCBI taxonomy): Eukaryota > Metazoa > Chordata > Chondrichthyes > Heterodontiformes > Heterodontidae > Heterodontus > Heterodontus francisci. The sequence goes on along the minus strand of NC_090380.1, from coordinate 29,532,438 downwards.
GTTGTGGCCTAACCAATGAGTTATGCAGTTCCAGCATAACCTCCCTGCTCTTGTATTCTATACCTTGTTTAATAAAGGAAAGGATTCCATGTGCCTTCTTAAGCACCTTATCAACCTGCCCTGCTACCTTCAGGGATCTGTGGACATTCACTCCAAGGTCCCTTACTTCCTCTCTACTTCTCAGTATTTTCCCATTAATTGTGTATTCCTTTGCCTTGTTTGACCTCCCCAAATGCATCACCTCACACTTCTCCAGGTTAAATTCCATTTTTCACTTTTCTGCCCATCTGACCAGACCATTAATACCCGAAACGTTAACTCTGCTTCTCTTTCCACAGATGCTGCCAGACCTGCTGAGTGGTTCCAGCATTTCTTGTTTTTATTTCAGATTTCCAGCATCTGCAGTATTTTGCTTTTATATTAATATCTTCCTGCAGCCTCCTCGCTATCTACCACACAGACAATCTTTGTGTCATCTGCAAACTTCTTGATCATGCCCCCTACATTTACGTCCAAATCATTAATATATGCCACAAAAAGCAGGGACCCAGTACTGAGCCCTGCAGAATGCCACTGGAAACAGCCTTCCAGTCACAAAAACACAAGTCAACAATTACCTTTTGTTATAAAAGCAAAATACTGCGGATGCTGGAAATCTGAAATAAAAACAAGAAATGCTGGCACCACTCAGCAGGTCTGGCAGCATCTGTGAAAAGAGAAGCAGAGTTAACATTTCGGGTCAGTGACCCTTCATCGGAACTGACAAATATTAAAAATGTCACAGGTTATAAGCAAGTGAGGTGGGGGTGGGGCAAGAGATAACAAAGGAGAAAGTGTAGATTGGACAAGGCCACATCGCAGATCAAAAGGTCATGGAGCAAAGGCAAACAATATGTTAATGGTGTGTTGAAAGACAAAGCATTAGTACAGACAGGGTGTTAACGGACTGAATATTGAACAGCAGCAAGTGCAAACATGAAAAAAAACAGTGGGTAAGCAAACTGAACAAACTAAGATGAAATGAAATAAATGCAAAAAAAAGGTTGTAAAAAATGTAAAAAAAGAAAAAAAGAAGAAAAAAGAAAAAACAACTAAAAATGAAAGTAAAATGGGGGGCTGTCATGCTCTGAAATTATTGAGCTCAATGTTCAGTCCGGCAGGCTGTAGTGTGACTAATCGGTAGATGAGATGCTGTTCCTCGAGCTTGCGTTGATGTTCACTGGAACACTGCAGCAATCCCAGGACAGAGATGTGAGCATGAGAGCAGGGGGGAGTGTTGAAATGGCAAGCAACTGGAAGCTCAGGGTCCTGCTTGTGGACTGAGCGGAGGTGTTCCGCAAAACGGTCACCCAGTCTGCGCTTGGTCTCCCCAATGTAGAGGAGACCACATTGTGAACAGCGAATACAGTATACTACATTGAAAGAAGTACAAGTAAATCGCTGCTTCACCTGAAAGGAGTGTTTGGGGTCTGGGATAGTGAGGAGAGAGGAGGTAAATGGGCAGGTATTACACCTCCTGCGATTGCAGGGGAAGGTGCCATGGGATGGGCACGAGGTGGTGGGGGTAATGGAGGAGTGGACCAGGGTGTCACGGAGGGAACTATCCCTTCGGAATACTGACAGGGGAAGGGAGGGGAAGATGCGTTTGGTAGTGGCATCACACTGGAGGTGGCGGAAATGGCGGAGGATGATCCTTTGGATATGGAGGCTGATGGGGTGGAAAGTGAGGACAAGGGGAACCCTGTCACGGTTCTGGGAGGGAGGGGAAGGGTTGAGGGCAGAGGTACGGGAAATGGGCCGGACACGGTTGAGGGCCCTGTCAACAACAGTGGGGGGGAATCCTCGGTTGAGGAAAAAGGTCATACCAGAAGCACCGTCATGGAAGGTAGCATCATCAGAGCAGATGCGTTGAAGACGGAGAAACTGGGAGAATGGAATGGAGTCCTTACAGGAGGTAGGGTGTGAAGAAGTGTAGTCGAGGTAGCTGTGGGAGTCGGAGGGCTTATAATGGATATTAGTAGACAACCTATCCCCAGAGATGGAGACAGAGAAGTCGAGGAAGGGAAGTGTCATAGATGGACCATGTAAAGGTGAGAAAAGGGTGGAAATTGGAAGCAAAGTTGATAAAGTTTTCCAGTTCGGGGCGGGAGCAGGAAACGGCACCGATACAGTCATCAATGTACCGGAAAAAGAGTTGGGGGATGGGGCCTGAGTAGGACTGGAACAAAGAATGCTCGACATATCCCACAAAAAGATAGGCATAACTAGGACCCATGCGGGTACCCATAGCGACATCTTTTACTTGAAGGAAGTGCGTGGAGTTGAAGGAGAAGTTGTTCAATGTGAGAACAAGTTCAGCCAGGCGGAGGAGGGTGGTGGTGGATGGGGACTGATTGGGCATCTGTTCCAGGAAGAAGCGGAGAGCCCTCAAACCATCCTGGTGGGGGATGGAGGTGTAGAGCGATTGGACGTCCATAGTGAAGAGGAGGCGGTTGGGACCAGGAAACTGGAAATTACCTTTTGTTTCCTGCCACTGAACCAATTTTGTATCCACCTTGGATTTCCCTGGATCTCATGGGATTTTATTTTTTTAACCAGTCTGCCATGTGGGACCTTGTCAAACGCCTTGCTAAAATCCATGTAGACCACATCAACTGCACTACCCTTATCTATCTTCCTTGTTACTTCTTCAAAAAGTCGATCAAGTTGGTCAAACAAGATCTTCCCTTAACAAATCCATGCTGACTATCCTTGATTAACCCGCGCCTTTCTAAGTGACAGTTTACCCTGTTCCTCAGAATAGATTCCTACTAAGGTTAGACTGACTGGCTTGTAATTATTCAGTCTATCCTTCGCTCCCTTTTTAAATAGAAGTACAACGTTAGCAGTTCTCCAATCCTCCGGCACCACACCTGTATCCAGTATGTACTTTCACATAACAGTTAGCAGAGAAATGAATACAGATTCCAAATGTATATTAGTCTGTGGCTTTTCAGTCAGATGATTAGAAGCCCATAGTATGTAAATATTCTCCAATTATGGTTTTATTTCTGTTGTGTATTTGCCTTTTATAGTACATTTAAGTCTCACATCCTAGAATGTGCAAATTTAAGACTATTCACCCAAGTGCGGCACGCCTACAAGAAGCAATGTTACACTTGAGTGGGAGAAGAGGATCACAACTTCACACGACACTGGGACACAGTGGGGTAAGTATGTGGCAGCAAAGCGGAAAGTGCTGGGGTAACTCAGCAGGTCAGGCAGCATCTGTGGAGAGAGAAGCAGAGTTAACTTTCAGGTCTGTGAACTTGGTCAAGTTAACTCTGCTTCTCTCTCCACAGATGCTGCCTGACCTGCTGGATTTCTCCAGCACTTTCTGCTTTGATGCCAGATTGACAACAGCCCCACTCTTCAACAGTGAAGTATTTCTTTGACAGCTGTCAGGAAGCAGGTGCTGGGGCGCTTTAAATAGGGCCCCAGAACCTGCTACATAGGTGACAAAAGGTCTCTCACTGTGCCGGATGTCCCTCCTCTCCCCACGTAATATCGCGGGTGGTGGGGGGAGGTAGCTCAGCACAGTGATACTAATGAGCCCCCGCACAAAATATCACGGGGGCTCGGTGGCTGCCGCTGAATGCGGGCAGCCCACCGAGTTTAAAGGGCTCTGCTGCGGAGCGCGGCACCCAAATAAAATTCAGCCCTATGGGTGGAATTTTAGGTTCCCCTTCAGGATGGGAACGGAGGAGGGGGACCCATAAAATTGCTTCGGAGGGTGGAGGGGGCGGAGTGCCTGTCGCCTTCCTGATACCTTCCAATTTAGTCTGGGGGACATTTGTTATCAGAACAAAATTCAGCCTCATGAGTTTCATGGCAGGCTTGATGGATCAGCTGAAAGAGCAGAGTGTGCCAGCAAGGCCAACGAGAGTGTCAGCCCAAGCTCAGTCGGTACCCTGTTTGCCTACATGTCAGGAGGTTGTGGATTCAATTTCCACTCCAGAGACTTGAGATACATAATCCAGGCTGACATTTGAGTGCCGTTCTGAGGGAGTGCTGCACTATCGGAGGTGCTGTCTTTCGGATGATACATGAAACCAAGGTCCCATCTGCCCTCTCAGATGGATGTAAACGATTCCATGGCATTATTCGAATTGGCCGGTATCCCGGCCAATAATTATTCCGCAATCAACATCACTAAAACAGATTATCTGGTCATTATCACACTGCTGTTTATGGGAGCTTTCTGTGTGCAAATTGGCTGCTGTGTTTGCTAAATTATAACAGTGATTAAAAGTACTTCATTGGCTGTAATGCACTTTGGAGTGTCCTGAGGTCATGAAAGGTGCTATATGAAAGCAATTCTTTCATTTTTTTCTATCTCTGCAAAAGCTGCAAATGGTCTAGCAGGAAGGAATCGGGTGAAACGGGGCTTCATGTAAATTGCAGGAGGACCAGCATGAGCAGGAACTGGAAAACAGTCGGATGTTTATGGTCACTGAATTAAATTATATGCAACTATTAAATGTATGTACACATTCTGCTCATCTCAGCTGCTGTCTTCATCCCAAACCCGCTTTGTTTCTGCTTATAACTTCTGCCAATCCAGCATTAGCCGTAATAAATTTATTGAAAAGGAACATCAACAACTCGTTTCCTGCCCTTCTAACAACTGCCCTTCTGGTCCTCTGCCAATGTTATTTCTTGTAACTGAAGGCCTTATGTTACACTGCAACAGTGACCACACTTCGAAAGTACTTTATAGGCTGCAAGGTGCTTTGGGACGTCCTGAGGTTGTGGAAGGTGCTATATAAATGCAAGTCTTTCTTTCTCTCTTTCTATTGTTCAATATCAAGATATTGGCTCCAAATATAGCTTTCAGTTGCGAGGCGTTATCAGTGGACCGATGCTCCCATTAAACAACTTTTGCCTATGATAACTATGAAGGAAGAACATGAATGGTTGGGTTTGACATATACTTATCAATAATTAAATCACACCGGTGGGACATAGGGAGCTTTATGTCCTATCGAAAATCTGGAGCAGTATAACGCTTATTAACAGGAATCCCTCGTGTGTTTTATTTCTGCAGCTGGGGAGCAATTTGTGCGATGTATGGAATAAGTCAAGTCCTTTGAGGAACGATGGGCTTCTGAAAAACAAATTTACCTCTTAGCATATGCGGGTTTTTTATTCTGAGCTGAGACTCTATAAAATAATGGAAGATTGTTATCTTCACTTAACAAATCATTGCTTTGAGTCTCCACAGTGGACTGTAAAAGAATAATAGTAATTTTAATAGATTTCTTTCAATTGAATCCACCTTGATAATTATGCAAGAACATTAAAGTAGAGCCTTTTAAAAGACTCTCTGAACACTGATGTTTATATGAAACAATTTTACAACTGGCTTTATATGAATAGGATGGGGCTTCTGGCCTATATGGAACTGGTATGTCTAAAGGTCTTTGTTAAATGCCAGTCCTTTATTCATTCTTCCTAACAATGTGAATATTTAACTTGAAACAATTCTGCACCAATTATCTGCTTGGTTTTGCACTCCGATTTACCTTATTGTTTTTATATTTTGCTCCGAGATCATCAGACGGTTTCTGATTGTAACCTAAATTGCCTGGCAGGAGTGAGGCTGGATAAGGATTGAAAGCCCGTTTTACACTGCACCCTATTTTGTGCTTCACTGACTTCGCTGTGATGTAAAATCAGGCTGGAGCTGCAACTCTGTCCCGAGGCTGCCTCAATCCCACCCAGTAGTTTAGGTTAAAACCAGGGCTGTGTGTTTTTCAATAGCCTGTCATGCATTAACCAAGGCAATAACTTTGAAGCCCTGGATCTGTCCGAACTGAGGACCAGACTGCATAAATTTGATTACCTGTCAATTCACAGTTAGTTAACAATTATTCTGTCAGCCTCTTTTTAACACATCACAGATGATTAGCTCCTGACCAAGTGAAACCCCACTTTAATTGTATAAATATACTTGTGAGCAGCGTTAGTACTGATTGGAGGGCTGGATAATTGACAAATACTTAAATCACCGAATAACCAATGTGTCTTGTAGCAGCTAAATAAAGTGGCACGCAATTTACCCTTAAAGGGGCAGTGTCTTCTTTTCTGCTGAGTTACGCCAGCTGCAAAGAAAAAATTCTTAATTTGTATACTCTAAGTTGTATAAGCCTGAAATAGAAATGTCTAAATAAATAGCTACTAAATGACTCCACAATAAGTTCATTGTGAAAGTATTGATTTGACGTGTTTCTTTGAGCAGTGATATTAAATCTGAAGTCAGACACTGGACTGAATTTTATCAGCCCCCTTGGAGACGGGTTGGGAGGCCTCGTAAAAACGGCATCAGTGGGGGGGAGCCTGATGTCTTCCCACTGCCATGGGTTACCCTCAGCATTGGGAACATCAGCGCCCGTCCACCATCTGGAGGCAGGTGGCCAATTAAACCAACTAATAGGCCATCCCATCCTCTCCTGTCACCGGGGCCTGCCTGCCTGGCCCCGGCACATTAAATAAAAAATGTTACCTCAATATGGAGGTGCCCTCTTCTTCTGCTTGCAGCCTCAACAGCATCCACCTCTGCATGTGGTACTGCCAAGGCTGTCAAGCTGCCGGTCTCTGGGAGGCAGGCTGCCATCCTCAGTTGGATGGTGGTCCTGTCAATGGCCTCTTAATTGGCCGCTGCCGGTAAAATGCCACTCAAGGTGCCATCGCTGCCCCCGCGTGAGTTCGGGGCCCGTTTTCAGTCCCGGCAATGGGATTACTTTCCTTTTGAACAAATTCCTGCCACTGATTGTGACTCACATTTCCTCAGAGTTGATGCAAGGAATAAAATCTGATTTGTTGTTGACTCTCTCACAGCACTCGTGGTCACCCCCCCCCCCCCCCCCCCCCAACTCCCCCAACACCCAACGCTCGGCGACGGGAGTCCCATTTAAATATTTAAATTAATTAAAACGAACAAGTTAATTACCATTATGCTCCCACCATCGTCCCTGTGCGATATCGGTGCCAGTGGCCTGCAATATCCGAAGCGGAACACTGGTGGGGAGGGGGGAGCAGGTAAGTTTCTCAGTGCGGGAGAGGGAGGAACGGCGTCAAAGTATTATCATTTGCGGAGGGGTAGGTGGGAAGGATTATAGTGTAAAGTTTGTGCACTTTGGGCAGTGGGGGGGGGGGAGGTCATCTGGGCAAGGTAAGTGTTCTGGGGGGAGAGGAGGGCAAGTAATTAATTCTATGGTTATTGAGGGGATGGGAGATGGGCGAGATAAATTTTTTTTTTAAATCAATGTATCTTTAAATATTTAAAGTGAACAGCAGGGCTCAAAGCCCTTTAAAAATGGCATCAGCACCTGTGCACACCATTGCTGGGGACGGACAGCCCACCCCCTCCCCATCATCCGGGGTGGGGGGGGGGGTGGTGCGGTCCACCCCGGCTATTTAAATGAGCCGCCATGCCGAATATCACGACGGCTCTGCGACGTGCAGCCTGCCCATTGTTTTCATCCACCACCGATTTCGGCAGTAGAAGTATAAATTTCAGCCCGGTGTGTGGGAGAGCTTAAGTTTAAGCTGAATCCACTTAGCGACCTGAGGCCACTCCGTTCCTGCCTGGTACCAATTTAATTTCACTGACCAAGAAGCAGGCTGAGGCTTCCACTACAGGCAGGCAAGGGCCTGATTTGAATACAAAGTCACAATGTGTTTTAACATGAGGTCAGTGGAATTCGACAGCTGGATCACAATGGGAGATGCCAACTGGCCAGGAGAGTTAAGTTTTGTACACCTGGCTTCTGTGAGAACTCCTTGTGGGTCAGGAGGTGCAGCAGCGACCCTCTCCCTGCATGCACCCCTCCCACCATCCCATCCACAACCCATTAGGAGTCCTCAGGCCTCCCTGTAGTGTTTGATTGATCTGGATTTTATTTGCATTCGGCTGTCCACTGATCAGTGTTCACTGTGTTTGATTGTTTAAGCCCAGTTGAAACTGAAACTGAAAGACACAGAGCTAGAATGTTCTACAGATAACACAGACTGTTCTGAGAAGACATTGTACAGAGATCCTGTAAGTGCTGAGATATTTTAAAGCACTGTAAATAAACCTGTTGGTGATTTAATACGTGTGATATCTGCATTGCTCTGAGATAAATCTGATATATAATATCCAGCAACCCAGCGAAAACATAACACTCCCTATCCCCGACCATGACTCTCATCCTGTGTGCTGGCCTCGGCTGCCCAAGCCCTTCTCCAGTGCTGAAGTCATAGTGAATGATGCATGTTTGAGCCCCCAGTATCCTAAAGCTCCCTTGCTAATTTCCTGCTCCTGCTCACCAGCCCTGACATTAGTCCTGCTGGATTTGGGCAGGAGACAGTGCTTGGATATTTGAACTGGTTTGGGAATTAAAATAGCCCTGGACCTCAGACTGAGTTTCCAATGGTGAGGTTCCCTCCTACCTGCACCTCACCTTTATAAATCACTGGTTTGGCCTCAGCTGGAATATTGTATTCAGTTCTGGATACCCCACTTTCGGAAAGACGTCAAGGCATTGGAGAGGGCAGAGAAAAGATTTACTAGAACGGTACCAGGGATAAGGGACTTCAGTTATTTAGAGAGACTAGAAAAGCTAGAGTTGTTCTCTTTCGAACGGAGAAGACTAATGGAGATTTAAAGAGGTGTTCAAAATTAGAAGGTGTTTTGATAGCGTAAATAAGGCAGGTCAGTAAACAGACAAATTTACGGCAATTGGCAAAAGAACTGGAGGGGAGTTGAGGAAGATATGTTTTTACACAGCAAGTTGTTGTGATCTGGAATCACTGATTGAAAGGATGATAGAAGCAGATTCAATAGTAACTTTCAAAAGGGAATCGGATAAATGCTTAAAAGGAAAACATTTTTAGGGCTATGCGGAGAGAGCAGGGGATTGGGATTAATTGGATAACTCTTTCAAAGAGTTGACACAAGCATGATGGGCTGAAAGGTCTCCTTCTGTACGTATGATTGTATGAACTACAAAGAACCAAGCATTGTTAAAACACCACTGTTCAGCTGAATGTCAAGCAATGGAAAATTAACCTGTCAGACTCTCTGTCGGTGACTGAGAGTGAGAAAACAGCTGGAAAAATAAAGGGCAGGAAATGTGGATTGTTTTTTTTTAATGAATCTGTCAGCATTGTAATATGAAAAGGCTGAAATTCTGCTTGCCTTGGAGTTCCGCTAGTGACATTGCTTCCACAATAACGTGAAATGCAATTGTTCACTATTGTAATGGAAGAATTAACCCATTTTTTACTGCACTGAGGGAACAAATCAATTCAAATAGGAGCCGGAAGAATTCTACACAGATATATTTATTTATTTTTTTATTTATTATTTATTTAGAGATACAGCACTGAAACAGGCCCTTCAGCCCACCGAGTCTGTGCCGACCAACAACCACCCATTTATACTAACCCTACAGTAATCCCATATTCCCTATCACCTCCCTACACTAGGGGCAATTTACAACAGCCAATTTACCTATCAAGCTGCAAGTCTTTTGGCTGTGGGAGGAAACCAGAGCACCTGGCGAAAACCCACACAGACACAGGGAGAACTTACAAACTCCACACAGGCAGTACCCAGAATCGAACCCAGGTCCCTGGAGCTGTGAGGCTGCGGTGCTAACCACTGCGCCACTGTATATATGAACGCAAATATTGCACAGCCTGATTGCAAGGTCTTTGCAGTAGATCTTGACTCTAAGTGAAAGATAGTCTGCAGCCCATTTTACATCTCTCTTGATTTTTATTTCCACTATTGAAGATGGAGCACTGCATTTTTCTATATGACATTATAGAATATCTTGCTGCTTCTGTATATTTTGTGGTCTTTTTATTGATATTATTTTTCTTTAAACTGAATTCAAATTCTTAAATTTTGAGGGCTGAAAGGGAACGCCATTGAACAAAATGGTTCTTGGGATGTAGGTATTGTTGGCAAGGCCAGCGTTTATTGCCCATAGTTACCCCGAGAATGCTGGTGGTGGGCCTTCTTCAATTTGATACAACTGTGTGGCTTCCTCAGTCATAGAGGGCAGTTAAGAGTAAACAATGTTGGTGTGAGACTGGAGTCACATATAGGCCCAACCAGGTAAGGACAGCTGGTTACCTTCCTTAAAGGACATGAGTGAACCAATTGGGTTTTTTACAACAATTTCATGATCATATTTACAGTTATTGTATTTGTTTGAACTGAATTCAAATTCTCAAATTGTCATGGTGGAATTTGAACATATATTCTACTGGAATATTAGTCCAGTAACTTAACCACTAGTGGGTACAGCAGCATAGTAGCTATGTTACTAGATTAGTTAATCCAGAGTCCTGAACAAATGATCCGAAGACATGAGTTCAAATGCCACCAAGGCAGCTGGGGGATTTAGATTCAATTCATTAAATAAATCTGGAATATAAAAGCTAGTAGCAGTAATGGAGACCTTGTAACTACCAGATTGTCATAAAAACCCATCTGGTTCACTAATGTCCTTTGGGGAAGGAAATCTGCTATCCTTACCTGGTCTGGCCTATATGTGACTCCAGATCCACGGCAATGTAGTTGACTCTTAACTGCCCTCTGAAATGGCCTAGCAAGCCACTCAGTTGTATTCAAGAAGGTGACATGCCACCATCTTCTCAAGGGCATTTAGAGAGGGCAAAGATTCTGGTCTTGCCAGCAATGTCCTCATCCTGTGAAAGGGTAAAAATAATCCACTACACCATAGTTGAAGATGAAGTTTGATTAACCGTTGAGTGTTAATTCTCATTTCTCTTCCTTTTTGTTACAGTTTTATCACACCAAACACTAGCTGAAAGGCTGCTCCACTCCACTCCCCAGTGAAGGGTAGGATCTCCTTGGAGGCCATTTTAAATATTGGTGATGGTATAAATAGATGGTATAAATAGCAAATCAGCCACCTAAAATAAACAGAAAGCAGCATCGGCTGGGATATCTAATAGGCGGCTTATCAGGTATCGTATAGTTTACAGCATCACCAAACATTCATATTACCCCTGCCTCTTGTGTGGGAAATTCCAAGAAATATCACACTCTACCACTTTCTTTCACTGAATATTCATCCCTGCTATGCTGGCTTACATTGCCCTGAATGCCAGCTTGGCTCTGTTGGTAGCACTTCTGCCACTTGGTCTGAAGGTCGAGTGTTCAGGGTTTGAGCCTGGCAATTCAGTGCAGAACTGAGCAAGCACACACTCATAGAATCTTACAGCACAGAAGGAGGTCATTTTACCCATCATTCTTGGCTCTGTGAAAGGACTATCCAATTAGTCCCACTCCGCTGCTCTTTCCCCATAGCCCTGCTAATTTCTCCTTTACCAGTATTTATCCAATTTCCTTTGAAAAGGTATTATTGAATCTGCTTCCATCAGCCTTTCAGGCAGTGCACTGCAGATCACAACTCACTGTGTAAAAAAAATTCTCACCTTCCCTGTGATTCTTTTGCCAATTACCTTAAATCTGTGTCCTCCAGCAACTGACCACCCCCACCCCCCTCCCCCACCCCACCAGTGGAAATAGTTTCCATTGTTGGAGGGTGCTATTGCTTGACTATGAGGTTAAATTGATGCCTTTTCTCCCTGTTCTGGTAGATGTAAAAGGCCCAGTGGCTTGACTGGAAGGTGAGCAAGGAGTTCTCCCAGTGTTTTGGGTGACTTTCGCCCCTCGATCAACCCCACCACAAAACCTGCTTATGTGGTCTTTCATCTCATTTACTGTTTGTGGGACTTTGCTAATTGGCTGCTGTGTTGTCTATATTACAATAACTGCAAGTCAGAATAGAATAGAATAGAACATTACAGCGCAGTACAGGCCCTTCGGCCCTCGATGTTGCGCCGATCATCTGACCTACACTATTCCATTTTCATCCATATGTCTATCCAATGACCACTTAAATGCCCTTAAAGTTGGCGAGTCTACTACTGTTGCAGGCAGGGCGTTCCACGCCCCTACTACTCTCTGCGTAAAGAAACTACCTCTGACATCTGTCCTATATCTTTCACCCCTCAACTTAAAGCTATGTCCCCTCGTGTTTGCCATCATCATCCGAGGAAAATGTCTCTCACTATCCACCCTATCTAACCCTCTGATTATCTTGTATGTCTCTATTAAGTCACCTCTCCTCCTCCTTCTCTCTAACGAAAACAACCCCAAGTCCCTCAGCCTTTCCTCATAAGACCTTCCTTCCATACCAGGCAACATCCTAGTAAATCTCCTCTGCACCCTTTCCAAAGCTTCCACATCCTTCCTATAATGCGGTGACCAGAACTGCACGCAATACTCAAGGTGCGGCCTCACCAGAGTTTTGTACAGCTGCATCATGACCTCGTGGCTCCGAAACTCGATCCCCCTACTAATAAAAGCTAACACACCATATGCCTTCTTAACAGCCCTATTAACCTGGGTAGCAACTTTCAGGGATTTATGTACCTGGACACCAAGATCTCTCTGCTCATCTACACTACCAAGAATCTTCCCATTAGCCCAGTACTCTGCATTGCTGTTACTCCTTCCAAAGTGAATCACCTCACACTTCTCCGCATTAAACTCCATTTGCCATCTCTCAGCCCAGCTCTGCAGCCTATCTATGTCCCTCTGTACCCTACAACACCCTTCGACACTATCCACAACTCCACCGACCTTCGTGTCATCCACAAATTTACTAACCCACCCTTCTACACCCTCATCCAGGTCATTTATAAAAATGACAAACAGCAGTGGCCCCAAAACAGAACCTTGCGGTACACCACTAGTAACTAAACTCCAGGATGAACATTTGCCATCAACCACCACCCTCTGTCTTCTTTCAGCTAGCCAATTTCTGATCCAAAGCTCTAAATCACCTTCAACCCCATACTTCCGTATTTTCTGCAATAGCCTACCGTGGGGAACCTTATCAAACGCCTTACTGAAATCCATATACACCACATCCACGGCTTTACCCTCATCCACCTGTTTGGTCACCTTCTCGAAAAACTCAATAAGGTTTGTGAGGCACGACCTACCTTTCACAAAACCGTGCTGACGATCGCAAATGAACTTATTCTTTTCAAGATGATTATAAATCCTATCTCTTATAACCTTTTCCAACATTTTACCCACAACCGAAGTAAGGCTCACAGGTCTATAATTACCAGGGCTGTCTCTACTCCCCTTCTTGAACAAGGGGACAACATTTGCTATCTTCCAGTCCTCCGGCACTACTCCTGTCGACAATGACGACATAAAGATCAACAACAACGGCTCTGCAATCTCCTCCCTGGCTTCCCAGAGAATCCTAGGATAAATCCCATCTGGCCCAGGGGACTTATCTATTTTCACTCTTTCCAAAATTGCTAACACCTCCTCCTTGTGAATCTCAATCCCATCTAGCCTAGTAGGCTGTATCTCAGTAATCTCCTCGGCAACATTTTCTTTCTCTACTGTAAATACTGACGAAAAATATTCATTTAACGCTTCCCCTATCTCCTCTGATTCCGCACACAACTTCCCACTACTATCCTTGATTGGCCCTGTTCTAACTCTTATCATTCTTTTATTCCTGATATACCTATAGAAAGCCTTAGGGTTTTCTTTGATCCTATCCGCCAATGACTTCTCGTGTCCTCTCCTTGCTCTTAGCCCTCCCTTTAGATCCTTCCTGGCTAGCTTGTAACTCTCAAGCGCCCTAACTGAGCCTTCACGTCTCATCCTAACATAAGCCGCCCTCTTCCTCTTGACAAGCGCTTCAACTTCTTGAGTAAACCACGGCTCCCTCGCTCGACAACTTCCTCCCTGCCTGACAGGTACATACTTATCAAGGACACGCATTAGCTGCTCCTTGAATAAGCTCCACATTTCGTTTGTGCCCATCCCCTGCAGTTTCCTTCCCCATCCTACACATCCTAAATCTTGCCTAATCGCGTCATAATTTCCTTTCCCCCCGCTATAATTCTTGCCCTGCGGTATATACCTGTCCCTGCCCATCGCTAAGGTAAACCTAACCGAATTGTGATCACTATCGCCAAAGTGCTCACCTACATCTAAATCGAACACCTGGCCGGGTTCATTACCCAGTACCAAATCCAATGTGGCATCGCCCCTGGTTGGCCTGTCCACATACTGTGTCAGAAAACCCTCCTGCACACACTGGACAAAAACAGACCTATCTAAAGTACTCGAACTATAGTATTTCCAGTCAATATTTGGAAAGTTAAAGTCCCCCATAACCACTACCCTGTTACTCTCGCTCCTGTCGAGAATCATCTTCGCTATCCTTTCCTCTACATCTCTGGAACTATTCGGAGGTCTATAGAAAACTCCCAACAGGGTGACCTCTCCTCTCCTGTTTCTAACCTCGGCCCATACTACCTCAGTAGACGAGTCCTCAAACGTCCTTTCTGCCGCTGTAATACTTTCCTTGATTAACAATGCCACACTCCCCCCTCTTTTACCCTCTTCTCTGTTCTTACTGAAACATCTAAATCCCGGAACCTGCAACATCCATTCCTGCCCCTGCTCTACCCATGTCTCTGAAATGGCCACAACATCAGGATCCCAGGTACCAACCCATGCTGCAAGCTCACCCACCTTATTCCGGATGCTCCTGGCATTGAAGTAGACACACTTTAAACCAAGTTCTTGCTTGCCAGTGCCCTCTTGCGTCCCTGTAACCTTATCCCCTACCTCACTACTCTCAACAGCCTGTACACTGGAACTACAATTTAGGTTCCCATTCCCCTGCTGATTTAGTTTAAACCCCCCCGAAGAGCACTAACAAATCTCTCCCCCAGGATATTGGTACCCCTCTGGTTCAGGTGAAGACCATCCTGTTTGTAGAGGTCCCACCTACCCCAGAAAGAGCCCCAATTATCCAGGAAACCAAAACCCTCCCTCCTACACCATCCCTGCAGCCACGTGTTCAACTCCTCTCTCTCCCTATTCCTCTCTTCGCTAGCACGTGGCACGGGCAACAACCCAGAGATAACAACTCTGGTTGTTCTCGCTCTAAGCTTCCACCCTAGCTCCCTGAATTTCTGCCTTAAATCCCCATCTATCTTCCTACCTATGTCGTTGGTGCCTATGTGGACCACGACTTGGGGGTGATCCCCCTCCCCCTTAAGGATCCCAAAAACACGATCAGAGACATCACGTACCCTGGCACCTGGGAGGCAACACACCAGCCGTGAGTCTCTCTCGTTCCCACAGAACCTCCTATCTGTTCCCCTAACTATGGAGTCCCCAATGACTAATGCTCTGCTCCTCTTCCCCTTTCCCTTCTGAGCAACAGGGACAGACTCTGTGCCAGAGACCTGCACCCCATTGCTTACCCCTGGTAAGTCGTCCCCCCCAACAGTATCCAAAACGGTATACCTGTTGTTGAGGGAAACGGCCACAGGGGATCCCTGCACTGCCTGCTGGTTCCCTTTCCTTCCCCTGACGGTAACCCATCTACCTACTTCTTTTACCTGAGGTGTGACTGCCTCCCTATAACTCCTGTCAATAATCCCCTCCGCCTCCCGAATGATCCGAAGTTCATCCAGCTCCAGCTCCAGTTCCCTAACGCGGTCTGCGAGGAGCTGGAGTTGGGTGCACTTCCCGCAGATGCAGTCAGCAGGGACACTCTTGGCGACCCCTACCTCCCACATTCTGCAGGAGGAACATACAACTGCCTTTACCTCCATTCCCACTATTCTAGATTCCCAACAAATCTACTGAAAAACCAAACGAAAAAAAAAAGTCAAAACTTGTTCGCTTAGCAATCCGACGGACTGAACTTTTTAAATAAAAAGCTTACCTTATCAACACACCAGAGTCCTTTTTTTTGGTTAGAGGAGGAGGGTGGGTGGGAGACACTACACGTGTAGTGTCTCGGGTACTGCCACTGCCCAAATAAATAGTTTTCCCTTACCCAGCAGTCCCCTGGTCCTCCGAAACAAAAGGGGATTAACTTGTAACTTACTGAAATTGACCGCTCAGCTGTAAGTCCGCTCCGCACCTCGTTCTGTCGAGTGAAATTGACCGCTCAGCTGCAAGTCCGCTCCGCACCTCGTTCTGTCAAGCTGCTCCTCGCAAAAAGAAGTATTTTGTTTTTGTATTAGTGTTTAATTCACTGTTACTCCCCTTCCAGGAATGCCCACCTTGAAGAAGTTCTACTTTCCGATGGGTTTTCGGTTTACCTCTTTTACCTTGTACTTCTAAACTGTGAAATCTGTGATGAAAGGTCACAGGCCTAAAACGTTAACTCTCTTTCTCTCTCCACAGATGCTGCTTGACCTGCTAAGTATTTCCAGCATTTTCTGTTTTTATTTCGAATGCATTTCATTGGTTGTCAAGTGCTTCTTTATGTCCTTCACTCTTCCTCGCTCTCCCTGCACTTTAGCCTTATATCTAGTTTCTTGTCTCAGTTAAACCATTTCTCTTTCATGTATAATTTAGCAACAAAAAAATGGAAACCTGTTGAAAGTCCATGTTTTACCTTGAGGGAGTTCTGGAGGTGGGAAGAGGGCAAGGTTAAACTCAAAGGACAGCTTGGGTAATGTCTAGTCGCAATGCTACAGACATCATGAGTGTGGGGCAAGCTTGATGGACCAGTTGGTCTTTTCCTGCCAATCAATTTTTGGATGTTTTATAAGAGGTACAGTAAGGATGATTGGAAGTAATGGAAAAGAGTTGTTTCTGTTTGAGTGTTGGATCTCTGGGTCCCTGAAATAAAAAGAATTGCACCTGGAGTCTGTTGCTGGCACTGGAATTATTCAGTATTTCAGATGGTTTATACTGATTATGACTACATGCCATACAGATGAATTTTTCTGGCATGCAACTTGAACATATGTCAGCTTTAGTACATTTTACACATCTGTTCTTACTGAAGCTTTGCTGTCTGCTGGTCCTGTTATCAGTCTTCAAGAGTTCAATGAGCGGTGAAGAAACAATAAACATAGTGGTTGAATGTTCCTCCATGTTTACTGTTTTCCACATCCAACAAAGAATTTCCATTGGAAGGGATTGCTGTTAACTTTATTGGCTGCTCTTACGATGTTTCTGCTTTTTGTAACTTTATTCCGCCTTTGTTCTTCATTCCCACTCCTCCTGATCTCTGTAAGCACCCCAGCCCCCAGCCCAACAACCCTCTAAGATCTCTGCAATTCCTTGTCTCTGGACTCTTGGTCACCTACTTCCTTCGTTCCACCACAGGCAGCCGTGTCTTCAGCTGTCTGGACATTAACCTCTAGAATTCCCTCCCTAATCCTCGCCATCTTTCTCTCCTCAAAATGTACCTCTTTGACCAAGCTTTTGTTCGCGTGTTCTAATGTCTCCTTCTTTGGCTTGGTCTGATCATTTCTGTGAAGTGCCTTGGAATAGTTCACTACACTTAATGGTGTTATATAAATGCAAGTTATTGTTGTTGTTGTTGCATTGGTTCTGTCACCAAGCCACATACTTGAGCTGGATATGAAGGAGATTCTGCTGCTTTTCAAGGTTTTCCCAGAAAGATTGGCTCACTGGGATATTGGTTCACTGTTTCTTGTACTCAATGTGCACTGTTAATTGATACATTGGTTTCATATTGATGCTTTTTAATGCAGAACTATGTTATACTACAACACCTCAGTGCGCCTAAAGAGTGGCATTCTTTGGTGTTGAAACAGCAGTGACATTTTAGATGTTATTGTTAGTGAAGAGACAACTGTTCTGCTGACTTCCTGGAAAATTGTAACAATTTTAAATTCTTAACTTTAAGAAACTTGATAAATAAGGCTGCCGTTCTAGTACGGAGGGAGTGCTGCACTGTTGGAGTTAGGGCGGCACAGTGGCGCAGTGGTTAGCACTGCAGCCTCACAGCTCCAGGGACCCGGGTTCGATTCTGGGTACTGCCTGTGTGGAGTTTGCAAGTTCTCCCTGTGTCTGCGTGGGTTTTCTCCGGGTGCTCCGGTTTCCTCCCACAAGCCAAAAGACTTGCAGGTTGGTAGGTAAATTGGCCATTATAAATTGTCACTAGTATAAGTAGGTGGTAGGGAAATATAGGAAATATAGGGACAAGTGGGGATGTTTGGTAGGAATATGGAATTAGTGTAGGATTAGTATAAATGGGTGGTTGATGGTCGGCACAGACTCGGTGGGCCGAAGGGCCTGTTTCAGTGCTGTATCTCTAATCTAATCTAATCTAATCTTGGTGTCTTTCAGATGAGACATTAGGCATACACTGACCTGTTCAACAACAACTTATATTTATATAGTGCTTTTAACATAATGAAACATCCCAAGGTGCTGTACGAGAGCATTATAAAACAAAGTATGACACCGAACGACAAAAGGAGATATCAGGTAAAATTACCAAAAGCTTGGTCAAAGAGGTAGTGTTTCGGCCAGGCGAGGAGGGGGTCTCTTGCCCTTCCTCTTATTTGACCGCAACAGGGTTTATTTCTTTTAAACAGTGGTTGTGCTTACCACCCTGTGAGTGTTTCACCTTTCTCCTTTACTGTGATCATGAAAGAACCAGACATGTCTTCTTGAGTTTGAACAAGAAAGAGATACGTTTATTATACTTAACACTCTAATCCCGATTTTAAAATATTAAAGAAAAGCTACACATTCACACACACATTCACACGAAAATCACACGCACACACTAATAGATTACAGACCTGAAACGTTAACCCTGCTACTCTCTCCACAGATGCTGCCAGACCTGCTGAGTATTTCCAGCACTTTTTGTTTTTATTTCAGATTTCCAGCATCTGCGGTATTTTGCTTTTACTTCAAATGTGCTTCATTGACTGGAGATTACTTGGGGCCATTCTGAGGTTGTGAAAGGCGCTGTATAAATGCAAGTGTGCCTGCTCCATTCTGTTATGCTTAGTCCTACACTTGGCTTCTTCTCAATCCCTGAACATCACCGAAATTCTAGACTATAATTTAACGCGGCATTAGACCAATGGATGTGGAAAGATAATAATCTCTCTTCCTTATGCAGACATAGCTGCCAAATCTATGTTTCTTGTGGATTTTTTTTTCGTGTTCATGCTTGAAATGTGGGTGTTGCTAGCAAGGCTGGAATTTATTCCCCATCCTTAGGTGCCCTTGAGAAGGTGGTGGAAAGCCGCCTTCTTCAACAACTGCAGTCCATATGGTGAAGGTGCTCCCACAGTGCTGATAGGTGAGGATTTCCAGGATTTTGACCCAAGGATAATGAAGGAGTAGTGATGTATGCCCAAGTCAGGATGGTGTGTGATTTTGACATGCTGATGTAGAAAATTTAACACTTGCCAATTTGAGCCGTAGAGAGCTGGGATCAGTTTACATCAATGAAATAGATAATAATTCTCAGAATCAGAAAAGGGAGTGAAACAGCTTTAGGAGACTGAGTTGTTCTCACTTAGAGTATTTGTGTTCGGGCCTTTGAAGACCTCTCTCCATGTGTAGCTGCTTACCAGTACCCTTTGGACGAGACTGTTTATTTGCATAACAAAGGGAGACATTCCAGTGGATGAAAGTTACAGCATTCCTGCTTTTAGAGAGAAATGATGTGGAATAAATCTGACCAGCTCAGACTTCTCTGAGTTTCTTTTGATAATCAGCCATCTAGAGAGAGAGAAAATAAATTACATGGGGCCTTCCATGGCATTGCTCCTGCTTTTGGCCAATGCACTGATTCACAGTAATAGGGGTGTTCGAGCAGGTCACCCATAATGTATTATTCTGTTTTAAGGTGATCAGTGTTTCAGAGACTGCCACGAAAGGCCACAGAATCTCATCGTGGTAAATCCTGCTGGTTAAGTATTGGTCAACAAAGTTAGTGTACTGTCAGGAGCTTGTAACATTCATGCTGCAGGTCAGAAGAAAGCTATTCTTTTCTTTTCTACTTTGAACATGGTAGTATTGCATTGTTGTATATGTCCCTTTTCTGTTTCTGTATGTCTCTCCCAGGTAACAATTCCAATGTGCTATGTCATGGGAAAAGTTTTTTTCATGGGATCTGGGCATCATTGGCAAGACAAGCATTTTTTGCCCATCCCTAGTTGCCCTTGGCAGCTGAGTGACTTGCTGGGCCATTAAGAATCAACTACATTACTGTGGGTCTGGAGTTACGTGTAGGCCAGACAGCAGAATTCCTTCCCTAAAGCACATTAGTGAACCAGATGGGTTTTTACAACAATGGCACCACTACCTTTCAATTCCAGATTTTTATTAATTCAATTTAAATTCCACCATTTGCTGTGTTAGCATTGGATTACTAGTCCAGTAGCATTGCCACTCCACCACAGTCTCCCCTGAAGTTGGTATCTCAGTACCCCACTGTGCTGTTGAATGCACCTTTCACAAACACCAGCCCAGGTGCATCTATCCCTTAGGACTTAAGTAGCCAGCTTGTACCCTGTGAAAAATGTAGCATGAAGGAGGAGTAAGAATCTGCTGGCTACTTGTGTATTCACTATAGACACTCAATCCCTTGTACTACCTGAAGGAATATTTAAGGACAAGATGGCAGGATCCAGTTTGAAGGACCTCCCAGAGATTTCAAAACCTTATTGGACTTTGAGGAGTCCATACTGGACCTGATTGGCAACAGTGAAACCCTTAGCTACAGTATTTTAATCCACCCTCTTCTGTAAAGCCCCCCTTCCTATGTTAAAGGCATGATATGAGTGCACCAGTGTTGTTTACCCTGTTGTCCTCTGCTCCAAGTTCAGGACTCATCTCACTCACTGGAATCCACTCAAATACATTACACAACAATGCAAACCATTGGACTTTTCACACACACCTTGGGACCTCAGCTTAACATTTCATCCGAAAAGCAGCAGCTCTGACAGCATGTCCTCTGTACCGCCTAGATTATGTGCTCAAGTCCCTGGAGTGGGGATTGAACCTACAACTTTCCTGACTGAGAGGTAAGAGTGCTAGCATAGAACCATAGAAATGTTACGGCACAGAAAGAGGCCATTCAGCCCATTGTGTCTGTACTGGCTGAAAAAACTAGCTGCCCATTTTAATCCCACCTTCCAGCACCTGATCCGTAGTCTTGCAGGTTACACCACTTCAGGTGCAGGTCCAGATACCTTTTAAATGAGTTGAGGGTTTCTGCCTCCACCACTGATCCAGGCAGTGAATTCCAGACACCCACCACCCTCTGGGTGAAAAGATATTTCCTCATGTCCCCTCTAATCCTTCTACCAATCACCTTAAATCTGTGCCTGCTAATTGACTTCTCGCTAGGGGTAACAGGTTCTTCCTGTTTTGTCTATCTCAGTCCCTCATAATTTTGTACACTTCAATTAAGTCACCCCTCAGCCTCCTTTGTTTTCAGGAAAATAACCCTAGCCAATCCAATCTTTCCTCATAGCTGCAATTTTCAAGCCTTGGCAACATTCTTGTAAACCTCCTTTATACTCTGTCCAGAGCAATTATGTCCTTCCTGTAATGTGGTGACTAGAATTGTACACAATTCTCCAGCTGTGGCCTAACCAGCATTTTATTCAGTTCCAGTATTACATCCCTGCTTTTGTATTCTATACATCGGCCAATAAAGGAAAGCATTCCATATGCCTTCTTCACCACTTTATCTACCTGTCCTGCCACCTTCAGGGACCTGTGGACATGCACCCCAAGGTCTCTCACTTCTACCCCTCTCAATATCCTCCCGTTTATTGTGTATTCCCTTGCTTTGTTTGCCCTCCCCAAATGCATTGCATCACACTTCTCCAGATTGAATTCCATTTGCCACTTTTCACTTTGCCCACTCAACCAAACCATTGATATCATTCTGGAGTCTACAGCTATCCTCTTCACTATCAATTACACGGCCAATTTTTGTGTCGTCAACAAATTTCCCAATCATGCCTCCCATATTTAAGTCCAAATCATTAATATATACCACAAACAGCAAGGGACCCAACACTGAGCCCTGTGAAACATACTGGAAACCGCTTTCCATTGGCAAAACCATCCATCAACCATTGCCCTTTGTTTCCTGTCACTGAGCCAATTTTGGATCCAACTCGCCACATTCCCCTGTATCCCATGAGCTTTTACATTTCTGGCCAGTCTGTCTTGTGGGACTTTGTCAAATGCCTTACTAAAATCCACGTAGACAATATCCACTGCGTCCAAATCAATCCTCCTATTACTTCCTCAAAATATTCAATGAAGTTAGTAAGACATGACCTTCTGTTAACAATTCCACACTGACTAAGCCACTGAGCCATGGCCAGATATCTCTTACAGCCAGCTGTGTCGTTGGAGATGCTGACTAGAAACTAACATATTTTTTTTGTTTTTTTAATGCCTGGAAGAAAAGGCAAGTGGCCTTAAATCAACACAGCACAGCAATATGTGTTATTCACATCAGTGGTACCAAGCACCTGCATTGCTAAATCCCTCCTGTAGATACTCCTGAGATAACACTTGGTGATTACAGTGAACATAATGAGGAGCAAGTGATAGTGATACACAAAACACAGGAACCGGCTGGTTAGAGGGTTTCTTCCTAAACTGCTAGGCCTAGAGATTTGGATCTCATGGGGCCTGCATATAGAAAAATACTGTTTTAATCTGTAACAGTTCCAATCCTATTGGCTTAACATCACCAAGTCTACTTGAGAGTGTGTGAACACTGTGCTTCCCTTATGTCAATAATACCACTGGAAAACATGCATTTATATAACATGACCTCAGGACATCCCAAAACACTTTATGGTCAATAAAGTACTTTTGAATTGCAGTCACTGTTGTGATGTAGCAAACGCGACAGACATAGCTCAATTGTGAACACTCATGCCTCAAAGTTATAAGATTATGCTTTCATATTCCCACTCCAGAGACTTGAGCACAAAATCTATGCTGACACTCCCTCATTGTGGCATTGTCAGAGGCGCCGTCTTTCAGGTGAGACTTTAAGCCAGTGCGTTAGTGGTGGAGGGAGTGAATGTTTGTGGATGGGATGCCAATCAAGCGGGCTGCTTTGTCCTGGATGGTGTCGAGCTTTTTGCGTGTTGTTGGAGCTGCACCCATCCAGGCAGGTGGAGAGTATTCCATCACACTCCTGACTTGTGCCTTGTAGATGGGGGACTCAGGAGATGAGTTACTCGCCACAGGATTCCGAGCCTCTAACCTGCTCTTGTAGCCACTGTACTCCAGTTCTGTTTCTGGTCAATGGTAACCCCCAGGATGTTGATAGTGGGGGATTCAGCGATCGTAGTGCCATTGAATATCAAGGGGAGATGGTTAGATTCTCTCTTGTTGGAGATGGTCATTGCCTGGCACTTGTGCGGCACAAATGTTACTTGCCACTTATCAGCCCAAGCCTGATATTGTCCAGGTCTTGCTGCATTTCTACACGGACTGCTTCAGTATATGAGGAGTCATGAATGGTGCTGAACATTGTGCAATCATCAGCGAATATGCCCACTGCTGACCTTCTGATTGTAGGAAGGTCATTGATGAAGCAGCTGAAGATGGTTGGCGCTAGGACACTGCCCTGAGGAACTCCTGCAGTGATGTCCTGGAGCTGAGATGAGTGACCTCCAACAACCACAACCATCTTCCTTAGTGCTAGGTATGACTCCAACCAGCAGACAGTTTTCCCCTTGATTCCAATTTTGCTAGGGCTTCTTGCTGCCATACTCGGTCAAATGCTTCCTTGATGTCAAGGGCAGTCACTATCACCTCACCTCTCCAGTTCAACTCTTTTGTCCATGTTTGAACTAAGGCCGTAATGAGGTCTGGAGCTGAGTGGCCCTGGTGGAACCCAAACTGAGCGTCACTGAGCAGGTTATTGCTAAGCAAGTGCCACTTGATAGCACTGTCAATGACAGCTTCCATCACTTTACTGATGATTGAGAGTAGGCTGATGGGGCGGTAATTGGCCGACTTGGACCTGTCCTGCTTTTTGTGTATGATATATATCTGGGCACTTTTCCACATTGCCGGGTCGATGCCAGTGTTGTAGCTGTACTGGAACAGCTTGGTTAGGGGTGCAGCAAGTTTTTTCTGGAGCACAGTTTTCAGTACTATTGCTGGAATATTGTCAGGGCCCATAGCTTTTGCAGCATCCAGTGCCTTCAGTCGTTTCTTGATATCATGTGGAGGGAATCAAATTGGCTGCAAACTGGCATCTGTGATGCTGGGGACTTCAGGAGGAGGCCGAGATGGATCATCAACTCGGCACTTCTGACTGAAGATTGTTGCAAATGCCTTATCTTTCGCACTGATGTACTGGGCTTCCCCCATCATTGAGGATGGGGATATTTGTGGAGCCACCTCCTCCAGTCAGTTATTTAATTGTCCACCACCATTCATGACTGGATGTGGCAGGACTGCAGAGCTTAGATCTGATCCTTTGGCTATGGGATCACTTAGCTCTGTCTATCGCATGTTGCTTGCACTGTTTGGCATGCAAGTAGTCCTGGGCTGTAGCTTCTCCTGGTTGACACCTCATTGAGATATGCCTGGTGCTGCTCCTGGCATGCCCTCCTGCACCCTTCATTGAACCAGAGTTGGTCCCCCGGCTTGATGGTGATGGTAGAGTGGGGGATATGCCAGGCCATGGGGTTACAGACTGTGGTTGAATACAATTCTGCTGATGCTGATGGCCCACAGCACTTCCTGAATGCCCATTTGAATTGCTAGATCTGTTCGAAATCTATTCCATTTAGCACAGTGGAAGTGTCACACAACACGATGGAGGGTACCCTCACTGTGAAGACGGGACTTTGTCTCCACAAAGACTGTGCGGTGGTCACTCCTACCAATACTGTCATGGACAGATGTATCCGCAACAGGCAGATTTTTGAGGACAATGTCAAGTATGTTTTTCCCCTTGCCAAATACTTTGGCCAAACACTTGCTAATTCTTGAAAAAAAAAGATATGGAAAGATGTCAGTTGTCCTTTTTTTGGTTTGGCGGCCCAAATACGTGTAGACGGCTGTCACTGGGATCTTTCTGGAACAGTTCTTTTTCAGGCGACATTGAAGATTAGTTTGGCAGGTTTTCTGGGCGAAATGCGGTAAACAGAAGTTTCTGACAGACCTATCGGGAGGAATGCAGCATCAATTTCTTTATTTCTTACACACGCTTCAAAGAGCTTCTCAAGGAGATGGAAAACCTAGCAGGCTTTTCAATGAGATGGAAGAGGGTGTTGATGGTGACTGCTCCCTAGGCTGGTTTTCTCCAACTGCCTTCAAAACAGTTCACAACCTAACACACTGTCTAAAGTGAAACCAAAAACATTGGGCTGAATTTTACCAGCCCCTCGACTGTGGGGACCGTGGTGGGGGATACTTGCGGGAGCGGCCCGACACTGAGAAAGCGGCGCCGCATTTTACCGGCAAGGAGAGGCCTCACGCAGCCCTCCCACCACTCGGTGGCGGGCCTTCCTTTAAATAGTAAAATCAATGCTCATAAATTTACATCTACATACCTTGTTCCGGCGGCCATCCCACACCGATATTACGGCTGCCAGCCCCAAATTGCGTGCCTTTGGAACTCCGTATGGAGTTGCAAGGTGAGACACTGTTGGGGAGGGGCGAGGTCTGAAATTATCAGGGTGGGAGGTGGAGGGGAGCAGGAAAAACACTTCTTATCGCCTGTGGGGATGGGGGGAAGGGGTTGAAGGGCAAATGTTAAGAGGTTGGGGTGGAAAGTTCGGGTTGGGAATAAACTGTCATTTTGTTGATATTGCCCCGCAAACAAACATTGGCGGGGGGGTGCAGGGTCGTTGGGTGGATCTCTTTCCAATTTCACACCAAGTGCCAGTATCAAGGTCTCCCAGTTTAGGCTTGTCATAAGGTTCCTTACAGTAAATAGGGGAAAGGGATCTTGAACCCAACAGTCAAGGCTGCATTCAAACCTAGGTTTCAGAAGCAAAAGGGCAGGACACTAATCTACCACCTCACGCAATCTTTGCTAAAGCTCTTTTTCCTGCATTGCCAGAGACCCTGCATCTTTCAAATGTGACTTCCCTCAATGAAGAAAGTTACATGTCTCATGTGAGTGTTTGCTTTACAGTACTGTGTTCTTTCATCCTGATTATTCTGTGCAATATTTGCAGATAAGGTACCAATTATTCCTGAATTTACTTGGCTCAGCACTGTCCAAACATGAATAAAAATATCAAACCATTCGACCATGGAGTAATACATGAAATAGATTACAGGGATAGAAGAATTGCAACAAACAAGCTGGCAATGTGCCAGTATACTACAGCAGAAAGGAAATATCAACTAGCATCTGGTGTTTTACACCAACACTATGCATTACAATTAACAATTTAGCAAAATGCATGTTAGCTGTGGCTCAGTGGTAGCACCCTCACCTCGGAGTCAGAAAGTTGTAGATTGAAGGCCTACTGCAGAGATTTGAGAATGTAATCCAGGCTGATACTGCAGTACTGAGGGAGTGCTGCACTGTCAGAGGTACTGTCTTTCAGGTGAGATGTTAAACTGAGGCTCTGTTTTCCCTCTCAGGTGGACGTAAAAGATCTCAGGGCCCTATTTTGAAGACGAGCAGGGGAGTTCTCCAATATTTACCCTACAACCACCACTAATACAGAATGCGTGTTAATTAGCACTTTACTGTTTGTGGGACCTTGCCGTGTGTGAACTGTCTGCCATATTTCTTACAACAAAATGGCGACTACATTTCAAAGGTTGTGAGGCACTTTGTGACTTCTTGAGGTTGTGAAAGGTGCTATATAAATACAAGCCTTTCTTCCTTTAACACATATAATTGGATGCATATTCACCTTAGGACCCCCGACTTCTAAACTTTGCAATGATTAATACATTAATCAAGTTTACTGCTGTAATCTGATGCTGCACCTTGGTCACAGTGTACTGCAGACTGGTATCAAGTGGACATAGGTGTTAATGAGGCAAGATGGAAAGTTGTCTGTTCACACTGTCATTTCAACCTATTTGTATTTGTGTGTCTGTGTGTGTTTGTATGTGTCATACAGAGCAGGGAGGTTTCAGACCTGATCCCCAATCTGGTTGGGATTAATGGATCTCAACCAGAGCCTGCAAGCCAGATGCTGGAACGGGTTTGGTCATCGAACAGTTAATAAATGGGGCAGGGTCTCATCCCATGTGGCGGCTTTTGATCACCATGCAGTCACCTGCTAAAACGTCAGTATTGAATGTGCACAGTCAGGCTCAGCTAAATTCATTCCCCCTCTCGCCCACTAAATCATGATTGGTTGAGCAGTCGACAGGCAGGCTGCGGGCACAGAACTGAACCAATTCAGCAAAAATATAAAAACATACAATGTCTGGAATTGTATCAGAATTTTTAATAATGTATTCAATAGATATCTTACCTTAAGCGAGTACAGTAAAATCCTTAAACCAATCCATTTTTAAAATTTTGCTGAATCATTCAGCTGAGGTTATTTAATGTAACAAGTGATGATTCAGGAGACTTGCAGAGTGGTGAGTGGATTAGTGTAGAAAGAGTGGCTATATCTATATTCTCAATGAGTGTGTACCCAATCCTTGGCAATCTAGAGACATTAATAAGGCTGAATTCAACCCCAAGCATCTAATGGTGATATGGGCTTGGCTCTACCTTTTATATTTGGATTTTCCAACCATTCTCACTGGCAAATGTAGTCTAATTTTCCATTCTTACAGGATTTATCTAAGAACTTAGATCTGACAGGACTTGGATGACTCTTTAATAAAAACAAAACAGAAAGTGCTGGAAATACTCAGCGGGTCTGGCAGCATCTGTGGAGAGAGAAGCAGAGTTAACGTTTCAGGTCTGTGACCTTTCACCTTTCACTGTTGGCACAGCTTGCTGAGCAGGGTGAAGTTAAAACTAGGTTCAGAAGATTGAGTCAGGAAGAGTATCAGCACAGGGAGGAGCATATTGGGTTCCAACTCGGGTCATGTTTTGTTCAAATGAACGATTGTAATGGAGGCAGTGGGGCTTTGCCCTTACATCAAACTTTCTCAAGATGAGACTGATTATTTTCTCCTGCCACATGTTGGTCATTACCAAAAGGACAAAATCAACTTGTTTAGACACTGCAACAGACTAACACACAACATAGCAAGCCTCATTTTCTATACACAGTAAGGTTAAATGTAACAACTGAAAGGAAATATTAAAAATAAAAAGTTTTAGTATATGGTTATATCTTCAGCTACTAGAGTAAATCAAGTCTGGTGTTTCTTATTCTCAAGAGTGAAAGAGAGATCTGAGGAAATAAGAGAATATCAAAATGCCTTTTGTTTTCTTTAGTATATTTCCCCCAGGGCCTTGCTTTGAAGCTATTCACAATAGCTGTGTAAATATCATATTATGATCTGGACAATTCTGGCTTTGTCAACTTAATGACTGCATCAATAGATTTTTACACAAAAGATCAAGGCCCAGTTCGCTGCTACAGCAGAGTATGATGGTGGGGGAGGAGAGTCAGTGAGATGGCTTTGGATATCACTACAAGGTAGTGTGTGAATCTCATTCCTTCCTCAAGTCTGCATCCCATCTCAGTGCTCCTGCACCAGTAATAAATCAGCAAGAAACAGAATCACAAGCATCTTTGGAGACAAAACTATGAATTACTCACATGGTTTGTTACTTTTGCTGGATTTTTCAGACAAGTTTCCCTAATCCATTCTCCTGCTGTCATCATTTGAAAGGTAAATGCATAATGATTGGACACAAACTTACCATTGTGCCCCCTTAGCAATACAGATTAGCAACAATGTTTTCAAAAGGAATTTTTATTTATTCTTGTGGAAAGGATGTTTCCTCTTCTGGGAGAATATTGAACTAGGGGTCACTGTTTAAAAATAAGGGGTCGCCCATTTAAGACAGAGATTAGGAGAAATTCTTTCACTCACAGGGTCGTGAGTCTTTGGAATTCTCTTCCTCAAATGGCAGTGGAAGCAGAGTCTTTAAATATTTTAAAGGCAGAGGTAGATAGATTCTTGATAAGCAAGGGGGTGAAAGGTTATTGGGGGTGGGCAGGAATGTGGAGTCGAGGTTACAATCAGATCAGCCATGATCTTATTGAATGGTGGAGCAGGCTCAAGGGGCCGAGTGGCCTACTCCTGCTCCTAATTTGTATGGCATGTGGGCGTCACTGGCAGGCAGCATTTATTGCCCATCCCTAATTGCCCTTGAACTGAGTGGCTTGCTAGGCCATTTCAGAGGACAGTTAAGAATCAACCACATTGCTGTGGGTCTGGAATCACATGTAGGTCAGACCAGGCAAGGATGGCAGATTTCCTTCCCTAAAGAACATTAGTGAATCAGATGGTTTTTTTTTACAACAATCAATGATAGTAATGGTGCCATGAAACTGAGACTAACTTTCAATTCCAGATTTTTTATTAATCAATTGCTTTCATTAATTGAACTCAAATTCCACCAACTGTCATGGTGGGATTTGAACCTGTGTCCCCAGGGCATTATCCTGGGCCTCTAGATTACTAGTCCAGTGACAATGAATGAAAGATATCCACTTTTGCTAGGCTTGTAACAATCCCATGCACCAGCAGGAAACTGACACCTCCACCAGGCCAATAGGAAGTTGACACCTCCACCAGGCCAGCAGGAAGTAAAATAGGGAACTTGTCCCTTTAAGAAATGCTGATCAGGCGGTTATCGAACTGGGAAAACTAATTGTGAGGCATTTGCTCCTCCTATATTAGGCACATGAGCCTTACTGGCATATTTCAATTGGGCTATTGGAGATTTCAGGTGACCATCAGGGACACCTAAAAATGGAGAGGACTAATATGGTGGGGGTCACCGCAGATTGGGTGTATAGACCTGCACCCAAAAATTTGTACAAGTTGCACCCATTTTACACGTTCCAAAAAAACAGGTGCAGCACATACCAATTTTTCCCCTTGTGACTTTAAGACATCTGTTCCAAATAGGTGTCAACCTTGCTGACCTCAAAACCCCTTGTAAGCGTCAGCCTTGGCTCAGTGGTAGCACTCTCACCTCTGTTCAAGACCTCACCTCAGAGACTTGAGCACATAATCCAGGCTGGTATTTCAGTGCAGTACTGAGGAAATGCTACACTGTTGGAGGTCTGTCTTTTGGATGAGACGTTATGACAAGGCCTCATCAGTCCTCTCAGGTGGACGTAAAAGATTGCACGGCACTACTTTATAGAGGAGTAGGGGAACAGGAGAGTTCTCCCCAGCGTCCTGGATAAATATCCCTCAACCAACATTACTGAAACAGGTTATCTGGTCATTATCTCATTTCTGCTTGTGGGACCTTGCAGTGTAGAAATTGGCTAACATATTTCCAACATTACAATAGTGACTATTCTTGACAGTACTTCATTGGCTCTGAAGCAGTTTAGGATGTCCTGAGGTCATGAAAGGTGATAGATAAATGCAAGTTCTTTATTCCTCATTTTAAGTGGGCAGAGTGGGTGGGTGACCAGGGCAATTAAGTGCTGCACTTTTCAACAGAAATTCACAATATGCAAAAGATCTGTGTGAGATTAAGTAATTGTGACAGGAAAGCAAGAATGTGAAACTCTGCACAAGCTTCTTCCCTTTCATTTACCTCTTCTCGCCCCTTCGGTATATCTTTCAATTCCCTGGTCTGGCCTACATGTGACTCCAGACCCACAACGATGTGGTTGACTCTTAAATGCCCTCTGAAATGGCCTAGCAAGCCACTCAGTTCAAGAGCAACTAGAGATCAGCAATATATCGCTCCTTTGACCATATCTTGAGAATGAATATTAAAAATACACATTGAGTGCCTACTCTGTACCAGAGCAAACACTAATTTTTTTTAAATGATTTTCAAAAACCCCCTAGATTCTGGGAAGGTTCCATTAGATTGGAAAATAGCTAATATAATTCCTTTATTCAAAAACAGAGGGAGACAGAAAGCAGGAAACTACAGGACAGTTAGCATAACATCTGTCATGGGGAAAATGTTAGAAGCTAAGATTAAAGACGTGATATCATAGGACTTAGAAAAATTCAAAGTAATCATGCAGAATCAACATGGTTTTGTGAAAGGGAAATCATGTTTAACCAATTTGTTGGAGTTCTTTGAAGTAGTAACATGTGCTGTGGATAAAGGGGAACCGGTGGATGTACTGTACTTAGATTTCTAGATTTGATTAGGTGCCACATCAAAGGTTATTGCAGAAAATAAAAGCTCATTGTGTAGGGGGTAACATATTGGCATGGAAAGGTGATTGGATAGCTACCAGGAAACAGAGTAGGCACAAATGGGTCATTTTCTGGTTGGCAAGATGTAACGAGTGGTGTGCCACAGAGATCTGTGCTGGGACCTCAACTTTTAACAATTTATATAAATGACTTAGATGAAGGGACCGAAGGTGTGGCTGCTAAATTTGCTGATGACATAAAGATAGGGAGGAAGGTAAGTTGTGAAGAGGACATAAGGAGTCTGCAAAGAGATATAGTTAGGTTAACTGAGTGGGCAAAGATCTGGCAAATGGAGCATAATGTGGGAAAATGTGAAATTGTCCAATTTGGCAGCAAGAATAAAATATTATCTAAATGGTGAAAGATTGCAGAGCTCTGAGATGCAAAGGGATCTGGGTGTCCTAGTGCATGAATCATAAAAGATTAGTATGCAGGTACAGTAAGTAATTAGGAAAGCTAATAAAATGTTATCATTTATGGTGAGGGGAATGGAATGCAAAAGTAGGAGGTTATGCTTCAGCTATACAGGGCATTGGTGAGACCACATCTAGAGTACCATATACAGTATTGGTCTCTTTATTTAAGGAAGGATGTAAATGCATTGGAAGCAGTTCAGAGAAGGTTTACTAGACTAATACCTGGAATGGGCAGGTTGTCTTATGAGGAAAGATTAGAGAGGCGAGGCTTGTATCCGCTCTAGTTTAGAAGAGTAAGAGGCAACTTGATTGAAACATAAGATCTTGAGCGGCCTTGACAAGATGAGTGTGGAAAGGATGATTCCTCTTGTGGGAGAATCGAGAACTAGGGGTCACTGTTTAAAAATAAGGGGTTGGCCATTTAAGACAGAGATGAGGAGAAGTTACTTCTCTCAGAGGGTCGTGAGTCTTTGGAACTCTCTTCCTCAAAAGGTGGTGAAAGAAAAGTCTTTGAATATTTTTAAGGCAGAGGTAGATAGATGCTTGATTAGCAAGGGGGTGGAAGGTTATCAAGGGTAGGCGGGATTGTGGAGTCGTGGTTACAATCAGATCAGCCATGATCTTGTTGAATGGTGGAGCAGGCTCGAGGGGCCGAGTGGCCTACTCCTGCTCCTAATTTGTATGTTCGTATGTCTATTCATTTAAGATATGGAACTCTCCAGAAATATGAGGAGTTCCAGAGGTTTACAAAACATTCCCATTGTTCAAACTCAAAGCCTCAAACATGCAAACAATATGATGTCACAAGATGTGTCATGCATAAGCCTTTAACTACAAACACGTTGTATAGTCTAGACAATAATAATAGATCTTATACATTAAAAAACTGAGACATACACTTGGGATTAACACTAGGAAGATGAAAAGGTGATTTTTTTTTTTATACACAGATGAAATACATGGTTAATGAATCACAGACTATAATTTCTAAAAGGAATTAGTTCACTAATTGAAAAGGAATCACATATAAAGATTTGTAAAAAGTGGAGGGAGATGGGTTTAAAGTGGTTCAATGAGCTGTAATAGATTGCTTCGACAATGTATTTTTACAGTTTCTCCCCTATCTCCTTTCCTGCCTGCTGTTTGCTCAGCTTGTCCACACGATCCATAGTCAGTTCCCTCAATCCCCTCCCCACTCAACTCCTGACCACTGGAGTGTCTGTGGTCCCCAACTGGCTGGCATAGTCCGGTTTCGTTTTCCTCAGGCTTTGGGTCTCTTCCCTTCAAAATTTCTGTCATCAAACCCTCTCTGAAAAAAAAACTCATACCTATACAACAATTGCCCTAGCAGTAACATTCCTGACCTCTCTACAGTCCTTGAGTGTTGCTGCCTCCATGCTCTGTGGCAATCTCCCCTGAAGCTCTGTTAGAATCTCTCCAGTTTGGTCTCTGCTGTCGTCACAGCACCAAACATCCCTAGACAAAGGCACACATGAAACCTTCCACCATTGTGAATGTGGAGCATCACCATTCCTCACTTTCCTCAAACCTTCTGCAATGTTTGATATGGTTGACCACACAAATCTCCTACAATGCCTATCCTCCGTCATCCAGCTCTGTGGGGCTGATGTTGTATGATTCTATTCCTAGGCTGTGGCTCAGTAGTAGCACTCTCATCTCCAAGTCAGAAAGTTTTGTGTTCAAGTCCCATTCTACAGACTTGAGCACAAAATCCAGGCTGATACTCCAGTGCAAGTCTGAAGGAGTATTGCAATGTCAGAGGTGATCTCTCACATTTGAGATGATAAATTGAAGCCCAGTCTGCCCTGTCAGGTTGAAGATCACACAGCACTATTTGAAGAGGAGTAAAGGAGTTTTACCCAGTGTCTTGGATAATATTTATACATCAACTCATACTTAAAAATGGATTATTTGGTCACTATCACATTGCTGTTTGTGGAAGCTTGCTGTGTGCTAATTGGCTGCCACATTTCTTACATTGACTACACTTCAAAAGTACTTAATCGGGTGTAAATTGCTTTGGGACATCTCGAGGTGGTGAAAGATGTTATATAAATGCAAGTTCTTTGTTATTACCTATCGAATTGTAGCCAGGAATGACCTTTTTGTTCTCCTCTGCATTGGCTCCCACTGGTCCATCCTCGGTGCCTTCCTCTTCTTTGTCTTCATGCTGTTCCTTGGCACCATCATCTGGAGGAATGAGATCAGTTTGCCAATGGACATTGCTGACAGCCAGCTCCACCTTTCTGCTCCTGCATACAATTGCTATCTTGCAGACAAACTGCTTGTCTGACATCAAAAGAGTGATTTTAACCATGCCCTCATGGTGGAAACCAGGCATGCAGCAATTTAAAACTGCCCTCGATATTCGCCCACCTACATCACATTTCCTTCCTGCAGACCTTTATTTGAACCCGCTCTCGGAAGCAGGCAAGGACACCTGCCGAACCCTGGTGGAATCCATCTTTAAATATGCAAATTGAGCACTGAAGAAGTCACTGGGCACAACCACTCTTCTAACCAAGGCCTGAGCGGGGTCACCGTTGTGACCTTCCTCCCAGGTCAACCCAATTGGGAAGAGGGATTGGGATCAGAAGTGACCAAAGGGGAAAATTTTAGAATTTTTTTACTTTCCTTGTGGTGCCAGAAGGACCAGGAATTCAGTCCCACCAGGAAATTTCAGACCTGTCCTTCCCTGGCCCCTCGCCACCCCCAATCACAGCTTTCTTCAAGCACGCTCACCACGACTTACCTGATTGCCATGTCTAACCCGTCGTACCCTGGCAGTGGCCTCCGGCTGCCTGCCATTTTGCTTCTGCCCATCTGGTCAGCTGCCACTTTCTTCATCCTTCTATTCGCACCATTATTGTGCTTTTGGCCGTCTTAGTTTAATTCTTTGGAATTCCATTCCAAAATATCTCCACTGGCCCACTCCTGCCTCCACCTTTAAAAGCCTTCTTTTACAATCAAGAGAGGAGGCATCGAAGGGCTCCCTTCTTTCCCCTCTCCTAGTTTGACCGCAACGGGTTTATTTCTTTTTGAAGTGGATACACTTTCAATTCAGTGAGTGTTTAACGGTTTATGCCCCGTGATCATAATTAATTTTTAAAAAAACAACTAAGTCTTGCTAAAACAATGACTTACAATTCAATCCACTTTGAAAAATACCCATCAGGACTTATTCACCAGTCAACTGTGCTCTTTGGAAACTCTCAGCTCCCCTCAAAATGAGGACAGGTAGGACATGAAAGGAGCTCCTCACTCCCTCCTCACCAAACTTCCTCAGTCACCCAACTTCCACTTTAATACTCTAATGCAACCCAAGTCAGCACTCCAGTACAAACAAGGTCAGCACTGTAAGAATGCCCACTTTTATACTGACTGACTCTAGCCCCTGAAAACTGGTTTAAGCCAATTCTCTAATTAACAAGGTGCAGCTGCAAGCAGAGCCTGAGTGAACCCTGTTTAAAGCTGGTCGAAAACTCACCTTCCCCAACCCTAACAGCAACTGTTAAGTTAATCTGCTAAATAAAAGACAGACTAGACTTAAGATAAAATTAACCCTTAATTATCCTCAGTCACCAAACTTCCACTATAGCACTCTAATGCAACCCAAGTCAGCACTCCAGTGCAAACAATTTTTTAATTATAATCTTCTAAAGTTTTAAATTTAAAGGGTTTAGTCATGGCAGGAGAGCTTGAAGCCATGGTTTGCTCCTCTTGCTGCATGTGGGAATCCGGGAACATTTCCATTCCCCGGGACCAGCATGTGTGCAGGAAGTGTGTCCAGCTGCAGCTCCTGGAAGTTCGGGTTTCAGAGCTGGAACGGCGGCTGGAAACACTGTGGAGCATACGCGAGTCTGAGAGCATTGTGGATAGCACATTTACAGAGGTGGTCACACCGCAGCTGAAGGGATTTGAGGAAGGAATGGAATGGGTGACCACCAGGCAGTCCAAGAGAATCAGGCAGGTAGTTCAAGAGTCCCCTGGGGTCCCGTTTGCAAATCGGTATTCTATTTTGGAGGCTGATGAGGTTGGATCCTCCAGGGAGTGCGGACAGAACCAAGCTTCTGGCACCACAAGTAGCCTGTCTGCACAGGAAGGGGGAAAGAGAGGAAGAGGAATAGTAATAGGGGATTCTATAGTCAGGGGAACAGATAGGTGCTACTGTGGCCGTCAACGTGACTCCAGGATGGTGTGTGGCCTCCCTGGTGCCAGAATCCAGGATGTCATTGAACGGCTGCAGGGCATCCTGAAGCGGGAGGGTGATAAGGCAGAGGTCATGGTCCAAGTTGGTACCAATGACATAGGTAGAAAGAGGGATGAGGTCTTGCATCAAGAATTCAGGGAGTTAGGCAGTAGACTAAAAAGCAGGACCTCTCGGGTTGTAATCTCTGGATTACTCCCAGTGCCACGTGCTAGCGAGTATAGAAATAGGAGAATAGCACAGATAAATGCGTGGCTTAAGAGTTGGTGCAGGAGGGAGGGTTTTAGATTCCTGGACCACTGGGACCGTTTCTGGGGAAGGTGGGACCTGTACAAGCGGGACGGTCTACATCTGAACCAAAGGGGGACTAACATCCTTGCTGGCGGGTTTGTTAGTGCTGTTGGGTGAAGTTTAAACTAATTTGGCAGGGGGAGGGGATGCAGACTCCTAGCAGAGTAGGGACACAGCTAAACACAGGAAAGCGAACAAGTCAGAGGGAATACAGCGGAAGTAAGTTTCAAGGGAGTAAGACCAGGATGGAAGGCCTCTACTTTAATGCCAGGCGTATTGCGGGTAAAACGGATGAGTTAAGGGCAATGATTGACACGTGGAATTGTGATATAGTAGCCATCACGGAGAAATGGTTGAGGGAGGGGCAGGATTGGCAGCTCAATATCCCAGGATATAGAATCTTCAGGCAAGACAGAGGAGAGGGTAAAAGAGAAGGGGGCATTGCAATATTAGTTAAGGAGTCAGTTACTGCAGTAAAGAGAGATGATATCTTGGAGGGGGCATTAAATGAAGCTTTATGGGTAGAGTTTAGGAATAAAAAAGGGACAGCCACATTGCTATGTGTTTATTATAGACCCCCAGATAGTCAGCGGGAAATCGAGGAGCAAATATGTGCGCAATTTGCAGAGGTGTGTAAAAATAATAGGGTAATTATATTAGGTGATTTCAACTTTCCCAACATTAATTGGGATAGTCATCGTGTTAAGGGCTTAGATGGAGTGAGTTCTTAAAATGTATACAGGAGAACTTTTTAGCTCAATATGTAGAAGATCCAACAAGGGAGGGTGCAGTGCTGGACCTAATTCTGGGGAATGAAGCCGGACAGGTGGTTGATGTGTTGGTGGGGGTGCATTTTGGTGATAGCGAGCACAACATGGTACAATTTAAGCTTGTTATGGAGAAAGAAATAGACAAGTTGCAAAAAAGGTTTTGGATTGGGGGAGAGCGAATTTTAGTAAAATAAGGCAGGATCTGGCCAAGGTAGACTGGAAAGAGTTACTTGTCGAGAAATCTACAGAAGAGCAGTGGGGGGCTTTCAAAAAGGAAATGGGGAGGGTACAGGCCCAACATGTTCCCTCCAGGGTAATAGGTAGGAGCAACAAGCCCAGAGAACCATGGATGACTAGAAACATTCAGGGTACGATGAGAAGGAAAAGAGAGGCTTTTAGCAAATACAAGGAGAGCAAATCAATGGAAGCATTAGTGGAGTACAGAAAGTGTAGGATGGAGCTTAAGAAAGCAATTAGGAGAGCATAGAGGGGATATGAGAAAGCTCTGGCTGGTAAAAGTAGGGAAAATCTCAAGATATTCCTCTCTGGCCACGGGGGAGGTTGCAGAGGACTGGAGAACAGCTAATTTGGTCCCACTATTTAAGAAAGGTTGTAGAGATAAGCCAGGGAACTACAGACCAGTGAGTCTCACGTCAGTGGTATGGAAACTATTGGAGAAAATTCTGAAGGAGAGAATCTATCTCCACTTGGAGAGGCAAAATTTGATTAGGAATAGTCAGCATGGCTTTGTCAGAGGGAGGTCATGCCTAACAAATTTGATTGAATTTTTTGAGCATGTGACCAGGTGTGTAGATGAGGGGAGTGCAGTTGATGTAGTTTACATAGATTTCAGCAAAGCCTTTGACAAGATCCCACATGGGGCACTTATCAAGAAAGCAAATGCACCATGGGATACAAGGTAACTTGATAAGGTGGATTCAAAATTGTAGGAGGCAGAGAGTGATGACAGACGGCTGTTTTAGTGACTGGAATCCAGTATCCAGTGGCATACCACAGGGATCTGTGCTGGGTCCCCTATTGTTTGTCATTTATATAAACGACATAGATGACTATGAGGGGGAGTAGGATCAGTACGTTCGCGGATGACACAAAGATTGGCCAAGTGGTTAACAGTGAGGTGGAGTGTCTTGGGTTACAGGAAGATATAGACGGGATGGTCAAATGGGCAGAAAAGTGACAGATGGAATTTAGCGCTGAAAAGTGTGAGGTGATACACTTTGGAAGCAGTAATGTGACACGGAAGTATTCAATGAATGGCCTGACACTGGGAAGCTCCGAGGAACAAAGGGACCTTGGCGTGTTTGTCCATAGATCTCTGAAGGCAGAAGGGCAGGTTAATAGGGTGGTGAAAAGGCATATGGGCCACTTGCCTTTATCAATCGAGGCATAGATTACAAAAGCAGGGAGGTCATGTTGGAGTTGTATAGAACTTTGATAAGGCCACAGCTAGAGTACTGTGTGCAGTTCTGGTCACCACATTATAGGAAGGATGTGATTGCATTGGAGGGGGTGCAGAGGCGATTCACCAGGATGTTGCCTGGGATGGAACATTTAAGCTATGAAGAGAGGTTGGATAGGCTTGGGTTGTTTTCACTGAAGCAGAGAAGACTGAGGGGTGACCTGATCAAGGTGTACAAGATTATGAGGGGCATGGACAGGGTGGATAGGGAGCAGCTGTTCCCCTTAGTTGAAGAGTCAGTTACGAAGGGTCACAAGTTTAAGGTGAGGGGCAGGAGGTTTAAGGTGGATTTGAGGAAGAACTTTTGTACCCAGAGGGTGGTGACGGTCTGGATAAGGTAACTTAACTGGGGAGGGTGGTAGAGGCAGGTTGCCTCACATCCTTTAAAAAGTACCTGGATGAGCACTTGGCACATCATAACATTCAAGGCTATGGGCCAAGTGCTGACAAATGGGATTAGGTAGACAGGTCAGGTGTTTTAATGCAACAGTGCAGACTCGATGGGCCGAAGGGCCTCATCTGCACTGTATTATTCTGTGATTCTGTGATCATAAAAAGAACCAACTGGACAGGTTTTCCTGAGTTTAACAAGAAAAGGTGTTAGATTGGTTTAAGTACAATAAAGCCAAGTAAAATAATAAAATACGCTCCGACGTTCACACATACACACATACACTCAATGTTCATACATGCACACAAATAGGTTACAGAGTGAGGGAGGAGGATAGATTGGTCAAATTAGAGTCTAGAAAAATAAAAGGGGTATACAGTCTGTAGAGGTTGGTGACTCAGCTGGCTTCAGGCTGAATTCGGTATTCATGAGACTTTCCTTTGGTGGTCCTGAGGCTTCTGATTTGAAGATGTGGACGTTAATTCAGTGGTTCTCCTGGAGACAAGAATGCGGCTGATTTCATTCAAGGCGCCTCTGGCTGCAATAGAGCATCCCTGGGTGGTCACGGTCAGCAAACAGGGTTCAAAACTTGCAAGGTGGGTTGGAGGGAGAGGAAGGAAGGAGGGACCCCACTCAGATCTCCTCTCATCGGCGTCTAGCTGCTTGTCTCCCTACTGCAGAGAAAATTCCAGCTTAAGCTCACGAAGCTTGGGCCTGTCTTATGACCATCACTCAGTGATTCAAGCATGGTGGTTACTAGTGTGCATTCCCTCTTGCAACTGAATTATTCCATGCCTATAAATTCCCTTCTCACAGCTATGGTCCCATTATTGAAGTGATTAGGTTTGAGTGGTTCGTCTTTACCAGTTGTATATTCAGGTAATGGCCTGGACGCCTTGCTAGTGGGAACAGGATATGTGGTTCACTCAGATTCTCCAGGTTGTTGTTCTTGATGGGTCTGTGCAGACATGCTGGTTCCTTCTCAATGCATTGGAATGTGGAAAGTACAGTGATCCAAATTGGGTCGGCCATCTTTAGCTGCTAGCATCAAGTCACTTCTTATCTTTTTAAAAAAAAATTCAATTCAGGTTTCTTGCCAGTGGATTAAAAATCAGTCATCATAAAGCATATTTTCATGACTTTTCTGAAAACCCATCTTCACTCACCTTTCAATCGACTTGCCCCCACCCTCCACTCCACCCCAGCCCTAATCTCTTTCTCTCCTGGTCCAATGCCTATACATTTGGAGACATTTCCTCATGTTGAATATCCTGTATAAATGCTAGTCATTGCTTCTCCAATTTCTATCATTGTATACTGTAGAACTGAATACACATTGTAAAATAATGGTGAATGCAAAACAAATAATTCCTGCCATGACCATGGTAACTCTTGTGAGGCTTTGCAAACAATCCACTCAGTAATTTATTTTGCATAAAGCTGCAGTCCCTGAACCAGATCCTCAACACAAGCCTCTATTTTACCTTAATTAGAAAATTATGGCATGTAATTCCACTGATGTTACTCAGTGGAAGCAAGTACATATGGGGTATATTACTGTGCTGCGTAACCTCTGAATTCATGGAATGTGTGTACTGTATGGTCCAGCAGCGTGGAATGAGCAAATGGGTGCCTGAAGCACTGTCTGTAAGAAGGTTAATGATTTCACATGCATGGTCAAGGTTAGTGACTGCCTTAAGCCCCTTCTCAACTCCCTCCCCATCCTCATGCTGAAAGTTGCAGATGGTGTGACAACTGACCTCTCTCTTTCCTCCCATCCCCCTTCACTCATTCCAACCCTGCTATTCTGCTTTTATGCTTTCAGATGTCCAGGAACTGCTGCCTGGACAGCCTCAGCACACACAGCAGGAAGAGCTATACCATGACAATGATGATGAGGAGGCACTGCCACATGATCTTACACTCGCAGCCACCAGCTCAGATACTAGCACTGTACGTACCTGAGAGAATAGCATAGGGTCGGGATCTGCATGTGGTGAGTTACCAGGCACGTGTGGGTCGGGGAAAGGGCGGCTCGTATGCCAGCTCACCAGAGAGTGAGGTCGCAGATGAGTTCTGCTACCGGGGACTCAAATGAGGACATCGATGGGGTGGCCTACAGGAGAATCTGATAAAGATATACACTGAGATGGTTTGGTGCATTGGTAGGACAACTTCCTGTCACTATTAAGGAGCATGGTGGAGTCTGGCTCCAACTTAGCACAGGGCATCACACTTGGAGCCCAACCTCTCCAGTGTAGAAATGGTAGTCAGCTCCATGATAGTACTTGTAGACCCAGCCATGATGCAGCATCTGGTGGCCACTGTTTCGGCTTCCAATGCAGCTCCTTGTCACCAGCTATACAGAGAGAAGCTGAGGAGGAGGAGGAAGAGAAATGGAGGCGCCAACGTGGACAGCTGCATTTTGGCCAGGCAGCCCATGAACACCTCATCCAGCTGCAACCAGTAACTGCAACCCCAATTCACCATTCACCAACAGTCACACACATTTCATCCCTCTGTCGCTGACCATCACAATGTCCACTTGACCAGAATGCAAAAACAAAAACACCACAAGTTAAACATTCCAAACCAAATTTAGAAATCAAACCATGCCATATTGCACATGAATGTCAACTTTGTGCATTCCCTTACTGCATTTCTTCTGTGCATGTCCTAGTGCTCCTGCACAGTGCTACCCAGTAGGCACAGCACGGCCGTTGGAAGGCTGCTGACCTTCAGAGAAAGAGACTGCAGATGGCCTTGGAGGACGATCTCCAGCAGTCCTGGGTCTAGAAGACCCCACTGTCTAACAATAGCCTCACTAAGAGACACCATTCATAAGAAAAATGAGAGAGAAACTCTGGTGACATGACAGAAAACAGGTTTCTGATAGGAGCTTAATAAAGGTATATGCTGGGTAGACAAAGCCAGAAGAGAGAGAGATCCACCTATGCCATCGAAGAGACAGGACACTGCCTAAGATGACCAGTTTTGAATCACATGTAGACAGGAGTTTGGCCTTTAACTCCCTACCTGAAAAATCAAAGCAGGACTTCACCAATGACATCTGGCTGGAATATAACAGCAGTCTGCAGCAGTGCATTCGTCTTCCTAAACCTCTCAAGTGTTTCATCAATGAACAAGGGAAAAGAATACTGGCCTGTACCATTTCAAGTCTTCACCCTAGGGAAAAGCAAGTTTAATGGAGCACTTTTTAAAATCACCAGACCTGACACATGCCACCTTTATAATCTCTATCTTTTCTTGAGCTTGTGTGTGTGTGTATCTGTATGAGTATGAGCATGGATGTCAATGCATATATTTCGGGTGTAGTATAATTAACATTTATCTTTCTTTTAAACTTACAAGAAAACCTGTCAGTTGTCTGTTCTTGACAATTAAAGCACTCGGGGGTTAAAAAGCACCTTATAAAAAAAAAACGCTGTATTCGGTCAGTCGAGAGGTGATAAAAGGGGAACAATCTCTATCGTCTCTCTCCTGTCCGTAACAATACTGGTATCCCCAGACAGAAAGCTGAGATTGTATAGCTGCAAGCTGACCTTGTATGACAGACGTCTGAGCTTCCACTGCAGCATCCAGACATTGGGCAGCTTCTGCTAGTGCTGCAATGAATGCTGAGACATCAGCCATCAGACCCTGCATCACGGTTGGGTCCACAAGTATTCTCATGGAGTTGACCACCACTTCCACGCTGGAAAGGATGGGCTCCAAGCTCTGCACGAAGCCCTGGTGCCGGAATCCTCTGTATTCCTTGACATTTCACGCAGGTTTTCTGGCAGGCTTCCGAATGCACCAAGCATTTCACTGTGTATATCCATTAGCTGTTTTCAGTAGACTGCCCCATCAAAGTGATCATCTGAATCTCTGCAATAGAACTCGTTTGTGACCTTCCCTTCCAGGAAGCTGGCACCTCCTCGGTGTTGACCCACTACACTGACTGCAGCCCACTCGTGCCCAGTGACTCACCATATGCAGATCCCA
Organism: Heterodontus francisci; assembly: GCF_036365525.1. Taxonomy (NCBI): domain Eukaryota; kingdom Metazoa; phylum Chordata; class Chondrichthyes; order Heterodontiformes; family Heterodontidae; genus Heterodontus; species Heterodontus francisci. Next base: position 29,489,644 of record NC_090380.1, on the reverse strand, counting down.
CCTCTCTCCTATCCTCTAAAGTATGCACAGTGTCAATATTTGATATGGTGGCTGCAAATGTGAGTGAGAGATTTTTTTCATTCATTCGTGGAATGCAGGCATCACTGGCCAGGCCAGCATTTATTGTCCATCCCTAATTGCCCTTGAGAAGGTGGTGGTGAACTGCCTTCTTGAACCGCTGCAGTCCTTGTGGGGTAGGTATACCCACAGTGCTGTTAGGAAGGGAGTTCCAGGATTCTGACCCAGCGACAGTGAAGGAACGGCGATATAGTTCCAGGTCAGGATGGTGTGTGGCTTGGAGCGGAACTTGCTGCTGGTGGTGTTCCCATGCATCTACTGCCCTTGTCCTTCTAGGTGGTTAAGGTTGCAGGTTTGGAAGGTGCTGTCAAAGGAGCCTTGGTGTGTTGCTCAGTGCATCTTGTAGATGGTACATACTGTTGCCACTGTGCATTGGTTGTGAAGGGAGTGAATGTTGAAGGTGGTGGATGGGGTGCCAGTCAAGCGGGCTGCTTTGTCCTGGATGGTGTTGTGCTTTTTGAGTGTTGTTGGAGCTGCACCCATCCGAGCAAGTGGAGAGTATTCCATCACACTCCTGACAGGCATTGGGGAGATAGGAGGTGAGTAACTCGCTGCAGTATTCCTAGCCTCGGACCTGCTCTTGCAACCACTGTAATTATGTGCCTGGTCCAGTTCGGTTTCTGGTCAAGTGTAACCTCCAGGATGTTGATAGCAGGGGATTCAGCAATGATAATGCCATTGAACATCAAGGGTAAATGGTTAGAGTCTCTCTCATTTGATATGGTCATTACTAGGCAATTGTGTGGCACAAATGTCACTTGCCACTTATCATCCCAAGTCTGAATGTTGTCCAGGTCTTGTTGCATCTGGACACAGACTGCTTCAGTATATGAGGAGTCGCCAATGGTGTTGACCATTGCACAATCAGTGAACATCCCCACTTCTGACCTTATGATGGAGGGAAGATCACTGATAAAGCAGCTGAAGATGGTTGGGCCTAGGACACTAACCTGAGGAACTTCTACAGTGATGTCCTGGGGCTAAGAGATTGACCTCCAAAAACCACAACCATCTTCCTTTCTGTTAGGTATGACTCCAATCATTGCAAAGTTTTCCCCCTGATTCCCATTGCCCTCAGTTTTTCTAGGGCTCCTTGATGCCATACTCGGTCAAATGCTGCCTTGATGTCAAGGGCAGTCACTCTCACCTCACCTTTGGAGTTCAGCTCTTTTGTCCATGTTTGGACCAAGGCTGTAATGAGGTCAGGAGCTGAGTGGTGGCACCCAAACTCAGTGTCAGTGAGCAGGTTTTTGCTGAGCAAGTGCCGCTTGATAGTACTGTTGACGACCCCTTCCCTCATTTTGCTGATAATCGCGAGTAGACTGATAGGGCAGTAATTGGCCGGGTTGGATTTGTCCTGCTTTCAGTGTACAGGACATACCTGCGCAATTTTCCACATAGCCGGGTAGATGCCAGTGTTGTAGCTGTACTGGAACAGCCTGACTAGGTGTGCAGCTAGTTCTGCTGCACAAGTCTTCAGTACTATTTCTGGAATGTTGTCAAGGCCCATAGCCTTTGCAGTTTTCAATGCCTTCAGCTTGTTTCTTGATATCATGTGGAGTGAATTGGATTGGCTGAAGACTGGCACCTGTGATGCTGGGGACCTTGGGAGGAGGCAGAGATGGATCATTCATATGGCACTTCTGGCTGAAGATTGTTGCAAATATTTCAGCCTTGTCCTTTGCACTGATGTGCTGGGCTCCCCCATCATTGAGGATGGTGATATTTGTGGAGCCTCCTCACCTTATTAGTTGTTTAATTGTCCACCACCATTCACGACTGGATGTGGCAGGACTGCAGAGCTTAGATCTGATCTGTTGGCTTGGGATCGCTTAGCTTCCGCTGTTCGGCATGCAAGTAGTCCTGGGTTGTAGTTTCACCAGGTTCACCAGCTTATTTTGAGGTATGTCTGGTGCTGCTCCTGGCATGCCCTCCTGCACTGTTCATTTAACCAGGGTTGGTCCACCGGCTTGATGGCAATGGTAGAGTGGGGAATATGCTGAGCCATGATGTTACAGATTATGGTTGAATACAGTTCTGCTACTGCTGATGGCCCAGAGCACCTCATTTTGAGGTTTGTCTGGTGCTGCTCCTGGCATGCCCTCCTGCACTCTTCATTGAACCATGGTTGGTCCCCCGGCTTGATGGCAATGGTGGAGTATGGGATATGCCGGGCCATGATGTTACAGATTGTGGTTGAATATAGTTCTGCTACTGCTGATGGCCCACAGCACCTCATGGATGTTCAGTTTTAAATTGCTAGATCTGTTTGAAATCTATCCCATTTAGCATGGTGGTAGTGTCACACAACACAATGGAGCGTATCCTCAATGTGAAGACGGGACTTCGTCTCCACAAGGGCTGTGCGGTGGTCACTCCTACTAATACTGTCATGGACAGATGCATCTGCGACAGGTAGATTGGGGACGACAAGGTCAAGTAGGTTTTTCCCTCTTGTTGGTTCCCTCACTACCTGCCAGAGACCCAGTCTAGCAGCTATGTCCTTTAGAACTCAGCCAGCTCGGTCAGTAGTGGTGCTACCAAGCCACTCTTGGTAATGGACATTGAAGTCCCTCACCCAGAGTACATTCTATGCCCTTGCTACCCTCAGTACTTCATCCAATTGATGTTCAACATGGAGAAACACTAATTTATCAGCTGAGGGGAGGTTGCAGGTGGTAATCAGCAGATGGGGTTTATTCTTCATCACTGTCTTCCTGCTCTTTCATTTGTTGCTCTTCCACCACCACCACCTGGCCAGTTGGCAATTCTTGGATGTCTGAAAGGGGAAAGCCGTAAGGGTTGGGTTGTGGTGAGGGGAAGGGTGAAAGTAAGAGGTACATGTTTCAACCTTCTGCATGAGAAGGGATTGTGGGGTTAAAGGGAGGTGGGATGTGAGAAGAAGGATTAGGTATGAGGATACTGTCATCTTCGATGGTTCCCATCTACAAATACCGTATCCCACTAACTGCGCAACTTGCCTCACACACTGCTCAATGCACTATGCCCCCCTTCACTCACCTACCAACAATTTCTATCAATCAGGACACCAGCCTAACATTCATAACTTCACCTCACCCTCATTCACTGCTCAATGCTCCATACCCCCATCACTCACCTACCAACGATCTCTATCTATCAGGACTCATACCAACATTTATAGCTTTGCCCCATCCTCACACAATTAGCACAGCTGAATCCTCACATCCACATCTCACACCCACAGCTTCAACACACTGCCAGCTATTCAACCATGACAGCCACATTGACAAACGTATTGCAACCCACTCACTGACTCTCCCTTGCAGGAGAAGGTGGTGCAGAAACAGAGGCAGCAAGGGGTAACCAGTGGGGGAAGTCATTAAACTTCTTGCGGCACTGCATCCGGGTCCTTGGGTTTGATTCCTGGCATTGACTGTTTACTCCCGTGGCCTTCTGAAAGTTTGGCTGTAGGGCCTATTGGCCCCCTGTGAATAGAGCACATCTCTCTTCTCTTTTCTTCTTCCACCAAGGCCTCCAGTACAACATGAAAAAACTTAGAGCCCACTTTCTTGCTTGTTTTATCATTATTGTGTTTTTCCCAAGTCAGAATCAATTGTAGATTGACCTCCAACACCTGCTCCAGCCAGAATGCATCTCCCTTTAAGAGGTGCAAGCTGGCTTAAAGTGGTGCTAGCTGCTCACAATTTTGTGGCCCCTGTAGTTACGACCATAGAACCATATGAATTAGGAACAGAAGTAGGACATTCGGCCCCTCCAGCCTGCTCCGCCATTCAATAAGATCATGGCTGATCTGTTTCTGTCTCGAATTCCACACTCCCATTTACCCCCGATAATCCTTGCCTAACAAGAATCTATTTTCTCCGCCTTAAAAATATTCAATGACCCCGCCTCCACCACCTTCTGAGGCAGAGAATTCCAAAGTCTCACAACCCTCTGAGAGAAAAAAATTTCTCCTCATCTCTGTCCTAAAAGGGCCACCCCTAATTTTAAAATAGTGCCCCCTCGTTCTGGACTCACCCACATGAGGAAACATCCTTTCCACATCCACCTGGTCAAGACCGTTCAGGATCTTTTATACTTCAATCAAGTCTCCCTTCACTCTTCGAAACTCCAATGAAAACAAACTCAGTCTGTCCAACCTTTCCTCATAAGACAACCCGCTCATTCCGGGCATCAACCTAGTAAACCTCCTTTGAACTGCGTCCAACGCATTTACATCTTTCCTTAAATAAGGAGACCAAAACTGCACACAGTATTCGAGATGTGGTCTCAGCAATGCCCTGTATAACTGAAGCATAACAGCCTTACTTTTATTTTCAATTCCTCTTGCAATAAAGGAGAGCATTCCATTAGCCTTCATTATGACTTGCTGTACCTGCACACTAACTTTTTGTGACTCATGCACGAGAACACCTAGGTCCCTCTGCAACTCGGAGTTGTGCAGTCGTTCTCCGTTTAAGTAATACTCTTTTTTATTCTTCCTGCCAAAGTGAACGACTTCACATTTTCCCACATTTTACTCCATCTGCCAGATTTTTGCCCACTCACTCAACTTATCTATTTCCATCTGCAACCTCCTAACGTCCTCTTCGCAACATACTTTCCTACTTATCTTTGTGTCATCTGCAAATTTAGCCATGATGTTCGAGCCTTCGAGGCATGGGATAGGTTTCATGGACCATCTCATCATTTTGGTGGGACATATTGCTTGGGATGCAGGGAACCCTTAACATGTGGGTCAAGGCACTGCTCTTTACTGTGAGCCCAGAGCATCCATGCGGCACACAGGAGGCTTGTATTAAGATTCACAGCTTATCAGGATCCTGCCAGGTGTGTATAAGTCTTCAGAAATAATAACTATCAGCAGCTGGATTAAGTGAAATACTACAATGTCCACATATTTACAGGATATGACAGAAATTGTATGAACTGTAACTTGAATCTACCCTGAATAACTGAGGATTGACAACTAATTCAAACCATGTTCAATCTTGTTTCTCCAGCCTTTGATTTTCTGATTCCCAGATTCTGTCACTCTCTTAAACAAATGGCTGCAGACAATCATTCTGATTCTTGGAAGTGAAATAAACGGTTTGAAATCTCCTTGTCATCACTTCCCTTTCAGGTCACTGGGTACTTCAGATAAACCTTGTGTGACGTCCATATAATCAAATGAATCACAACCTGTTTAAATCAACCAACTTTCATGAAATCAGATTTGTGTAACATTATAGTAAATTCTGCGGTGTTTGAATCTGAAGTTGAATTCAAAGAACAAAGAACAAAGAAAAAAGAACAGTACAGCACAGGAACAGGCCATTCGGCCCTCCAAGCCTGCGCCGATCTTGATGCCTGTCTAAACTAAAACCTTCTGCACTTCCGGGGACCGTATCCCTCTATTGCCATCCTATTCATGTATTTGTCAAGATGCCTCTTAAACGTCGCTATCGTACCTGCTTCCACCACCTCCCCCGGCAGCAAGTTCCAGGCACTCACCACCCTCTGTGTAAAGAACTTGCCTCGCACATCCCCTCTAAACTTTGCCCCTCTCACCTTAAACCTAACTCCCCTAGTAACTGACTCTTCCACCCTGGGAAAAAGATTCTGACTATCCACTCTGTCCATGCCACTCATAACTTTGTAAACCTCTATCATGTCGCCCCTCCACTTCTGTCGTTCCAGTGAAAACAATCTGAGTTTATCCAACCTCTCCTCATAGTTAATGCCCTCCAGACCAGGCACCATCCTAGTAAACGTCTTCTGTACCCTCTCCAAAGCCTCCACGTCCTTCTGGTAATGTGGCCTAACTAAAGTTCCGTACAGCTGCAGCATGACTTACCAATTTTTATACTCTATGCCCCGACCGATGAAGGCAAGCATGCCGTATGCCTTCTTGATTACCTTATCCACCTGCGTTGCCACTTTCAGTGACCTGTGGACCTGTACACCCAGATCTCACTGCCTGTCAATACTCCTAAGGGTTCTGCCATTTACTGTATACTTTCCACCTGTATTAGATCTTCCAAAATGCATTACCTCAAATTTGTCCGGATTAAACTCCATCTGCCATTTCTCTGCCCAAGTCTCCAACCGATCTATATCCTGCTGTATCCTCTGACAATCCTCATCACTATCCGCAACTCCACCAACCTTTGTGTCATCTGCAAACTTACTAATCAGACCAGCTGCATTTTCCTCCAAATCATTTATATATACTACAAAGAACAAAGGTCCCAGCACTGATCCCTGCGGAACACCACTCGTCACAGCCCTCCATTCAGAAAAGCACCCTTCCACTGCTACCCTCTGTCTTCTATGACTGAGCCAGTTCTGTATCCATCTTGCCAGCTCACCTCTGATCCCTTGTGACTTCACCTTTTGTGCCAGTCTGCCATGAGGGACCTTGTCAAAGGCTTTACTGAAGTCCATATAGATAACATCCACTGCCCTTCCTTCATCAATCATCTTCTTCACTTCCTCAAAAAACTCAATCAATTTAGTGAGACACGACCTCCCCTTCACAAAACCATGCTGCCTCTCGCTAATAAGTTCATTTGTTTCCAAATGGGAGTAAATCCTATCCCGAAGAATCCTCTCTAATAATTTCCCTGCCACTGACATAAGACTCACCAGCCGATAATTTCCTGGATTATCCTTGCTACCCTTCTTAAACAAAGGAACAACATTGGCTATTCTCCAGTCCTCTGGGACCTCACCTGTAGCCAATGAGGATACAAAGATTTCTGTCAAGGCCCCAGCAATTTCTTCCCTTGCCTCCCTCAGTATTCTGGGATAGATCCCATCAGGCCCCAGGGACTTATCTACCTTAATGCTTTGCAAGACGCCCAACACCTCCTCCTTTTTGATAACGACATGACCCAGACTATCTGCACTTCCTTCCCTAGACTCATCATCCACCAAGTCCTACTCTTTGGTGAATACTGATGCAAAGTACTCATTTAGTACCTCGCTCATTTCCTCTGGCTCCACACATAGATTTACTCCTCTGTCCTTGAGTGGGCCAACCCTTTCCCTGGTTACCCTCTTGCTCTTTATATACGTATAAAAAGCCTTGGGATTTTCCTTAATCCTGTTTGCCAATGACTTTTCATGACCCCTTTTAGCCCTCCTGACTCCTTGCTTAAGTTCCTTCCTACTGTCTTTATATTCCTCAAGGGCCTCGTCTGTTCCCAGCCTTCCAGCCCTTACGAATGCTTCCTTTTTCTTTTTGACTAGGCTCACAATATCCCGCGTTATCCTAGGTTCCCGAAACTTGCCAAACTTATCCTCCTTCCTCACAGGAACATGCTGGTCCTGGATTCTAATCAACTGACGTTTGAAAGACTCCCACATGTCAGATGTTGATTTACCCTCAAACAGCCGCCCCCAATCTAAATTCTTCAGTTCCTGCCTAATATTGTTATAATTAGCCTTCCCCCAATTTAGCACCTTCACCCGAGGACTACTCTTATCCTTATCCACAAGTACCTTAAAACGTACGGAATTATGGTCACTGTTCCCGAAATGCTCCCCTACTGAAACTTCGACCACCTGGCCGGGCTCATTCCCCAATACCAGGTCCAGAATGGCCCATCCCTAGTTGGACTATCTACATATTTCTTTCAGTATTTTGTCCAACTTTGGTAACCTGTGGCGCATTTTCACAAAGGATTCCCACATCACTCTTCGGGCACGAGAGCCTTTCTCCATCACCAAATTTAGGAGAAGTTTGGAATTATCCGCCCTGTTTCCCTTCTCTGTGAACTCTGTAATTTTCTGTAAAGGATAATAATGAATATATGAATTCTCAGTTTTGAACACAGAAAGCAGTCACTGAGCCAGGTCCTGATCCATTCTGAACGTGGGCTGAATATTCTGCAAACATCTTGATTCAGCCATTAATGATAAATAAATGCGATAAAATTAAATTCAAAATCAGAAGTATTGCTCTAGGAAAGTGAGGAATCACTGAGAATCTGCAGTTGTTTTAATGTGATTCGTTTTCTCTGTCTTTCAGTATCTGACATGATATCAGATACTGATTGACAATGTGATCCACTTGTTTCTCACACTTATTTCCTGCTGTCACACTTTGTGATTTACTCAGAAATAAAACAGCAGCAAATCAGAATTCAAGTGACAGGGAAAGGACGATTCTGAACTGAGGAAAGCAGTGAGAAACTCTCTGAGAAATTACCAACAACCAATTGAAACAACACTGTTGATTTATCAGTCAGGAGAATCGACCAATAATAATAATACTGAAAATCCAATCACTCCATACATATTTCCTCTCAGTAATTGAAATGCCAGATACTCAATGTTTTTGTACACCAGCTGCCAGCATGAAACCTCAGTAACCGGCACCATATATCCAGCAATGGAGAGTCAGGACGTCCATCAACATCTTACATTTAATATAGGACTTTTAATGTTGAGAAACAACCCAAGATGCTTCATAGAGGCAGAATCAGACAACGGGCCCAAGACAAAGCAGGATAAATTGGCACAGGTGACCAAAACAGTGGCGCAGTGGTTAGCACTGCAGCCTCACAGCTCCAGCGACCCGGGTTCAATTCTGGGTACTGCCTGTGTGGAGTTTGCAAGTTCTCCCTGCGTTTACGTGGGTTTGCTCCGGGTGCTCCGGTTTCCTCCCACATGCCAAAGACTTGCTGGTTGATAGGTAAATTGGCTATTAGCAATTGCCCCTAGTACAGGTAGGTGGTAGGGAAATATAGGGACAGGTGGGGATGTGGTAGGAATATAGAATTAGTGTAGGATTAGTATAAATGGGTGGTTGATGGTCGGCACAGACTCGGTGGGCCGAAGGGCCTGTTTCAGTGCTGTATCTCTAAACTAAAACCGAAAGAAAAGGTAAGTTTTAAGAAGGAGTGGGAGGTGATCGGTTTCAGGAGTGAATTTCAGAGCGTGGGGCCCAAGATAACTGAAAGCTTGGTCACCAGTGGTGGTATGAAGGAAGGGATACACAAGAGGACAGGTTGAGAGCAATGGAAAAGTCCAGTGGTAAGAGAACTGAAGGAGGTTACAGCGATAGGAAGCGTAGGGGCCATTAAGTTATTTAAATAGAAGGATGGGAATTTTAGATTGAAGGTTTGAGGGTTGGAAGCCATTGGAGGTGAGTGAGCACACACGTGGAGCTAAATTTTACTGGCCCCTCGACGCCGCAGGTCGCGGCTAGGGGGCCGGTAAAATGCTGCGGGGAGAGGCCCACCTTGACCCACGACGTGGAGAAGGGGCCGCCGCATATTACTGGCGGCAGAGGGACCTTGGTGCGGCCCCCACCCCACCCCGCAGCATGGCAGTGGGCCCTTCATCTCCATATGCAAAGTAACTTACCTGCCGTCCCACGCCGAATTTACAGCCTCCATTCAGCCTTTGCGCGCCTTCGGAACTACACACGGTGTTCCGAGGCGAGAACCTGGTGGGGAGGGCAGAGTAATAAAAATTTCAGGGCGGGAGGGGTGGGGAAGCAGGAAAAACCAACTTAATTGGTTATGTGAATGGTGGGAAGGGGCTCGAGGCCAGATGTTAGAAGGTGGGGGTGGAGGGGGAATGTTCAAGTATTTGAGGAATCAATTCGTCATTTCAAAGGACCATTAGCGGGGGGATTGGGGAAGGGCCTCCATTACTTACCTTTCTATTTAGTAGTCACTTATGTTTTGCCTTTAAATATTAAAATGAATTGTAAGGGCTTAAAGCCCTTTACAAATGACGCTGGAGCCTGCGCGGTGGAGCCGGATGCCGTTGCCGGGGATGCGGAGGCTGCCCCTACATGTCATCGGGGTGGGTGCTCTGCCCCCAGTATTGAAATGAGCCCCCATGGGGGCTCCTCGGCGGCTGCTAAATGCTGGCACCCCGCTGAGTTTAAAGGGAGCCGCCGCAGAGCGGGCGCCCAGATAAAATCCAGCCTGTGATCTCTGAAATGGGACCTGGAGGGGACAGGCAGTGCTAGTTAGTGCTAGCTGCACACTACAATTATGTAAATGAGCAGGCAGGACAAAGTTGGCATGCTGTCTACATCGGAAGCAACAGGCATGGATTAATCACCAATTGCAATCCCTGCATTCATTTATGGGTTGGGGGGAGGGGGTGGTGGTGGGTTAGCTAATTTTGAGGTCACTAGGTTTTAACACTTGGTACCATTACTAGGTGTCAACCGTGGCTCAGCGGGTAGCACCTCCAACCGAAGCAGAAGGTCATGGGTTAAAGTTCCACTCCGGGGACTTGAGTACATCACCGAAAGCAGGGGTCAGCAACTCGTGGCTCCAGAGCAGCATGTAGCTCTTTAACATTTCATTTGTGGCTCCTAACCTTTTCCAGTTGGATCGCATTATCTTGAAAATAAAAAAATTAAGTCAAGAAAATGACAAATCAAAGAACTAGACAGCAACACAATTTTACTTATTAAGTTATTCATTTGCTTAATCAAAAATGTAGTTTCTACACTGTTGGGCTTCAAAAGTGGTATGGCACTTGAATAGCCTTAACCATCATTAACACAAGATGCAAAAAAGTAAGAACATACGTGTTATAATGTGCATATACCTCTGATTTGCGAGAAAATTCATTAAAAAAAAAATGCTTGTTTGGTGACAAAACTATTTGTCGGGAATAAATGGGTTACATGCATCATATTGAGAAAAAAAATGAATTCAGCCACATAAAGCAAAAGGGTTGGATGGCGTCAAAAATAAGAATCAAAGATGAAAATAGGGACTTTAGCTTAGAGATGATTAGATTTTGTTTTGTTACCAAGCCTCGTATATGTCTGATATGGGATGAAATGTTTCATATCAACAAAACAAAATATCAAATTCTGCCTGGCAATTGTTAGCAAAACTCAAAATCTTTGCCGAAAAATATTCACCAGGAAGAGTTACTATTGAATCTACTTCCAAAACCCTTTCAGGCAGTGCATTCTAGATCATAACAATACACTGTGTAAACAAATTCTCCTCATTTCCTTGTTGGTTCATTTTCCAACTATCTTAAAGCTTTGCCCTCTGGTTAATAACCCTTCCACCAGTGGAAACAGTTTCTCTTCATTTACTCTATCAAAACCCTTCATAATTTTCAACACCTCTATTAAGTCTCCCCTTAACCTTATCTGTTCTGAGGAGAACAATCCCAGCTCTCACTCCACATAACCGAAGTCTCTCATCCCTTGTCCCATTCTAATAAATCTCCTCTGCACCCTCTTTGACAGCCTTTCTAAAGTGTGGCACCCAGAATTGGACACAATGCTATCGTTGAGGTATTCAATTTAAACACATGCAGAGCTGGCCAGTTTGCTATGCACAAATCCATCAAGATGGAGTTAAATGGCTTATGTGAGGTCAACAGTTCCCTTTCTATTCCAATTGAGCAATAGGATACATAACACATTTCTCCAGCTGATATCATGGCATTCCAATACTGCACAAGATATGCATTGACTGCATGCATGTCACCCTTTGGGCCTCTTTTCAAAATGCAGTGCCTCATCAACCACAAGGGATTCTACTCCATCAATGTGAAGCTGATATGCAAGCACCAGTGCAGAATTCTGGAGCTAGCTGCCGGTTGCTTGGGGACCTCGCATGATGCCTTCATTTTAAGACAATGTCTCGGTGCCACCATCTTTTCAAAAGATAAAAGCTGGAAAGACAGAACTAATTACAATGTTGTGCACGCTGGGAATTGAAAGCGGCAAATGCTTTGTGTACCCCTTAAAATAATTAATTCCTTCACATAAATCTAAATTTGTTTCCATGGAGACAGGAGTAGCTCAGATTACATGTGGTGGTGTTGGTGCTATTAATGAGCCAGTTAGAATTGATTTTTTTATTCACTCCCATCAGCACAGGTGGTGTTTTATTTTGAAATAGTCAATATCCTCATGGGTTGCCGTGGCAATAATATAATTGCAGGAGGACCAATTAGGTACTGATTAGCACCCCGTGACCTTGAGCATTAAGGTTGTATAAAATGATTCAAAAGTGCAATTAGCATTCTGGTTCTCATCAGTCACACTGCTAATATTTTAGTACCAGTGACTTTCTTACACAACTGAAATAAGGTAATCATAGAACCATACAGCACAGAAGGAGGCCATTCGGCCCATCATACCAGTGCCGGCTCTTTGAAGGAGCTGTCCAATTAGTTCCACTCCCAACTTCTATCCCCACCATATGAAGTGATTTATGACTTTAACCCCTTATAGGGACTAAACCAAATCAAGCATACATTCCTATGAATCTCCTTTAATTAAGTTCAAAACAGACAAATTCTTATAGACACTTATTTGGGTCCAAAGAATTGAACTAGTCTTCCCTCAAAGAAAGAAAACTGACAGAGAATATTACCATCTTTCAGATAGCCTATTTTTAATAATTATGGCTAAGTCATAAATATCCCAGATATTATAAGGGTCTGGGAAACTCTCTTCAATACGTATCTCTCCACCTAAAGAGACACAGAGAGGGGGTTCTTGTAGTTGTATACAGAATGCTACATGAGACAATTTATTAACTTTTATATATTTATTATAGAATTTAACATGCAATACACTTCTAATTGGATAAGTATATCACAATATCAAATATTACTAAGAGATGTAACACATAATCTTATTTCTAACATAGAATCCAAAAGTTTAACCTTGCTAATGTTACAGCAAAATATCTTAGAATATCAATCAACATTTAAAGTAAACTTTTACCTTAAATTCCCTGAGTAAACCATGGGGTGAGAAGTATTGTTTAAGGAATTCAATACTTCTAATTTTTTGCTTCAAATAGCGTCATGTTTATACTGTTTCTGAGGTGTCATATGACCTTTTAGCATATGGGTGGTACCTTTCTGTATGTGTTTTTCTTGCTTTCAAGATCCATATTTGGTGGTATCATTAACTAATATCTCCAATTAATGTTTTACTGGAATTCCCTGCTCTTGAAATTGTGAGCTTTTATCTGGTCAAAATATTTATAATTATGTTTTATGGTAGGTTGAATCCTCTTTGTGGGCCAATCTACCTACATTTACCAACACCATCAATTAACTAAATTTATAGCTACCTTTTACTGATGTCACACAGGGTATTTCAATGTGTGTGTTCATCCTCCAAGTCCTTCACAACAGAGATGCCGAAATGGATTTCCCAACTTGTTTCTGGTTCATATTCTATTGTAACTGGGACCTTCTTAAAGGGGAATGCCAGTGAGTCTTGAAAACTGACCATTTATTCAATCTTTAATTCTAAAAGGTATAATATATTAACTATATCTAAATTCCACCTAATTAAGCCTATTATACCTATATTCCATCACACATAGACCTGTCAATGTTTCCTGTTCAAGTATTTATCCAATTCCCTTTTGAATGGTACTATTGAAGCAGCTTCCACCATCCTTTTAGGTAGTGCATTCCAAACCATAACAACACACTGTGTTAAAAATGTCTCCTCATCTCCCCTCTGATTTTTTGCCAGTTAATTTAGATCTGTGCCTTTTGGTTACCAACCCTCCTGCCAGTGAAAAAACTAACTTTTTTTGTAGTTCAAAAGATGGTGAACTTCTGTTCACCAATGTTTTTAAATGCCTGCCTGAGGTGATTGGAAGTCCTAAGTAGAACCCAATGTTAGGGTTAGGGTTAAATGGCAGACATGCTTTGATTTACTAGTATGCCAAAGCATTGCACTGGTTAATTTTTCCAGGCCCTATATGGGTGAAAACTCCAACGGGATGGAATCCAGGTGGGAATGGCATGATGCATGAGATCCCATCAATGTTTGCAGCATGAAGTACCACATATGCGTACACTAAGAGGAAGAGTGGTCCAGAGGATGATATCTTCAACCAACTGGACTCCACACATCTCATTTATGTTGCATCAGACAACATAAAAAGAACTCATTACAGGTAAGTGCTGCCAGCAACACTCAGAGGAATGGGTCCAAATGAGGAAGGTGACATATTTCAGGACAGTGAGGCTACAGTAAGTAACATTCCAAAGTAGGTAGCATCCTAAGTGTGTCAGATGTCAAGTGTTTCCTCCAAAACTGTTGGTCTTTTACTGCTGCCCCATGCAAAGCACTCAGGCAACCTTCTAACTCTTTGATTTGTTACTATACAGGGCCATGCAGTAACAGGGCATAAATTCAAGCTGCAACTTACAAATGAAACTGTTCTCACATAGCGAATCCTTCCAACACAACCCAGTGCATGAGTCATGTTCAACTATTCAGAATATAGTTTTATCAACCCTCCAGGATTGCCCTGGCATCTACAAAACTTAAAGATTAATCTTCAGAACACTGTTAAATGGTGCCTGGATGTGCACCTGAAGTGCCACATCCCGCAGGGCTAAGGACCAAATGCTGGAAAGGGGGATTAGGCTGGTTGGCGCTTTTTCTTTTTGGTCGGTACTGACATGATCTGCCAAGTAGCCTCTTTCTGTGCCATAAACTATGATTCTAACCCAGGAGAAAAATTGTATGTTTTTTTTCTCAATGTCTTTGTTTATTAACTATAAGAATATCAGAGATGTAAAAGATGTCTGGTTTTATTCAATTGATTAGTGAAAAGACTGTTCATTTTCCAGTTGGTATGGGAAGGCAGTGGATCACAAAGATGGATGCGTCAAGTGGGAGAGTGGAGGCAGGAGATGATGTGATTAAATCTCCAGGAATAGGTCCAACAACAGTTGGCAACCCTGTCACACCATGATGAGCTGCAAGAATGGTGTTTGTATATCTTGAAGGTGCTCTCGAAATGTGGAGCTTCTCCAAACCGCTTTTCTGTTAACAGGACGGATTGTCACATGAGGACAGGATGCAGAACCAAACTGGAGGAGGGCCCTGAAATGTCAAACACTTCCTCAGCTGACTTTGAAGAGGCCCGGCTGGACCTGATTACCAGAAAAGTCTAGTGTGAGTAAAGGAAGGGGTGAAACGATAGGCCTTCCCCAAGCTCAAGGTTGCTACTTGGCTGCTTGTTATGTCTTCACCTCTTACCTACTCACTTATTGGTATGCATGCAAGAATAAAACCAACATACACAGCAGATTGCAAGGAATGTCTTGTATCCAGGATTGTTATATTGCTTTCTTCAGCACCCTATGCCTGGAACATACAAGGAAGCTGGGTTTTGAGGTCTCAATAACCATATGCCGAGTAACTAGACTAATCCTTAATTCCCTCCTTCAATTCCTCACTAAGGAACCATCTGTGGTTTTACCTGGTGCTCTAGGTCTAGGGATGAATAATGCCTGACTCTGCTTCCAGATGTCTTCCATTTAACTCAGTTCAGGTCAAAACGAATTTCATTTGCTAACCCTCAATAAGGTTACCTTCAAGATGGCAAGTGAGTGAATTAATGCCTCTTAAATCACCAAGGAAGAATCCAGACCACAAGTCATGCACTAAACACTATTTAATGGTTACAAATCACAACTTATAGTTAAAGCTGGTTACATGAATGCTTAATATACCTGCATAAGTGTCATCAGAGTTATGTTGTAATTGAGCATTAATGGGCAGAGTTACTGAAGCAAAAGTTGAGGTGAGAGTGACTGCCCTTGACATAAAGACAGCATGTGACAAAGTATGTCATCAAGGAGCCCTGGCAAAACTGGAGACAATGGGAATCAGGGGGAAAACCCTCCGCTGGTTGGAGTCATACCTAACGCAAATGGAGATGGTTGTGGTTGTTAAAGGTCCATCATCTCAGCTCCAGGACATCACTGCAGGAGTTCCTCAGGGTCGTGTCCTAGGCCCAACCATCTTAAGCTGCTTCATCAATGACCTTCCTTCAATCATAAGGTCAGAAATGGGGATGATCATTGATGATTGCACAATGTTCAGCACCATTTGTGACCCCTCAGATACTGAAGCAATCTGCGTAGAAATGCAGCAAGACCTGGACAATATCCAGGATTGGGCTGTTAAGTGGTAAGTAACATGTGCGATACACAAGTGCCAGGCAGTGACTATCTCAAACAAGAATCTAACCATCTCTGCTTGACATTCAATGGCATTATGATCACTGAATCCCCCACTATCAACATCCTGGGGGTTACCATTGACCAGAAACTGAACTGAAGTAGACATAAAAATACCATGGTTACAAGAGCAGGTCAGAAGCTAGGAATCCTGTGGTGAGTAACTCACCTCCTGACTCCCCAAAGCCTGTCCACCATCTACAAGGCACAAGTCAGGAGTGTGATGGAATAGTCTCGACATGCCTGGATGGGTGCAGGTCCAACAACACTCAAGAAGCTCGACACCATCCAGGACAAAGCAGCCTGCTTGATTGGCACCCCATGCACAAACATTCATTCCCTCCACCACCGATGCACAGTGGCAGCAGTGTGTACAATCTACAAGATGCACTGCAGCAATGCACCAAGGCTCTTTCAACAGCACCTTCCAAACCCACAACCTCTACCACCTAGAAGGACAAGGGCAGCTGATGCATGGGAACACCACCACCTGCAAGTTCTCCTCCAAGCCACACACCATCCTGACTTGGAACTGTATCGCCATTCCTTCACTGTCGCTGAGACAAAATCCTGAAACTCCCTTCCTAACAGCACTGTGGATGTACCTACCCCACATGGACTGCAGTGGTTCAAGAAGGCAGCTCACCACCACCTTCTCAAGGATAATTAATCTCTAATCTCTAATCTAATCTAATCTAATCTAATTAGGGATGGGCAATAAATGCTGGCCTGGCCAGCGACACCCACATCCCATGAATTAATTTAAAAAACAGTAAAGGTATCACTGTAAATCAACATTAACAGATGCTGAGTATTAACTACTGAAAGTGTAAGAACTGCTATCTAATCCATTGGTTACCTGTTTGATACATCTATGGACAGCAAATTGACTGATACTACAGATGATTCTTCTGTTAGCCTGAAAGGAAATAGAGAATCACAAATTGAAGGAGTAGTGACCTTAACTATCACTGGCTGTTCTGCCTCCATACTGGAGTTTGGCTGCAAGTCTGCTTGCTGCTGAAGCCAAGCCTGCAGAAGCAGTTATCCTCTGTCAGTGCCAGGTAACTTTTGCTGGAACTGGAGATACAGTTTGGCTGCATAATGGAAGTTGAGGCCAGTTTTCTCAGTTATTCCACTTCAAGAGTACTTCATTGGCTGTAAAGCACTTTGGGATCTCCTAAGTTGTTAAAGGCTATTGTGCGATTGCCTTTAAGAGTAATGTCCCTTTAAGATCTTAATATGCTAATGAGCTGAGTACTAGGATGCAGTCATTTGATTACATGCCAGTCGGACTCTGTAACTGTAACACCAAGAGGTAAGTCATGTAAACAGATAACTCTGTGCTGTATAATAATTTAGCTGTTTAATAAAACTGTTTGAGATCTTCAATCAACTGAACTCCATGCATCTCATTCATGTTACATCAAACAGCATAAAAAGCTTCTCATTACAAAGATAACTTCTACTTTAAAGGGAAAATGTCATGCTTTCACAGGAATTTCTGCTTGGGTCATAATGCTACAGCCAGATTCTTTGTCCTACACTCACTACCAGTGGCTCTCTGCACTGGCAGCTGATTCTCATAACATTATTTTCTATCTCTCTGCTCATGGTGTCTAACTGTATTTTCATTAGTTTGTCTTAATTATGTTGCCAGGTAGATTATTCCAAACATTATTACTCATTAATTAAAGAAGTTTTTCCTGATATCTAATTTAGATTCACGTCTTCTGGCCCCATTATTTTGACATACTATTAAATAGTATTGTAGATGTACCTTTAACTGCCATTTAATATTCTATACTTAAGTAAGTTCCTTTTTAATCCTTCATTCTGGATTGTAAAAATCAACCTCTCCAAATCTGCGGATACGGTACAATGCAGGCAAGACAGAAGAAAGAAATAACTTGCATTTATATGGCGCCTACACAATCTCATGATGTCCCAAATCACATTACAGCCAGTGAAGTATTTTTGAAGTGTAGTCATTGTTGTAATGTAGGAAACATGGTAGCTGATTTACGCACAGCAAGCTCCCATAAACAGTAATGAGATCAAAGACCAGATAATGCGTTTTAGTGATTGTGGTTGAGGGTTGAATGTAGCACTTCAGGAAGTAATTCATTGGTTATAAAGGACCTGGGCACATGAAAGGCACAAATAAATGCAAGTTCTTTATTGCTCTTTCGCTGATTTGAAGAAAATTTTATTTTTGCGCTTAGTTTTTCATTTGTATAGATTTTGAAACGGCTCGTCTCACTTCTAATATCTCTAGTACCCCACTAGCAGGTACAGAAGTGTAGTGTAGTGACTACTCTAATGAACTAATAATCCAGAGAATGTTTAAGAAAATCTGGAAATAAAGAGCTGGTATCATTAAAAGTGACCATGAAGCTGTTCGGTTGTTGTAAAAACCTAACTGGATTATTGATGATCCCAGTCTGGGCTATATGTGACTTTAGTCCCTCACCAAAATGTTTGACTTTTATCTTCCCAGCAAGACCACACAGACGGGAACAGATCAAGGCGGTGGCCCATCACCACACGCTCAAGGGAACTAGAATGGGCAATAAATACCACCCTTGACAGCGATACCCACATCCCGAGACAAATAAGAAAAGTCTTGCAGGAAGCAGTAGTGCCCCTTTGAAGTAAAGTTTTGCCTCCTAAACATTAGCCTCAATGCATTACAGCAGTGACTATGCTTCAAAAGTATTCACTGGCCGAAAAGTGTTTTGGAACGGCCTGACATTGTGAAAGGCGCTATATAAATGCAAGTTCTTTTTTTGCTACACAGCAGCTTCTTTGCACCATTGCACGCAAACAAAAGCTCTTTCAGTAGCAGCGATGAGTGTCAAACCAACACTAAAAGTTAAACACATCATTACCTTAAATGAGCCAAAGCTGAATGCTTACAATTTGTTTTCCCCACATCCATGGAAAAAAATAATTATAGCTGTCCGGGTACAAAGGTATGCAGCTGAACCCTGGTGAAAGAACTGCATTCTTTGAAGTGCAATGTCTGTGGTCTGGGAATCTAAGAGTCAGCTTTACTGATGACATGATCTCGGTCAAGTTTTCTTTTTGAAGTGTGTGAGTGGAAGTCACTAGCTGGGGGCTGTGCCTGTGCCAGTGATTCATCATAGTAGGAACGAAGAATCATGTTGGCAAATGTGCCATATGTTTACAGTGGTGGTGTGGATCACCCATTCAATCACCTAACATCAATCACCTCACTAACTTTATCAATTTACCAAACTATTTGAGAGAGGCAACAAACTTTTCCTTAAAAATAAATTGTGAAACGCAATCGAGCATACGGAAATGATGGGCAGGAAAACATTAGCTGGTCCATCAGGACTATCCCACACTCTGGATGGCTGCAGCATCATAACCAGACGCTATCAACCCTCTCACAGCCATATCATTTCCCTGAGAGATTCAATGAGCTTCTTGCTGCATGTTCCAATCACCAGAACATTGGTGTATAAATAGGGCAGGATGTGAAAGAGTCTGCTGATTCACTATCCTGCATTTCACACTACTGCCCAAGCTGAATCTATACACTATTGCAGAGCTAACCCATGAGAATTCATCATTACAGGCAGGGAAAGAGTCAAAATATGCAGGTTATTCAAGAGCGGAGATCCTGTAATATTGCTGGACTTATATCTGTCCTGCTTTTACTTGAGCAACTGTTTGAAAGCTGTGATTCATGTCCTCATTTCGGACCTTTATTAGCAGAAACATTTTGGTACAAGCCCATGAGCAGGAAGTTGCATTGACAGCCTACATGGACAGGCTGAGTGCCAGGTTTCCATTTGGCCAGTAACTGTTTGCCTCTCAAGGCTGAGCGTATATTGCCTTTCGGAGGCTGCAGCTTCCTTCAATGGCAGAGGAGCAAACAAGCTCTCCAGCCAAGTCGTAGATCTCCAAAAGCAATAGTGCTGCTTCACTTACTTTGCAACATTGGCACAGAACAGGTCTAATTTCGCAACTTGACCTCTTTGAGTTTGTTTTGAAAAAAGTGTGTTAATTTGCATATTCGTATTCATGTTCTTAGGATCATAGAATCTTACAGCATGGAAGGAGGCCATTCAGCCAATCGTGCCTGTGCCAGCTCCTTGTAAGAGCTGCTCAATTAGTCCCACTCCCCTATTCATTCACCATAGCCCTACAAATGCTTCCTTTTCAAGTATTTATCTATGTCTCTTTTGAAAGAAAGACTTCCATTTATATAGCTCCTTTCATGACCACTGGATGTCTCAAAGTGCTTTACAGCCTATGAAGTACTTTCGAAGTGTAGTCACTGTTGTAATGTAGGGAACACGGCAGCCAATTTGCGCACAGCAAACTCCCACAAAGAGCAATGTGCTAATCTGTTTTTGTAATGTTGATTCATAAATATTGATCAGGACACCAGGATAACACCTCTGCTCTTCTTCAAAATAGTGCCATGGGATCTTTTACATTCCCCTGAGGGGGCATACCAGCCTTGGTTTAACATCTCCTCCAACAGACAGCTTCTCTGACACTGCAGCACTCCTTCAGTACTTCACTGGACTGGAGCCTCAGCTGTGAGTTTGGCATCTAAGTGCTGGAGCGGGACTTGAACCCAGAACATTGCAACTCTCAAGGTGAGAGAGAGCACTACCAACTGAGCCACAGCTGGCACACCCTCCTGAAATTTACTATTAAATCTGCTTCCATCATCCTTTCAGGCAACACATTCCAGATCACAGCAACTCACTGTGGAAATAAATTCTTCTCATCTCTCTTCTGGTTTTTGTGCCAATTATCTTAAATCTGTTTTGACCCTTCTGCAAGTTTGTCACTTACTCTACCAAAACCCCTGTTGGTGTGTTTTTCATATCTTCTCACTCTGTCCTTGGTGACTAGTAGTGGGAGGATTCGCATGCTGATTAACAGTCTGACAGGCCACAATGTGAATGCTCCTTATGACCGTAAGCATCTTTATACCAGCTGATAGGGTGAATCAACCTAGGGCTTTTACGGGCTGCCACAACCCATATAATGGGGGGGTGGTAGGTGGGCACCCATACCCACTGGATGTCAACCCAGTGTTCAGAGCCAGAGCTCTGATCTCCACTTGCTGGGACTGTCTGGAAGAGGGTTCAGACCCTATACCTTCTGACACAGAGGTGGGAATATTAGCACTGTGCTAAAGGCTTGATCAGAATTTGAAGTAAAAGCCAAATCAAATCCCTTTTGTTTGTTCCTTTCTAACTGTTTATTGTGGGCTCAAGTCCCTCTTCACATTATACAAACCTGAGTTCAAGTAAACCTGAACTGGTTAAATATGAGTCACAGTAAAAAGATCGGATGTCCACCAAAGCTACTAAGTATCATCACCTCATTCCATGACAATATGAAAGGCACAATTCAACATGGTGGCTCCTCATCAGAGCCCTTTCCTATCCTGAGTGGTGTGAAACAGGGCTGTGTTCTCGCACCCACACTTTTTGGGATTTTCTTCTCCCTGCTGCTTTCACATGCGTTCAAATCCTCTGAAGAAGGAATTTTCCTCCACACAAGATCAGGGGGCAGGTTGTTCAACCTTGCCCGTCTAAGAGCGAAGTCCAAAGTATGGAAAGTCCTCATCAGAGAACTCCTCTTTGCTGACGATGCTGCTTTAACATCTCACACTGAAGAATGCCTGCAGAGTCTCATCGACAGGTTTGCGTCTGCCTGCAATGAATTTGGCCTAACCATCAGCCTCAAGAAAACGAACATCATGGGGCAGGATGTCAGAAATGCTCCATCCATCAATATTGGCGACCACGCTCTGGAAGTGGTTCAAGAGTTCACCTACCTAGGCTCAACTATCACCAGTAACCTGTCTCTAGATGCAGAAATCAACAAGCGCATGGGTAAGGCTTCCACTGCTATGTCCAGACTGGCCAAGAGAGTGTGGGAAAATGGCGCACTGACACGGAACACAAAAGTCCGAGTGTATCAGGCCTGTGTCCTCAGTACCTTGCTCTACGGCAGCGAGGCCTGGACAACGTATGCCAGCCAAGAGCGACGTCTCAATTCATTCCATCTTTGCTGCCTTCGGAGAATACTTGGCATCAGGTGGCAGGACTATATCTCCAACACAGAAGTCCTTGAAGCGGCCAACACCCCCAGCTTATACACACTACTGAGTCAGCGGCGCTTGAGATGGCTTGGCCATGTGAGCCGCATGGAAGATGGCAGGATCCCCAAAGACACATTGTACAGCGAGCTCGCCACTGGTATCAGACCCACCGGCCGTCCATGTCTCCGTTATAAAGACGTCTGCAAACGCGACATGAAATCGTGTGACATTGATCACAAGTCGTGGGAGTCAGTTGCCAGCATTCGCCAGAGCTGGCGGGCAGCCATAAAGACAGGGCTAAATTGTGGCGAGTCGAAGAGACTTAGTAGTTGGCAGGAAAAAAGACAGAGGCGCAAGGGGAGAGCCAACTGTGCAACAGCCCCAACAAACAAATTTCTCTGCAGCACCTGTGGAAGAGCCTGTCACTCCAGAATTGGCCTTTATAGCCACTCCAGGCGCTGCTTCACAAACCACTGACCACCTCCAGGCGCGTATCCATTGTCTCTCGAGATAAGGAGGTCCAAAAGAAAAAGAACAGTAAAAAGAATAATACTCAAGAGTACTATTGAAAGAGTGTGATCATCTAGACACCAGCCTCCTTTCATCAAGCAAGTGTCAAATTCCTTTTGATCATAAGCACCCTGGTTACAGATAATGTTGCAGATGTACCTTTGTTACTTCAATAATAAGCCTGTTGAAGATTGAGGAGAACTGAATGGGGAATTCAGTGAAAATGACAGAGGTTTATAGTCTGCTGCCAGATTAAAGGACACTCCTCATCTTGCTCGATACTCTCTTCAAATCGTTGATCATCACTTCACTATAAATAAGCTGAGTTTTGCTGAACTAACATCTGTCCCTCTTTTTTTTCTTCTGCGCTGATTTAGAACATTGATGCCAATGTTATGACATGCACTTGCACCCACTACAAACCAAGCAGAGGTCGCCACCCAAACTCTTTTCACCAACAACCCTTCACATCTATTTGAACAAAGGTGAAATTGAACAGGGTCCTGTAAGATCAGAAGTAAAAGCAGAAAATGCTGGAAACGCTCAGCAGGACAGGCAACATCTGTGGAGAGAAAAAAAGAGGGCTGAATTTTATCAATCCTCTAGGAACGTGCAGGATGGCACATAAGATACTGAGGGAAGGTGGAGTGCCCGTCACCTTCTCGACGCCATTCAATTTTGTCAGGGGTAGGGAAGGCTGAGGATAGCCTTCCCCGCCCGGAGGTAAACTAAGGCCTTAAGTGGCTAATTAATGGCTACTTAAGATTCTCTTCCCTCTCCTGCTGGTATTTTAGCAATGACTGATGAGAGCGCCGCCACATGTGAAGGTCGCCCAGTAAAACCAGGCACCCTTCCTGCAGGCTGGGGTGGGTCGGTAGGCACTCCTGCTTGAGCAATCTGTGGCCCACAGAGGACCCTCAAGATCAAAGGCTACCCCTGCACCAACACCCACCCCCTTGCCCTCAACAGCCACACTGCCACCCAGGACTGCCTGACAGGCGCCAGTGAGTCCGCCCCCACTTATCTACTAAAATAAAAGCAAAATACTGCGGATGCTGGAAATCTGAAACAAAAACAAGAAATGCTGGAGTCACTCAGCAGGTCTGGCAGCATCTGTGGAAAGAGAAGCAGAGTTAACGTTTCGGGTCAGTGACCCTTCTTCGGAACTCAAATTTTGTACATTTCAATCAGATCTCCCCTCAGCCTTCTCTGTTCCAAGGAGAACAGCCCCAGCCTATCCAATATTTCCTCATAGATGCATTTTTCCAGTCCCAGCAACATCCTCATAAATCTCCTCTGTACCCTCTCTAATTCAATTACATCCTTTCTGGAATGAGGTGACCAGAATTGCACACAGTACTCAAGTTGTGGCCTAACCAATGATTCATACAGTTCCAGCATAATCTCCCTGCTCTGATATTCTACATCTTGTTTAATAAAGGAACGGATTCCATGTGCCTTCTTAAGCACCTTATCAACCTGTCCTGCTACCTTCAGGGATCTGTGGACATTCACTCCAAGGTCCCTCACTTCCTCTACACTTCTCAGTATTTTCCCACACTTATCTACTCTCTGGAGCTCCATGGCTGCTCTTGGTCCTGGGACTACTGCAGTCCAATCCACTGGTTTTGTTTTGTCTCCAAGCTGAATGCAGCGAGACATACTGTCATCATCTGAGAACATGTCATCATTCCGTGTGCTTTTGGTCATTTTCCGGGCTGTTGGTTACAACTTCTGAATGGGTGACAGTAGTAAAAATGAGGAATCATCTTTCATCTGGTAGATTTGAACCAATTACTGTTTACAATGTCCTGATTAATATCCATTCCTCAAACAACACAATTGGAAACAGATGATGTGGTCATTCACCTCACTCCTGTTTGTGGGACCTTGCTCTACACAGTCTGGCTGCTGCATTTGCCGACAAGCAACAGTGACTCCACTCCATTGTCTGTGAAGCGCTTTGGGATTTCCTGAAGTTGTGAAAGGCCCATATATAAATCCAAGCTCTTCTTGTTCTTTCTTAGATGTTAGTACTGGCGCAGTGGGAACAGTCCCTCTCGCTTCACTATGGAGAGTGACGAATTATATACCCATCCTTTGCAGGGCAGTCTGGTTAAAGGATGCACAAACTAGGGATCTATCAGAATGTGTAGCAATCTTGCCTAACAGAAGTTTCTTGTACACTAAACCATAGAACTCCTTCCTCCACTTAACAAGGGGGTGCCTTGCTGTCCAATGCAACCTAGGAATGAGCTCTCAATTGCAACCCGTCTCTTAATTCAGTTAAATTGTTAAAGAAACATGCACGTCATGTTGGCTAAACACAGGGTAGCAGAGGCACATTCTCAGCATTAAACAACATGTCGCTGGCCATGGAATTGATAGGGTTGCATCATGCTCCTGCTGTGTCGAGCTTGACAGAGGTAGAGATTCTCAGTGTCGGGTCAGAATCACAGAATCATAGAAGGTTTACGGCACAGAAAGAGCCCACTTGGCCCATCGTGTCTGTGCCGGTCGAAAAACGATCCACCCAGTCTAATCCCATCTTCCAGCATTTGATCTGTAGCCCTGCAGATTACGACACTCGGGGTGCATATCCAGACTCCTTTTGAATGAGTTGAGGGTTTCTGCCTCAACTACCCTTTCAGGCCGTGAGTTCCAGACCCCCACCACCCTCTGGGTGAAAAAAACTTTTCCTCATCTCTCCTCTAATCTTTCTACCAATCACTTTAAATCTATGCCCTCTCATCACTGACCTCTCTGCTAAGGTAAATAGGCCCTTCACCTCCACTCTATCCAGGCCCCTCAAAATTTTGTACATTTCAATCAGATCTCCCCTCAGCCTTCTCTGTTCCAAGGAGAACAGCCCCAGCCGATCCAATCTTTCCTCATAGATGCATTTTTCCAGTCCCAGCAACATCCTCATAAATCTCCTCTGTACCCTCTCTAATTCAATTACATCCTTTCTGGAATGAGGTGACCAGAATTGCACACAGTACTCAAGTTGTGGCCTAACCAATGATTCATACAGTTCCAGCATAATCTCCCTGCTCTTATATTCTACATCTTGTTTAATAAAGGAACGGATTCCATGTGCCTTCTTAAGCACCTTATCGACCTGTCCTGCTACCTTCAGGGATCTGTGGACATTCACTCCAAGGTCCCTCACTTCCTCTCTACTTCTCAGTATTTTCCCATTAATCGTGTGTTCCTTTGCCTTGTTTGACCTCCCCAAATTCATCACCTCACACTTCGGGTTGATTTCCATTTGTCACTTTTCTGTCCATCTGACCAGACCATCAATATCTTCCTGCAGCTATCCTCCTCGCTATCTACCGCACGGCCAATCTTTGTGTTGTCTGCAAACTTCTTGATCATACCCCCTACATTTACATCCAGATCGTTAATAGATACCAAAAAAAGCAGGGGGCCCAGTACTGAGCCCTGCAAACGCCACTGGAAACAGATTTCCAGTCGCAAAAGCACCCGCAAAAATTACCCTTTGTTTCCTGCCACTGAGCCAATTTTGTATCCACCTTGCTGCATTTCCCTGGATCCCATGGGAGTTTATTTTTAACCAGTCTGCCATGTGGGACTGTGTTAAAAGCCTTGCTAAAATCCATGTAGACCACATCAACTGCACTACCCTCATCTATCTTCCTTGTTACTTCTTCAAAAAATTCAATCAGGTTGTCAGACAAGATCTTCCCTTAACAAATCCATGCTGACTATCCTTGATTAACCTATGCCTTTCGAAGTGACAGTTTATTCTGTGTCTCAGAATTGATTCCAATGAATTGCCCACTACTGAGGTTAGACTGACTGGCCTGTAATTATTCGCTCTCTCCCTCACTACCTTTTTAAACAGGTACAATGTTAGCAGTTCTCCAATCCTCCAGCACCACATTTGTATCCAGTGAGGACTGGAAAATGATCATCAGACCTTCTGCTATTTCCTCTCTTGCTTCTTTTAACAGCCTGGGATACATTTCATCCGGCCCTGGTGATTTATCAACTTTCAAGGATGCTAATCCCATTAATACTTCCTGTCTCTCTTCTTTAACTACAATATCTGCATCATCCCCTTCTTTTGTGAAGACAGACACAAAGTATTTGTTAAGAACAATACCAACATCTTCCGCCACTATATGTAGGTTATCTTTTTGGTCTTTTATGGGCCCTACTCTTTCCTTAGTTAGCCGCTGCACTCTTACACGGTCACTATGGCAACTCTGCAAAGCAGCACACAACAATGACCTTCCAACTCTCTCCTCTGTCTTCTTCATCTTAAGGGGAGGAACATTCATCCACTTACAAACTCCTCTCGTGCTGGTTCATTACAGTAGACGGTGGAGAGGATGAGGAAGAGGAGAAGGTTGAGGATGAGGAGAACGAGAGATGCTATTTCTGCTTCATCAATTGGGAGGATAAAGGTGAGGATGATGATGGAGAGGGAGAGAACTCGAGGTCAAGGACAAAATCAAGCCCTGCTATGAGATTCTGCACCATGTTCCTCTGTCACAATCCTCTTGATCTGAACCACCCACCACCTCTCACCACACTGCATCATTTCCTTTTCATTCCCATACAGCTCAAGTACTTTCAGCTGGAGAGAATTACATAGGCTTTGTGAGATGTGGCACTGGGTAATTCAGAATATGAGGGTGCAGAGGAGAGGGGAAAGGTTGGCACTCAGATATTCATGGGGCTGAATTTTCCTCACAGGGGTGGGAAATGGGAATTGGGATTATTTTCGGGTCCTGAATCTGCCTCTGGTGGGAACTGATTGAAGTCAAGATTTTCACCTTGGTGAGTCCTTAGTTGCCATGGAGACAGATTCCCTGTCCAATTAAGGGCAGCAGGTGGGCTCTTGAAACTGGAGGACCAGAGGCCTTCTGAGCTACAGAGAAGCACCTGGCTGCATTACAAGGTAAGTAACTGGGAGGGTGCTTCAACAAGAAGGTGCCCTCTCTGTCACATATAAAATGTTTTATAAAAAATACAAAAAACAACCAGGCCACCACTATTGTGGAGGGGGGACTGGGGTGGTGCCCCTCTGCAGGGCATCCTTTGGCTGTACCCCCAACCAGGCAGGCAGGGAGAGCATGGGGCCTGTATGCTTGCCAGGAGGGCTGGTATTCCATCCTGCTGCTGGGTGTCTGCCTCCAGGCAGTTGATCTGCCTCCCATCATGTCAGAAAACTGGAGGCCGACGAGAAAATCCCTGCTCAACAATGTTCTTAACGAGCATAATTGCCAGCCCGCCTCATCTCGAACCCACATCAGCCAAAATGAGATCAGGGTCGGAAAGGGCCAACACACTGACCAGCCTCTATTTTCAGGCCCTAATTGCCTCTATTCCCGGCGTTGGTGGGGCCTGAAAATTCAGCGCATGGAGTCTGAGGGAGCAGAGGTGAGGCAAGGGGGTGGTACTGGGTAATACACAGAATGTGAGGGAGCAGAGGAGAGGCAAGGGGGTTGTACTGGGTAATACACAGAATGTGAGGGAGCAGAGGTGAGACAAGGGGGTTGTACTGGCTAATACACAGAATGTGAGGGAGCAGAGGAGAGGCAAGGGGGTGGTACTGGGTAATACACAGAATGTGAAGGAGCAGAGGAGATGGGTTGAGGAGATGGCACTGGCGAGTTCACGGAGTGTGAGAGAATGAGGAGAGGGGAGGGGATAAGGAGGTGCCACCTTCCCAGTGGAGGCTGAGGAAAATGCCACCCATGACTAGCGAATATTCTGATGAGACATTAAAAGAGCCATAGAATGGGTGACTGATACCTCACTTTAATACAGTTCCCATCACTTAACCCCTCCTCACTTATTACAAGCAGCCACCTATATTGGGCAAATGACACGAATTGTTTGCATTACTATTGAAGTGGATTACAAAGGCGCCTCTCACTCATAGCGTATTAAGCAGGTTTGAGGTGTCTGCTTAAAGGGACGGAGCTGATAATCTCGCTTCATTCTGTTTAAAAAGGACTGAGCTGTGAGGGTTCTCTGCTTCTTCCTTGGACAAAGGGCCAATCGGTTCCCATCCACCACCACCCTCCTCCATTTGGCTGATCTTGTTTTCACATTGAACAACTTCTTCAACTCCACCCACTTCTTCCAAATAAAAAGTGTTGCTATGGGTACCCACATGGGTTCTAGCTATGCCTGTCTTTTTGTGGGATATGTGGAACATTCCTTACTTCAGTCCTTCTCAGGCCCCCTTCCTCACCTCTTTTTCCAGCACATTCATGATTGCATCGGTGCCATTTCCTGCTCTCGCCCTGAACCGGAAAATTTCATGGACTTCAACTCCAATTTCCACCCTTTTCTCACATGGCCATCTCCATCTCTTCCCTTTCCTTTCCTGACTGCTCTGTCTCCATTTCTGGGGACAGGCTATCAACCAATATTCACTATAAGGCCACGGACTCCCACAGCCACCTGAACTACACTTCCTCTCACCCCACTTCCTGCAAGAGCTCGATTCCATTCTCCCAGTTTCTTAGTCTCAGTCACATCTGTTCAGACGATACAACCCTCCATACTAGCACTTCTGATATGTCTTCCTTTTTCCTCAACCAAGGATTCCCCTCCACCACCCCCCACTGTGGTTGACAGGGCCCTCAACTGCATCTGATCTATTTCCCACACTTCTGATTTCACCCCTTCCCCAAACCATGATACGGTTTTCCCTTGTCCTCACATTCCACCCCACCAACCACCATATACAACGGATCATTCTCCACCATTTCTGCCACATCCAGTGTGATGACACCATCGAATACATCTTCCCCTCCCCTCCCCTTTCAGCATTCTGAAGGGACCGTTCCTTCCACGACACTCTGGTCCACTCCTCAGTCACTCCCAACACCTCCCCGCTTTCCTACAGCATCGGTCCATGCAAGTGCCGGAGATGCATAACCTGCCGCTTTACCTCCTCCCTTCTCACTGTCCAGGGGCCAAAATGTTCCTTCCAAGTGAAACAGCAATTTACTTGTATTTCTTTCAATTTAGTATACAGTATTCACTGCTCACAACGTGGTCTCCTCTACACTGGGGAGACTAAATGCTTTGTGGAACACCTCCATTCAGTCCGCAAGCACAACAGAGCTTCCAGTCACTTGTCATTCTAATTCTTCACCTTGCTCCCACTCTGACCTTTCTGTTCTTGGCCTGCTATAGTGTTCCAATGAAGTTCAACGCAAGCTCGAGGAACAGCATCTCATCTTTCGATTGGGCACTTTACAGCCTTCCGGACTCAACATTCTGTTCAACTATTCTAGATCATACCTTCTGCACCCATTTTTTCTTTTTTCCTGTTTTTTTTATTTTGCTGATTTGTTTTCCTCCCCAGCCACAGGGACAGAATTGAAATCCAGTTGGCTGTTTGCTCTCTTCTCTGTTCTTGTTGTGTCTCTTGGTGTCTCTGAAATGGCTGTCGTCGTTTAATCAGGAATCAAGTTCAGATCAGTCCTTTGACGTAAGACACAAGAGAATGGTGTTAAAATTGGCCCAAGGATTCTTTCATGAAAGATGATGAGACTTCATAAATGGTGGGGACTTTTCATGTTAATACAGCACTTTAGATAAACCTATTACAGTTTTATCATCTGATGTGTGGGCTAATCACATTAACACCAACACAGCCGTTATAAGTGGCAGGGACTGTAATAATATTTGGTGGAAGGATGGATCACATGAGATCATGTTCGCCTGAGCGAAGTTTGCATTCTGTTAAAATGTGCCTATTAGAATTTCTCATCAAACTACTGTTCAGTCTTAGTTTCAGTTGAACCATTCTGTTTGGAGTTTTCAGTCATTTATACTGTTCTGAAATAGAGAGTGGTGTTTGGAATGCAGATATGGGTACAAAGAACAAAGAACAAAGAACAGAACAGCACAGGAACAGGCCTTTCGGCCCTCCAAGCCTGCGCCAATCTTGATGCCAGTCTAAACTAAAACCTTCTGCACTTCCGGAGCCCATATCCCTCTATTCTCATCCTATTCATGTATTTGTCAAGATGCCTCTTAAACGTCGCTATCGTATCTGCTTCCACCACCTCCCCCGGCAGCAAGTTCCAGGCACTCACCACCCTCTGTGTAAAAAACTTGCCTCGCACATCCCCTCTAAACTTTGCCCCTCTCACCTTAAATCGATGTCCCCTAGTAACTGACTCTTCCACCCTGGGAAAAAGCTTCTGACTATCCACTCTGTCCATGCCGCTCATAACTTTGTAAACCTCTATCATGTCGCCCCTCCACCTCCGTCATTCCAGTGAAAACAATCCGAGTTTATCCAACCTCTCCTCATAGCCCTCCAGACCAGGCAACATCCTGGTCAACCTCTTCTGTACCCTCTCCAAAGCCTCCACGTCCTTCTGGTAGTGTGGCGACCAGAATTGCACGCAATATTCTACATGTGGCCTAACTAAAGTTCTGTAGAGCTGCAGCATGAGTTACCAATTTTTATACTCTATGCCCCGACCGATGAAGGCAAGCATGCCGTATGCCTTCTTGACTACCTTATCCACCTGCGTTGCCACTTTCACTAACCTGTGGACTTGTACGCCCAGATCTCTCTGCCTGCCAATACTCCTAAGGGTTCTGCCATTTACTGTATACTTTCCACCTGTATTAGATCTCCCAAAATGCATTACCTCACATTTGTCCGGATTAAACTCCATCTGCCATTTCTCAGCCCAAGTCTCCAACCGATCTATATCCTGCTGTATCCTCTGACAATCTTCATCACTATCCGGAACTCCACCAACCTTTGTGTCATCTGCAAACTTACTAATCAGATCAGGTAGTTTCTAAGTCTGGTAAACAAATAGTTCTCTTGGGATACAAAATATGCACAAGTCTGAGGCAGAGTAACTGGACTGCATGAAATGGCTGAAATTCTCAGATTTCCCCAAAACATGAACCTTCGTCTGTGACCTAGTTTTAAACAACGCCAAACGGTGACAACCAAACGGGCAAAATGTTTAATAAAATATCATGCATATTTCTAAATGATGTCAGTATTGCTTTAATGAACATTATTTTAATTGTATTTTAATAAAATGTCCCTCCAGTGGGTTCCTACTACTATCATTCATTGCAGTGCTCCTACATTCAGTTTGGAAGGTTGGAACTTGAAATTGGTCTGTGATTGAGAGTCCGACACCACCCAGATAGCAGTGAGCGCATAGAATTCTCCCCATAGCTTTTAACTTTATATTTAGGCTTCTCACCTAATTCAAATCAATAAAAATATTTTTATTGTATGTTTAAGGATTTTTTTTTAACTATAAAGTGTTCTCCTGTGGGAAAGTTAACATTTACGGGTATAATCCCATGAGTATCAGCAATCCTCCAGCACTTCACACAACCACTCGTCCTTTAGCTGTGACCTTAGGCAGACTATATGGCTGTGGGAAAGTATCTCAGATGTGCTTGCTGCCTTCTCCTTCAAAATCTGCAGGCCTGATTTTCCTTCTAGGGTCAGGAAACTGATGTTGCGCCCATTTCTAGGTCCTGAACTTGCCCTTGTAAAGCGGGAGGAGGGGAATAAAAAACTGTTAATTGTCCGGAGGGCAGGTTTAGCAGCCAATTAGCGGCTGCAGGAGCAGAAATGGAGGTGGGACTGAAAGAGTGCAAGCCTGATTTAAGCAGACCACAACAACCATTACTGTGGCTGCCATTTTACTGATTCAATTGCTGTTTAACTCATGTAGTAGGAAAGGCAGAGGGCTGGAATGCAGGCAGGACTGTCCCTCACTTTGCAGATCCAGCCCTGGTGATCCTCCTTGAAGCAGCAAAGAAGAGGAGGGAGGCCCTCTTTCCAGAGGGTGGTGGGGAGGGTGGACCAAACAGACATGGATAGAGGTGGCTGAGAACATGAGCAGATGACGTTCAGTCAGGAGGAACTGGGTCCAGTGCCGGAAAAGGTTCAATGACCTTCTACGCTTGGGTAAGGTGAGTGCAATGCCAGACCCTTAAGACAGGCCTCTGGGTATTCAAACTCCAGAAGACATACCAGCTGAGGAACTTGAGGGCACATGCTGCTCTTGAACATAGGAGAAATGTGTGCCCAGGCCACTTGCTGAGGACCTGCCAGCTTTGATACAAGCAGCTTCTAATGTCAATGAGCCACTGGCATTGGTCATGGAGGCCAGCAGTGCCTTATCTCTCTCTATTGTCCCTGCGGGAGAAAAGAGCACATAATGTCCACAAAAGGGAGGAGACTGGAGGAGCAGTGCCCAACTGTACACAATGTCACCACCATGGAGGGGAGCTTATTTTTTTATTCGTTTGTGGGATGTGGGCATCGCTGGCAAGGCCAGAATTTATTGCCCATCCCTAACTGCCCTTGAACTGCGTGGTTTGCTAGACTATTTCAGAGGGCATTGCTGTCAATACTCTCCCTGCAACCTCTGCACACCCAATGGCACCAGTGTGTCATTGGCTGAGAGCCCCTCTCAGCCATTCTCCCCATTCTCATGGGGCCCACCTAATTTGACTGGTTCTGCACCATGTTTCCACCTCCATGCACCTGGTCTGCCCCTGACCAGTGTGCAGCCCATGCACCCCACCAAAATCTCAAGCTAGCCCTCTACAAGCTCTCAATGGGCTCGTCAACTAGTTTAATTGCCCTTATTATCAAATTGGGTGGGTCTCAGGGTCAGCCACCCCACAGCCTGATGAAGTTCACCAGCAACGGGAAGGGCGACATGAAACCAGCCGCTATCTTCATTACCCTGCCTGCATGACCTAAAAATCAGGCCCTATATCTTTCTACTGCCGGGGGCACAGAACAAGGATCAAAAGTGGACATTCTAGTTAATTTGTTACCTGGTTAAAACAGGGCAGACGATGGAACCAGCTGTAGGATTTGCACTGCCTCCTTGTGTGAGTTCAGTTACCTCAGCATGGATCAGGCATCAGACCAGAGATCTTCCTGGTCCTTATGGCACAGTATCACCTTCAACAGAGTCTACCCAATGACTCATTGTGAAAATGGAAAAAGCATTTTTCAACAAATATGTATCTATATTATTATAAATCTTGAATCAATTGTGTGGCCATCTCATCACACCTGAAAGTGTGATTGAAAAACAGCCCAGACACAGCCCACCCCATCCCATACCCAAACAGAGACCGGCCCATCCCACACTTCAAATGTCACATCTCCAAAGCATTACACATGCATCAGGGAAACAAGTTGTGATTAGGGTAAAAAAAAAAGTCACAATAGGCTCAAACAATTGCAAAAAGAAAGAACTTGCATTTATATCGTGCCTTGCACAATCTCAGGACATCCCAAAGTGCTTGACGGCCAATGAAGTATTTTTGAACAGCAGCCAATTTACGCACAAACAGCAACTTTGGGTGTTTGAGGGATGAATGTTGGCCAGGACACTGAGGAAAATTAAGTCCTTTTTTTTCTGCAAAGCCTCGGACTGTTGCTGAGCATTGAAGTCCCTGAGGTAAGAATTTGTGCCTGGGCTGGACTAGACCAACTCAAGCCTGAGCAAGAACTAAGAAGTAACAGGAAAGTATGATATATATCTTTTATACTCATTCAAATAACTGAACATGATCATTTTGAGCAAGAAAGTATATATTTACACTTCAATCATATGCTGCAAAGCTACTGTCGCGGTTAATGCAAAATATAGCTATCTTATAATGTATGAGGAATAAAAAGAGGGAAGGATACATAAATAGCACTAGTACAAGGCTCATTTACCTCTCTGCATTTATTTTTTGAAGAGTGATGCGTAAAGTTGTTACCAGGACAAACATTGCCCAAGTTTGAAATCCTGGCATCGCCTCAGCCTGCTACGTTGTCTGATGTCAGGATAGTGTCAAATCAAAGCCTTCCAGGGCATGAAGTGGACACACCCACATGTGCCCTTCTCCTGCTGCAACACCATGCAGATGTGTAGGAGGCAGCAGCACAGGCCACACCACAAAAGCAGTGCTAGGCCTCCATAGCATTCCTAGAAACAGCATTACGCAAGGCAATTTCACACCCAATGAATCTGTTCAGAGCCCATTTCAGCCCAGCTTGAAATGTCACCACCTGAATGGAGAAACATTGCTCGGCAGCAGAAATTCAGATTATTGGTGAACTACCCGAGAGTTTACTGTGATCTTGCCCTTAATCCCTCCTCATATGCTAAAAAAAAAACTTTGATTGAAGACAAATGTTGGAGTGATTCTGTTTTCATAGAATTATAGAATCTACAGCACAGAAAGAAACTGTTCTGGCCATTATGACAGTGCTGGCTCTTTCAAAGGGCTTTCCAGTTAGTCCCAATCAACTGCCCTTTCCCCAAACTGCCCTACAAAGGTTTCTTTTTCAATTATTTATCCAATTCCCTTCTGAATGTTACTGCTGAATCTGCTTCCACCATCCTTTCTGATGGTGCATTCCAGATCATCATAACACTGCATAAAAAAATTCTAATTTCCCCCGATTGTAATCTACTATGAGCCAGTTCTCAAAATCCAGCTTCTGTACAATATTGCACCATACTGCTAAAGCATTCTCAAGATGTATCTAATTTATGGATCATTTCTATTCATGAATGGGCTACTCAGAAGAGTAAATGTTTGAAGCAGATGAACATGCAGTCCTTTGGGGTGGGAGGTGGGGGGAGGGGAGCAGCGGAATGGTTTTGGATTGCTCTAGTGAAAGGTCCCTTCTGTGCTTTATGTTTCTACAGTTCTACAATAAACAACACAATAACCCTCTATGTCAAGTTCGATTGTGTCCAACTGAACAGCTCCCCACACCCCATTTCCAACTGAATATTAATAGCTACTGTTTGAATAAATTGTTTGAACTTATAGAAAAGGTTAGTAAAAATAACCAATATTTATCTCTCAACTAACATCACCAAAAACATGTGATCGGGTCATTTATTTTTATTGCTGTTTTTGGAAGCCTGCTGTAAGCAAATTGGCTGTCATGTTTCCTACATTACAACAGTGACAACACTTTAAAAATCAGTTCATTTGTTCGAAAAAGCTTTGAGACATCCTGAGGTCATGAAAGGTGCTATATAAATGTAAGATATATATTATACACACAGTTGTGTAAATGCCTTGAGGTGTATTAATTGTATATTTTTAATTGTAATTCCAGAAGTCAACTCAAAATGAATAGGAAGGTTCATTGTAAATTTGCATGCGTGATGCCTGAAGTGTGACAGGCTGATTTCAGAACTGTGACATTTGCCGGCACAGTGGCGCAGTGGTTAGCACCGCAGCCTCACAGCTCCAGCGACCCGGGTTCAATTCTGGGTACTGCCTGTGTGGAGTTTGCAAGTTCTCCCTGTGTCTGCGTGGGTTTTCTCCGGGTGCTCCGGTTTCCTCCCACAGCCAAAAGACTTGCAATTTGATAGGTAAATTGGCCATTATAAATTGCCCCTAGTATAGGTAGGTGGTAGGGGAATATAGGGACAGGTAAGGATGTGGTAGAAATATGGGATTAGTGTAGGATTAGTATAAATGGGCGGTTAATGGTCGGCACAGACTCGGTGGGCTAAAGGGCCTGTTTCAGTGCTGTATCTCTAAATCTAAAATCTCCCATGATACAGCCTGTTGAGTCCAAAGTTACATTTTTACAAAGGGGTGCAGGTGGGGGAGGACACACACATTTCCAGTCCAAGGATAATGAGTTCGGTGACGAGTGCAGGCCACAAGCCGACAGCCTGATATAAAAACTCGAGAGAGAGATAGGGAAGCAATGCATTCCAACTCAAACCACAGACTGGACAGTTAAGGCTGCTTTCTTCAAAGCTTCCTTCATCCACTAGTCTTGTTTCATGTGGACTAATGAAGGCTAAGACAGTAATTAGCAAAGATAAAGATAGAAGCCTATCTAAAATGGTCTTTCCACAAAGCACATTAAGGAATGCAAATGCAACGGAAAGCAGAAACTGAAAAACATACCAAACCATTTCCTTCAGTGGGAGCAGGTGGAAGTAATCACACTGGTGGCAGCTGGAAAAAAAACTTTTTAAGAAAACTGGAAGTGCTTGAGACAACTTAAACAATTAAACTGTTAACAATATTAAGTGGTCACAATTGCAGAGATGGCCAGGACTGTATTAGGAACATGCCTAGACCAGGCCTGCATGAGGAAAAATCCAATGGAAAGTATTTTGAGACCAGGGCTCCTTCCCCTGCCCAAACCACCACCCCACCCACCCACCCCCAAGATAGGGCGGCGCAGTGGCTAGCACCGCAGCCTCACAGCTCCAGTGACCCGGGTTCGGTTCTGGGTACTGCCTGTGCGGAGTTTGCAAGTTCTCTCTGTGACCGCGTGAGTTTCCTTCGGGTGCTCCGGTTTCCTCCCACATGCCAAAGACTTGCGGGTTGATAGGTAAATTGGCCATTGTAAAAATTGCCCCTAGTGTAGGTAGGTGGTAGGAGAATTGAGGGAAGGTGGAAATGAGAAAGGGAAAATGGGATTAATGTAGGATTAGTATAAATGGGTGGTCGATGGTTGGCGTGGACTCGTTGGGCCGAAGGGCCTGTTTCAGTGCTGTATCTCTCTATGACTCTATAATGGAGTAAAAATTGATCTCTCCCAGTTTTCAGGCACAGGGGGTCATGATTCACAAGTTGCTCGTGCCTGTTCAAATCAAGGTGGGCAAA
The DNA here is from genome assembly GCF_036365525.1 of Heterodontus francisci. Classification (NCBI taxonomy): domain Eukaryota; kingdom Metazoa; phylum Chordata; class Chondrichthyes; order Heterodontiformes; family Heterodontidae; genus Heterodontus; species Heterodontus francisci. The sequence goes on along the minus strand of NC_090380.1, from coordinate 29,452,290 downwards.
ATGCAAACTTGGGGTACCCAACTCACCTGCATGTTTGTAGCTTCTGGCTGAGTTGTGCCGCTTCCTTTCTCTTAACACTGCTGGCATCCTCTGCACTCAGCACAGGGCCCAGTAGTGTTGCTCAGAAACCACATGGTGCAGCCAGCCTACTCTTCTTAAAGGCTCACCTCCCTATTAAAGGGAGGCTACACATCTGAACTGAAGGTTGCTGGTAAATCAATAGGGAAATCTGACGGTCAAGCAGAATGGCAGAGTAGACAAGGGAGCGAGAGCTTCCAGATTTGATGACGCCATCTTGGAGGCTCTGGTGACCCAGTTGGAGTCCAGGAGGAGGCCATGTTTTTCCAGGGTGGGGGAGTGGGCAGGAAGAGCTCACACAACAGCTTCCAAAGAGGGGGGGAGCACGTTGCCAGTGAGGTCAATGTCCAGAGTCTAGCCCCAAGGACATGGCAACAGGTCTGGCCATCTGAGTGCAGCTGTGGGAGCTCAGACCGAGGTCATGAGATCCATGCTTGGTGCCATGCTGGCTCAGACTGCTGCCACCATTACTGCAGATCTCAGTGCTCATAGGGACATGCAGACACTCATGCAATTCAGGAATCTCTCCTCCAGCAGATTACTAGGATTGCTGAGGCATTGTCCCTGGGGAGTGCCACTGGCTCCGTGGTGCATGAGCCTGCTGTCCTCTCTCAGGATGACAGCATTCATGCTCCCACCACTGTCACTCCATCTGTGCCCTTGCTGTTGCCTCTGAATCAGTCAGCCCAGACTGCTGCTGCCCATGTCCAGGTAGTACATTCCGAAAGCGGGCCTTCTCGGCCCAGATCTGCTCAAGAGTGTCTTCCAAGGCCATCTGCAGTCTCCCCTAGTGAAAGTCAGCAACCTTCCTCCAGCCATGCTGCAGCCACTGGGGCAGCACTACATAGGCACAGCAGGCCAGGCAAAGACACTATGGAAATGCACAAGAATGATTAGTTCATTGTTGTCTGTATAATTGGATGTGCTGTTGGATAAAGATGTTTTGTAAATGTTTTTGTTGGTGCTTTTTATTGCTTGATGTTGGCCAAGTGCAGGGACAGGGTCTGAAATGGATGTGACATTGGGGAATGGGAGGCTCAAGTTGTGATGGAGAAGTTTAATTCAATTAAAGATGAGCCTCACAATCTGCACTCTCTCGCTACATCCAGTTACCAGGGTCCATGTTGCCTCCTCCACCACCTCCTCCAAAGATGGCCTCCAAATGCCGGGAGGTAGTGGCTGCTCCTTAATAATGGCAGGTTGTGGAGAATCACCACAAACTTGGAGACTATCGTTAGTGTGTATTACAAAGATCCCCCTGAGGCAGGGGAAGCATTGTTTCAGGAGACCAATTGCCTGCTGTCATTATAGGCCCACTCTGTTCATGTAGTGGAATGGCAGAAGGGGTTCATAAGCCACAAGCTGAGTGAATAGCCCTTGCCCTACAGCAGCTTGCCTGGGAAGCCCGAAGATGGTGGGAAGGGCAGATCGGTGCAGTTTGAAAGCATCATTGTTGCTGCCGGGATAGTGGGTATTCACCAAGATGAGCTTCTTGGTGTAGTCACACACAAACTACACATTTGTGGAATGGTATCCCTTGCAGTTTCTGTACCTCTCCCCATTAACATAGGGGGGCCATAGAGTCACGTGTGTGAAGCCTATGGTGTCCTGCACCATTGAGAATACCACTATCCTGGCAAAGCCACATGCCCTTTCATCCTGCTTTTGTTGCCTGAGGAAGAAGAGGATGAAGTTCGCTCACTTGGTGAATATGGCTTCCATCACCTCCCGGAAGCTGCGATGAACTCCATACTGCAATATATTTGTGATGTCATCTGCTGCAGGCTGGAAGGATCCAGGGGTGTAAGAGGTGAGGGTGACAATGACCTTCACCACCACTGGGAGGGACATCCTCATCCTGTTGTGAGGTTGGGCTAAAGGAGGTGACTCTGTGGCCACCTCCTTGGTAAATCTGAGCCTCCTCGAGCATTGCTTCTGATTCATGCGAGTGTAGGAGTATTGCTGTTGGAATAACCTTGATGGATAGCACCTTTGAAGGCGAGTCCTCTTTCTCCTCCTTCCTTTCAGGGCTTCCCCTCCCTGCCTCCTCCATTCAATCTCCTGGTCATGTTGTAGACCAAGAAATACTGCAACAACTGCCCCCACACCTTGGTTCAGCATTCCTCTCTCCTCCTCAATTGTTTCCAGAAACTTCCAGACAACAGCTCCAGGAACTCACCACAATGCTTCTACCAACCCGGCCTGGGCAAAAGTTAGTCAAAGATACTTCCCTGCAACTGGTGTGGCCCTTTAAATAGCGCTTATACAGGGCCCATCTTGCCTCTCTGTGTTTCTTTTTTCAAGGGTGATGCACAATTCAGTTGCCAGGACTAATGTTGTCAAAATTTGGAATCCTGGCGTCACACCAGCTGGTTAGGTTGTTTGATGTCAGGATAGTGTTGAATCAAAGCCTCCCAGTGCACAGAGGGGATGGACCCACTTGCGCCCTTCTCCTGCCGCAATGCCATGCAGGCTGCACAGGAAGTGGCTAACAGCACAGGGCACACCACAAAAGCAGCGCTAGGCCTGCATAGCGTCCCTAGAAACGGTGTTACGCAATTTCTCACCCAATGAATCTGTTCAGAGCCCAGTTCAACCCAACTTGAAATGCCACCACATGAATGGAGAACATAAGATCATAAGAACCTAAGAAATAGAAGCAGGAGTAGGCTATTTGGCCCCTCAAGCTTGTTCTGCCATTCAATAAAATCAAGGCTTATCTGATTGTGGCCTTAACTCCACTTTCTTGCCTACCCGCCCATAATCCTTGACTCCCTTGTCAACCAAAAATTTGTCTAACTCAGCCTTGAATAAATTCAATGACCCAGCCTCCACCAAAACAGAAATTCAGCTTATTGCTAAACTACCTGAGGGTTTACTGCCATCTTGCCCTTAGCCCCTCCCCATCAAGTTAGAAAAACTTTGAAGACAAATCTTGCATGATTCTGCTTTCATGGAATCATAGGCTGGGATTTAATGCTTCCACTGGCCCTGGAAGCCTCAACTGTATTTTCAGGTCTTCAGTCAATTAATTGCCTGCAGTCCTGGCTTCCGCCCCTCTCAGGCAGGTTGTTCCGCCTCCAAGAGCTGCTGGCCAATCAGAGGCCCAGCAGCTCTTTCATCTCGCCAGTGCCACTGGGAGCTGGTAAAATATCAGGGGAGGCGGGTAGGCGATGGGCACTAAATTCCCTGCCAGTTCACCCGGTTTTACGCCCCCATCCCCCGCCTCCCAGCCCCGTCCCAGGGGTGGAGGAAGGGGACGTAAAACTCTGGCCATAGAATCTACAACACAGAAGAAAGCTATTCTGGCCGTTAGGACTGTGCTGGCTCTTTGAAAGGGCTTTCCAGTTAGTCCCAATCAACTGCCCTTTCCCCATAGCCCTACAAAGGTTTCCTTTTCAATTATTTATCCAATTCCCTTTTGAATATTACTATTGAATCTGCTTCCACCATCCTTTCTGACAGTGCATTCCAGATCATAACTCTGCATAACAAACATTCTCCTCATTTCCCCCAACTTTAATCTACTGCGAGCCAGTTCTCATAAAATCCAGCTCCTGTACGATATTGCACCATACTGCTAAAGCATTCTCAAGATGTAGCTAATATATGGATCATTTCTCTGTATGTTTGGGCTACTCAGAACAGTATTTGAAGCAGGTGATGATTCAGGCCTCTGGAAGAGTGCTTTTGGATTGCTCTAGCGGAAGGCCTGCACAGACACAATGGGCATCATGGCCCCTTCTGTGTTTTATGCTTTTTACAATTCTGCAGTAAACAATACAATGTTAGGAGGCTGATGAATAGTTCACTGTTCCAACTTCAATTGATTAATACTCAAAGAAATAAAAAAAAGAACTTGCATTTATATAGCGTCTTTCATGACGACAGGGCATCCCAAAGTGCTTTCCAGACAATGAGGTGCTTTTGAAGTCTGGCCATTGTTGTAATGTAGGAAATGTGACAGTCAATGGGCACATGGCAAGCTCCCACAAACAGCAATATGATAATGACCAGATCATCTGTTTTAGTGATGTTGATTGAGGGCTAAGTATTGACCAGGACACGAGGGAGAGCTCCCCTGCTCTTCTTCAAAATGGTGTCATGGGATCTTTTATGCCCTTTTGAAAGGGTTGATGGGACCTCTGTTTAATGTCCCATCTGAAGGATGGCACCTCCAACAGTGCAGCACTCTCTCAATACTGACTGGGCTGTCAGCCTAGATCATGTGCTCAAGTTTGCACAGCAGGGCTTGAACACGTGACCTGCTGACTCAGGGGCGACAGTACGTCATTTAAATGGATTAATTTTGGACTGAATGCACAGTGGTAAGGAGACATTAGCCACACACTGAGCATCTAAATCAGAATGGACTCTCCCTTATTGTCACATCTGCCCCACCCCCAGAGCTTGGCACTCCTCCAGTGAGCTGCTGACTGGTATTAATCCAGCTACTCTATGTGTAGCCTAGTTTCTGTGTGATGGCAAAGATGGAAGACATGATTGCTGAAGCAAAAACAAAATGTTAAAATGATGAACTCTTCCAAAATTCCAAACTATCTGGAGCTCTTCATAATGTCAGTTGTCAGAGAGGGCACTTAATTAACGTTGCTCATTTGAAGCACTATAATAGGTTTCAGGTACTGTATATATTTAAAGGCTGAAGCAACATTATTTTTCTGCCATTCACAATGCCTGTTAATTAAAATGTCTGTTAAGCCCTGAAATTCTGAAAGAGATTTAATGTGCTACAAATTCACTTGGCATAATCATTCAGGACAAGCTTGTAATGCTGCTCATTTCACACTTCTCGAAACAGTTTACAGTCAGGAAAGTGGACAGAGATAAACTGGCCTTTCACACAATGGCTCAATATGGTACTCCATAACCTCCCACCCCTGCTCCCCACCCCTTCATCGATGGTGAGGTGGGTGCATTACTGCAGCAGGCCGTGGCCAAGCAAGATAAACTGCTCAGTGTTAAAGGAAGGTCAATTACAAGTCTGTGTTGCCAGTTAGAATGAGACTAATGACAGTAAGTACTCAGGCTCCAGATATTTAGAGGCTGGAGACAAACCTGGAGAAGGGGCAGGGAAGTTTGATGCGTTGAGGAGGATCACAAATGTAAGACACCATTCTGAGCAGTGTTGTCCAATAGAAATCACTGACTAGCCACAGTTATGAACTCAGCAACACTCTTTTAGCCACATGCATTAATTTTATTAGAAAACCCCTATAATCCAGGTACATTCTCTCCACATTTGCATTTATATGGCAACCATCCACTACCATTCATTGCAAAACTTGTCTGTCTCTCCTTCACTGAAGTTTGGAATTCTGGCATGACTTTATCAGATAACACAGGCTGAATTTTCCCAGGCCTATAGAGACAGTCTGGGAGGCAGGAGGGCTGGTAATATGCCGGGGGAAGGCATCCGGAGGAGAGCTGTAGCACATTACCAGTGACAGGAACCTCAGCGGCATGTCTGCCCACTGGGTGGCCAATTAAGCCACTTAAATGCCAAACTAAGGGCCACTTCCCATGCAGCATTTTACCCATGTCGAGAGGGTCCACCACCATGTGGGGAGACCCTGGCAACCTTCCGGATGGTTCCCAGGATTCCCTCCTTAATGGTTGCTCCATGGCCCACGAAGGACATGCTCCCCCACCCCCCCCCTTCCCCACACCCCGCTGGCGGCAATGGCCACCCCCACAGCTAAGGCACTCCCGCTGTAATATGACCACACACACTCCACCCCGACCCCCCTGATTGCCGGGGCCCGACTGCCTGGCCCTAACTTGCTGAAAGGAACTTACCTCCTCTTCAAGGACACCTCAGCATAAAGGCATCCTCTTCTTTGTCCGTGCTGCTGAGGACTGGCAGCTCTAGGAGCCATGCCGCGTTCCTCAATTGGACAGCGATCTTGGCGGTGGCCTGTTCATTGGCGGGGAAAATGCTGCCCCCAGGTCCCTTCGCCCACCAGCATGGGATTGGCTCCCGCTTTAGGACCTAGCAGCAACTTCTGACAAAATTCAGCCACAGATCTCAGTGAAGTTTCTAGATTTTTGACCAGCAGTTGCAGACTGATTGCTGAGAATGTTGTTGCTGTCCCCGGGATCCACCCCCACTGTCCATCTGGATAACACCACCCCCCATCTCTGTCCATCCAGCACCCCGCACCATTCACCCACACCCCCCTCCCCATTCTCCAGCCAGACCTTCCCCCACCCCCACCTTTCTTGTAGTGTTATGCTGTACTTTTAAGTCTTCTTAAATGATAACCACAGGCTTTATATTTAGATTCAAAACAAACACTGTTTATTGTCTTACTTACCTACATTGCCTGATCTTGGGTCCAGGTCTTTTCCTCACTGGTGTGTATGTGTATACTCTTTGTAAGCCATGTATTGAGTGTGTCTCTCAAAATCGTGTCTCCTCTTTATATATGTATGATGATGTCACCAGTTGCATCAGTGGCCTGATCTATTAAAGGTATCATTTCTTAAAGGTGAGGTCACCACTACACTACATTACAATTCTCCACCCAGATCCACCACTGCTCTCCCTCCATGGTGTAGCTGGTTGCCACTTATCCTTTGCCCCGTCGTCTCCTGCTGACTTGGATTAGTTATTCTGATTGGTTGAGCTGAACATGATGACAGCTCCCCTCGCTATAAAATGTTGCTGATGTTTCCATGGTGAAGGCCAGCCTTTTCAGTCTTGTTGCACACTATTTTAGCAGATAAACAATAACCCCCACAATAAAAGAACACTCACAAGCTTTGCCTTTCACCTTACTATTTTACCATCAAATGCATAAAAAGGTTAAAGTTCAAATTTGCATGTGTGACAATGAGTATTCAGATCACATGCCCGACGACTGTATCTATTACTCATTGTTTATTTATTAATCAGAAGTAAGATTCCCGATAAGCCACAAGTTGGCTGGTAGCTAATGAATTGGTCAATCCACAGAGTAATTCCACAGTGCTGTGCTCTCACTGGGGAAGCTATAATTGCAGGGAATGCAAGTCAGAGATAAGACTCCACATCAGAGCCTCAATTCTCTAATCCATGTTTCCTGTAATCATGGCTCTTTGCTGAATGGCTAACATTTCAAAATCATTTAACTGCAAATGCAGCCGAGCTTAATAACAGAACTATAAAAGCTGATTTTGGAAAACTCCATGATAGGAGGGGTTAGAACCAGAATAATCTTCACATATGCTAGTGTCATGGTTATAGTACTGGGCTAGTGATCCAGAACTTGGACTAATAATCCAGAGAATGAGAGTTCAAATCCTATCAGGACAGTTTGAGAATAAAAAGCAGGGGGTTAAATTGAATAGTAATGGGTGCACAGTAATGAACAGCAATTTTTACTTGGGACCATTTTGTTGACGGGCAGAATTAACCTGTTTACAATCTGCCAGCCATCTTCTTGTTCTTATTATTCAAGTGAAATGTCTGGTGCTAAATCTACTAAGCATTAATTGCAGCCATGGCTCAATGGGGAGATCTCTCACCTCTCAGTTAGATGGTGGTGGACAACCGAGCACCAAATAGAGGCTGACATTTGATTGTAGCACTGAGGAAGTACTGCACTCTTACAGACCAAATCGTAAATGTAAATCTGCTGTCTTAGGTGGACTTTTTTCTTTATTCATTCATGGGATGTGGGTGTCACTGGCCAGGTCAGCATTTATTGCCCATCCCTAATTGCCCTTGAGAAGGTGGTGGTGAGCTGCCTGCTTGAATCGCTGCAGTCCATGTGGGGTAGGTACACCCACAGTGCTGTTAGGAAGGGAGTTCCAGAAGTTTGACCCAGTGACAGTGAAGGAACGGCAATATAGTTCCAAGTCAGGATGGTGTGTGACTTGGAGGCGAACTTGCAGGTGGTCGTGTTCCCATTCATCTGCTGCCCTTGTCCTTCTAGGTGGTGGAGGTCACGGGGTTAGAAGGTGCTGTCTAAGGAGCCTTGGTGCATTGCTGCAGTGCATCTTGTAGATGGTACACACTGCTGCCACTGTGCGTCGGTGGTGGAGGGAGTGAATGTTTGTAGATGGTGTGCCAATCAAGCGGGCTGCTTTGTCCTGGATGGTGTCGAGCTTCTTGAGTGTTGTTGGAGCTGCACCCATCCAGGCAAGTAGAGAGTATTCCATCACACTCTTGACTTGTGCCTTGTAGATGGTGGACAAGATCCTGAGTTTACTGCTGTCTTATCCTCCCTAAATCTCTCCCTCCATGTAAACTCCCCAACCCATATTCACAGCCACCCCCTTGACCATGCCATCTCACATGGTCTTAGTCCCATCATATCAATTACAAATAAAGCCATCTCTGATCACTTCCTTATATCACTCACTACCCACATCCCCCTTCCACACCCCAACCCTACCTCATTCTGTATCCACCCCTAGAAAAAAACTATCACACAATTAACTTACAATTGCACTTTCCAAAATCTCAACTGTCTAGCCTCTGGCCCTCCATTCACAACAATATTGCTGCAGCTGCTGATTTACTCAACTGCACCCTCACCTCCACCTTTGATTCCCTAGTTGCCAGTAAAAATATCAGTGTCTCTTTCCCTGGTACAGCCCTCAACTCCGCTCCCTTAAGTCCATTGGATGCAGACTTGAAAGGATATGGCAAATAATTGGTTTAGCCATCTACCACCAGATCTGACTATCAGGTCCAGCTGTCATCGGTTAAAACTGTTCACTATTCCAGGATCATCCTGGAATGCAAAGATAACCTCTGTCTTCTTTTTTCTACTGCAAACTTTCTTCTTAAACCCCTCTCCCTGTCCCCTCCACCCTCACTTCCAATAATAAGTTCAAGGAGCTCATGGACTTCTTTGTCACTAAGATCGAGACTATCCGATTTGCTGCCTCTGCCGTGTCCCTCCCTCCCACTAGCCCACCTGGCTAAACTTCCCCTGCCCTAGCCCTGAACTTGCATCTTTCGCTAGTTTCTCTCCTATCTCCCCTCATGCCCTCTCTGAGCTCATCTTGTCCATGAGACCCACCTCCTGTTCCCTCAATCCTATTCCCACTAAACTGCTGACCAGCCAACTTCCCCTCCTGGTCCCCATGTTAGCCGATATTGGAAATAGTTCTTTCTCTTCAGGTGTTATCCCTCCCTCCTTTAAATATTCTGCCGACATCACCCTTCTCCTCAAAAAAAACTTTTGACCCCAACATTCTTCCAAACTACCATCCCATTGGTAACTTCCCTTTCCCCTCCAACGCCCTTGAATGTGTTGTCACCTCCCAAATCCGTTCCCATCTTTCCAGGAACTCCATGTTTAAATCCCTCCAATCAGGTTTCAGCCCCTGCCACAGTACCGAAACAGCTCTTATCAAAGTCACTAATTACATCCTATATGACTGTGATAAAGGCAACTTTCCCTCCTCGTCCTTCTTGACCTGTCTTGCAGCATTTGTCACGATTGACCATACCATCCTCTTCCAATACCTCTCCACTGTCATCCAACTGGGTGGGACTGCTCTCACCTGGTTCCATTCTTGTCTATCTAATCAAAGCCAGAGAATCACTTGCAACGGCTTCTCTTCCTGCTCCCGCACCGTTACCTCTGGTGTCCCCCAAGATCTATCCTTGGCCCTCTCCTATTTCTCATCTACATGCTGCCCCTCAGTGACATCATCCGAAAGCACATCATTAGTTTTCACATCATAGTCAGCTGTACCTCACCAACCACTTCTCTAGACTCCTCCATTGTTTCTAAGTTATCAGACTGTTTATTCAACATCCAGTACTGGATGAGCAGAAATTTCCTCGAATTAAGTACTGGGAGGACTGAAGCCATCGTTTACAGTCCCCGTTCCAAACTCCATTCCCTAGCTACTAACTCCATCCTTCTCCCTGAGATTAAGCCAGTCTGTTCACAATCTTGGAGTCACATTTGATCCCAAGATGAGCTTCCAACCTCATATTCGTGCCATCACTAAGATCGCCTATTTCCACTTCCGTAACACTGCCTGAATTTGTCTCCCTTTCAGCTCATCTGTTGCTGAAACCCTAATTCATGCCTTCCTTACCTCTAGACTTGACTATTCCAATGCATTCCTGTCTGGTCTCCCACATTCTATCTCCATAAATTTGAGGTCATCCAAACTCTGCTGCCGGTGTCTTAACTCGCACTAATTCCTGCTCTCCTTTGACCCTTGTGCTCGCTGACCCACACTGGATCCCAGTCAAGCAAAGTCTTAATTTTAAAATTCTCATTCTTGTTTTCAAATCCCTCCATGGCCTCACCCCTCCCTATATCTGTGACCTCCTCAAGCCCCACAACCCTCCAAGATATCTGGAGCGTTACTGTTTCCTCTACTCCTCTGCTCCCCTAATTCTGGCCTCTCGTGAATCCCTGATTTTAATTGCTCCATCATTGGTGGCCAAGCTTTCATTTACCTAGGTCTCAAGCTCTAGTATACCTTGTCTACACCTTTCTGCCTTGCTACCTCACTTTCCTCCTTTAAGACAATCCTTAAAACCTACCTCTTTGACCAAGCTTTTGGCCATTTCAGCTATTATGTGGATCAGTGTCATATTTTGTTTTCTCATTCTCCTTTGAAGCACTTTGGGATGTTTTTATTACGTTAGAGGTGCTATATAAATGCAAAATTGTTTCTGCTGTTGTTGTCCCATCCGATCCAGTCTTTTTTGCTGTTTGATTTTTTTCCCCCTGAGTTTCAAAGAATGGGCTTCAAAATAATATACACAGTCAGCAATTTAGCAAATGTGTAGGAACAATAAAAAGTCAAGAAATCCACTTGGACCAACAAAGAAGCTATAAACAACTATTTTGTTTCATCAAAGTATTGGTGGAGTGAGCCATGGATCAGTGGTGGCATTCCCGTCTCAGTTGGAAAGTTTGGGGTTTGTTGTGTATTCAGAGTAAAACTAACATGTTGTCTTAACTGGGAGCAGCCACATTGAAACTTTTATTTACACCTCCCAACAGAGAGGGCAGCAGAGAGGCAGTATACAAAAGATATTACAATACAATAACCAGTTTAATACAGTGTACTACACTCCCGCCCCACTTAAAAAAAAGAACAATTTATACAGTAAATGTAAAATGGTACAAATATAACTTCCCAGAATACAATAACTTTACTCTGAAATTTACCCGGTTGGGTTGCATGCCTGTTGTTCCTGTAATCACAATGAAAACATACAGAGTAATTTACATGTACAAAAGTTGTTTTCCCTTAACATAGGTATGTCTTTAACAAAAGTATCATCATCTGACGAAAAGTAATGAAAAGGACAACTTATTTCTTCTTCCTTCCTACATACTTTCTTTCAATTAACATACCTGACTTCTTCCTCTTTCTGTCTGGGTATCTTCTTCTATTTTCATTAGCATGACTCTGCTCTCCCAACATCTCAGCCCGTGTTGACCCTGAACTTTGACTTTGACTACCAACTCTACTTAATGGTTGGAACTGTAAAAGTGATTAATTTAGTCATAATCAAAGACTGTGATTCACTTTGCTCCTCTCCCTGTGGATTTTATGATATCGGCAAACTTTCAGTTTCTTTGTAACTTTTACTTTCTTCCTGACTTCCTCTTGGGATTGTGGGAACTTGGACTATAGGAGGTTTCTCATGCTCTCCCTTTGTCAGATTTCCTCTTTCAAACAAATGATGTACATGACGCTGACGGAGTCTCTCTCCAGGCTTCACTAGATATGTGAATACACCGAGTCTTTTTACAACACATGTTCCACTTTTTCCAAGCACATACTTCTTCTCACTTCAGTGGTTTTACGTCATGACATCTGGCTTAAGCAAACTAAACCTTGTCCAAGGAGCGTGTTTAAACGCTAACTTGTAAGGTGAGCAACCTGTTGTAGACTGCAGGGTTATTCTGTAAGAGAACAGAAAATTGTCTAGCCTGTGTTGAAGAGAAACATGGAAATTACTGCCTAGCTTGTCACCTAGCAAATACCTCTGCAGAGACCTCTTCACAATCTGTACACTTCTTTCTGCAGCACCATTTGATGCTGGGTGATATGATGGTATTAGAGTGTGAGTGACTCCATTCTTACTCAGAAATATTTCAAACTCCTCTGACGTAAACTCTGGACCATTATCTGACACCAACACTTCTAGCAATCCATAAATTGCAAATGAACTTCTCAAAACCTCAAGAGTTTTGGCACTTGTGGTATTGGATATATACTCAACATTTATCCACTTGCTATAGCCAGCGACCAAAACTAAATACTCTTTCCCTTCCACTTCAAAGAGAGCAACATGTACTCATTCCCACACTTTCCTTTGACCATGGAATGAAAGGAACCTTGGTTGGATCATTTCTCATTTTGAGACACACTTCACAACTTTTCACCAATTCTCCAATATCTCTATCTTTGGATACCAAAAATAGCTTCTTGCTACTGCTTTCATACGGACTGTCCCTGTATGCTCTTGTTGAAGTTCCTGTCACAATCTCTCCCTGAACCTTGGTTGAATAATGACTGTTAAACCCCATAGGAGACAGCCTTGATGTACATTTAGTTCATTTCTATGTGTGAAATACTCCTGCAATTTCTCATCATCACATTCTTTAGACCAGCCATTCATGGTATAATTGAGTACTATACTGAGCACCAAATCCTTGCGAATTTCTTCAGGAATTTCTGTGGCAAACACTGGCTTCTCATTTCTTTATGTAAAGTAATTTATAGGTAATTCATGGGCTAAAAATGAACATTCACACTAGCATGTTCTGCTGGCTTACGATATTTAATATCATACTGATGGGCCATGAAAATTAATGCCCATCTCTAAAGCCCTGCTTCTGCTAGACATGGCATTCCCTCTTTGAACTAAATATGATTGTAAGGGTTTGGTGGTCAGTAAACAAAGTGAACTTTCCAGCATACCGGTATTTGTGGAACTTTGTAACACCGTATATGATCACTAATGCCTCTTCCTCAACTTGAATAATTTTTCTCTGACTTTATTAAAGTACATGAAGCATATGTTCTAGACTTCTCCACATTGTCTTCCATTATGTGAGATAACACTACACTAACGCCTGTGGTGAGGCATCGCACGCTAAAACCAATGTTTCCTGGGGATCATAATGGGTCAAAACAGCATCACTAGTCTGTACTTTCTTCACTTCTTCAAATGCTTTCAGGCACTCCACAGACCACTGTCAATCTATTCCATCTTTGAGCAGTTGATACAATGGAGTGAATGTATTAACTAAGTCTGGGATGCACTTAGAATAATACACAGCAATTCTTATGAATGTTCTAAGTTCTTATTTGTTCTTTAGTCTCTTTGCTTTTAAAATTCCCTCAACCTTCTCCTGCATTTGGTGGATACAGGGACCATATATTTGGTGACCCAGGTATGTTACATTTGACACAATGAAGCAACACTTGTGCTTTTTAGCTTTGATGTCATACTCTCGAAGTCAATCTAGGACTTTGTTCAACCTTACAATGTGCTCTTTCTCCATCCTACTGCTAGTTAAAATGTCATCCAAGAAGCAGCACACTCCTTTCATCCCACTTAGCACCTGATTCATGATGCTTTGGAACACTGCGGGAGCATTAGTACACCCCAAATGGTAACCTTTCCTACTGGTACAACCCTTTGTGTGTATGAATGGTAAGTAATTCCTTCCTATTGTCAGTTAATTCTAATTGCAAATATGCATTTGACAGATCTATTTTACTGAAGACCTTCCCATTTGCCAAATTAGAAAACAAATCATCACTAGCAGGCAGCGGGTAAGTATCATTTTTAATCAACTTATTTACTGTTTGTTTATAATTCCCACAAATTTGAACAGACCCATCTGCTATTTGAACGAACACAATGGGTGCAGCCCATTCACTGCTCTTCACCTCTTAAATTGTCCCTGTTCTTTCTAATCTATCCAACTCTTTACTTACTGCTTCTATCTGTGCATAAGGCACTGGCCTAGCTTTGCAAAATGCTAGCTGTACATTGTCCTTTACCTTCGGCCTTGTGATACCTAATTTTATCATCCAGTCCTCCTTGCTCAAAGACCACTTTGTGCACTCTTCGCACTTCCTCAATGTCAGGCATACTCTTACTGATCTTGACTGTAAATAACTTAGCCCAGTTTAAACATATTTTCTTAAGCCAATTTCCTCCCATTGGGGAGACTTTGTTCCCTCCTACTACTACCAATGGCAAGTAATAGGTTACATCATTGTATTCTACCTTAACACTCACTTCACCTAATACTGAAATACCATTATTGTAACAACTAGCCAGCTTCACACCAGTTTTTTTGTAAGGAAATGTAACTTAGGCACTTCTTTCAGTCTCCTTCTGAGATAACAGACACTGCTGCAGTTGTATCAATGATGAAGGTAAGTTGTGACTTTCCAACTTTCAGTTTTACTGTGGGCACTGGAATTCTATCTTCAGCCCCTTTTCTCTCATCTTACATCTGCTTTTTTTCTTGCTCTCTGACTGAGTACAACTCTTGATCTGCCTACTCAATAACATCAATTTCTGTTTCCATATCTATTATATGTACATTCGAGGACTTCCAGGAGCCTGATCTGGCTTTAGGTCTACCATGACCTCGACCTGATGCATTGCTGTGACCTGAAGCTTTACCATGACCTGGAGCATTACTGTTTCCTCTACTCCTGCATGCCATCTGGATATGACTGACTTTCCCACAGGCACAGCACTTTGACTAGAAGTAGAAGCATTTGGCCAGTCTGTGGTTACCATGGCAATAATAGCATCTAAATTTCTGACTGAGTCTGTGTACTTGATTGCCTGGTTCCTGCTGAAATCTAATGGAACACCCCTGCTGGCTCAGGAAAAGAACTTCCTTGCAATTTACAGCTATTTTTTCCTGCCATTTCCATGGCTGTGGCCTCATCGTAGGCCTCCTTCCACGTCAGCTTATTGCCTTTACACAAAAGCTTGGCCTGGATTTTACTGGTCTTAAGACCTCCAATGAACCTGTCTCTAAGGTTGACTTCTAAGTTTGCACCATAACCACAATGACAGGAAAGATTCTTTAACTCAAGAATATAATTTGCAATAGATTTACTTGGCAGCTATTTCCTTCAATGAAATGCAACTCCCGGTGCAATTTCATTCTTAGTCAATCCATAATGTGAGTCCAGAACCTAATTTATTTCAGAATAGTCCAAAGTACCAGGTGTCTTGCTGACAGCATTGGTTAAACACAACCTCAAAAGCATCTGGCCCCAAATGTGTAACTTTTGCTCGTAATTAAACCAGTCCTCTTTGTTAGGGTTGAATTCCCCCATTGTCCTAAAATATGTTTTCAGTGCCCTAATATTAAAATTACCTACTCACTGAGTTGTGCTAAACATGAATTGCAGCCACACGAAACAACATTTCAAATCACTCAAACTTCCTCAAAATCGACATTGGGAGTTCCAAAAGGTGTGTCAGAATGTCCTTCAGATTGTAATCTTTCAAATGAAAGGTTGAAAAAAATGAATCCCATCCTCGTTGCCATGTTTCTGTTGTGTATTCAGAGTAAAACTGTGAGGTCTTAACTGGGAGCAGCCATGTTGAAACTTTTATTTACACTTCCCAACAGAGAGGACAGCAGAGAGGCAGTATACCAAAGATATTACAATACAATAAGCCAGTTTAATACAGTGTACTACAGGGTTCAAATCACACTCAAGATAGTCTTAGTGATCGGAGATGTGAGTTCCAGTCTCTGAATAAGTCCAACAGAACACTGGTGTCTGATGGAAGTGGAGTGGCTACCCCAACACCCTCAATCACATCTATCTGCTTCACCTGGAGTCTGGCTAATGAATAGTCTACATTCAAAAGGGGGCCATTACAGAAACAACCCAGAGTGTGACCTGGTGCGTGTGAAAGCAATGGAAGAAATGAATGCCCTCATGTGAGAGTAGGCAGCAAAGAAGAAAGTGTGACTATTTTATAATGTGTTTCCAATAGCCTTGGAAGACTGCCTTGATAGGAATGCTTTCGCATGTCTTGCCAGTCACATCTATTAGATCTGATGAAACTAACAGAGGACTAATTGCACACAATCGCAATATCACAACTAATAACAGGTTTGCAATTGTTTTTCCCAGATTACAACCATCCTTTTTTTTTAAGCTTGATTGATTTAGACATGCTGGTTGTACAGTGTTAAATATTCATTAGAAGCTGTGAGTCCATTTGTCAGTGATGGAAAAAGCAGACTGTCCTTACTTGTTTGGAATTGTCTTGGGGCAGTTTGCCAGTCTGTTCAGAGCAGTTAAACTCATCGGTGGGGGGTTGACTATATAATCACTACCAGTGCAAAAGAAATGCAATTGAGCATTTATTTCTTATGCAACTTAACTGACTGAGGCTCCCCAAGAATCAAATCCCATTTACAATAATTAAAAGCCTTGCTGTGTAGTCTGGTCAAACTAGGGTGCAGTCCCAAATACAAGGAGAACCTAAAAATTCCACAATGCAATCCAGCACATTGATAAGGAAATTTTGGGTCAGTGCATTTATAAACAAGTGTTTACTAAATTGTGACACACACAGCCATTCACTCCTCTGTGCTCATGTTATTCTTGGGCATTGTGATATCCTTCCTGCAATCAGTATCAGCCATGGCTCAGTCGGTAGCACTCCCACCTGAGTCAGAAGGCCGTAGATTTGAGTCACATGCCAAAGACCCAATGCAAAATTTAGATATAAATGAGCGGGGCTCATGCTGTGTAAACTCTGTCTAGTGGTACCAGGTCTTAACAATTAAAAGAGACAAGAATAAAAACAATAAATGCTGGAAAATAAATGCAGCACCTGTGGAGAGAGAAACAGAGTTAATTTTTCAGGTTGATGACCTTTCCTCAGAACTGTTCCAACCAGATGAGGCAGGGGTCTAGGGCTCCCCTCGCAGCCTTTTCCTGGTTTGGCTGTAACAGGTTTTAAAACAGTGTTTTCAGCTTCCCCTCAGTGAATCCTTGCTCACTGCTCTCTAATTGTAATGGCAAAGAGATCAACCAGACAGCTTTTCTCAGATTTAAACAAGAAAGGTGTAAATTTATTAACCTTAAAACTCTAATTCAGTTAAAACTACCAAACATACGCGACGCAACCATGTTAGCATGCATATGTGATAAGCACACACGCAAATAGAGACAGAGGAGGAGAAAAAAGGGGAAAGGTTTGAAGTAATAGCTGGAGTTCAGTTACTGGTTTTGGATTGGATGTGAAGTCTTTTATTGAAGTTAAGTCTTGCAGTTCTCTTTTGGGTTCAGTGCACACTTTCAAACTTGTTTCGGCTGGTCTTCTGTCTTGAAGCTTAAGTCACTTCTGTGAGTCCCTGGAACTTTGCATGAGAGAGAGATGCTCTCTTCTTGAAGTTCAGTTGCCGTCTCTTCCAAAACTCTTCTGTGAGCACAATTCAATTAACTCCAGGTTGGCCAACAGGTTAGTCATGTGACTAGCTCCCAGTTTGAAAAACAGCCTCTCCTGCCAGGTTTGTGGATTCCCCAAGCTTATCAGACACTCTCAGCGGGGGTGGAATGCTGACTCAATGACTCACAATGTCTCTTGATCATCTCTATTGGCAAAACTCCATCTGGCTAATTGAATCAGGGAATACTCCCATTGTCTTCTTCATGCAACTATCTTTTAGAATGCAAATGTGCAGCCATGTTTTCAGCCACTGTTGTGGTCTTTTTAAACAAGCTATTTCAAGTCCAGTAAAAGTTCAAAAATAATGTTCCATATGACGACATTAATATGTCTCATTTTGGCAGGTGTGGTTTCTGTCACAGAACTGATAAAAGGGCATCGACCTGAAATGTTGGCAAGGAATTTACCGGACCCCGGGTGATGGAATAGGAGGTGGGGAGCCGGTAAAGTGCTTGGGATCCGCCTAAAGAGGCTTGCCAAATAAGCTACTTAAAAGGTCCAATTAAGGGTCATCTTCCTGGGCTTGCAGCCTTTTGCCTAAGAAGGGAGTGCCCAGTCGCAAAGGCCGACCCCACAGCCCCGCCGCCAATGCTGGAGGGATTTCCCCTCCAATCGCCAGCTTGTGCCTGCCTGGCCCCAGCACAGAAATAAGTTTCCTACCTGCCTTGCAAGGGCACCTCGATGTTGAGGCATCCTCTCTTTCTCCTTGCAGCCTCAGCAGTGGCCGCCTCTCTCGATAGCGCTGCCCAGGTTGTAGAGCTGACAGCCCTCTGACTGACTGGCTGAGCTAGCCCTCCATCCTTAATTGGATGGCAAGCCTGGCAGAAGATTGCCGCCATGGTCCCGCTGCCCACCCGCACAGACTCATGTCCCACATATTGTCCTGACATCGGAACTCACCACTTTTCTGTTTTGATTTCAGATTTCCATCATCCTCAGTATTTTGCTTTTGTATGATGGAGGAAACTGTTCTGTACTCTGTATTTGCCTGCCATCTAGTGAAGACATGTCAAAATACATGTTGGAAAGGATGAAACACAATCATTTCTACTGTGTCATTAAAGGACCTGCTCTCTAGTTGTATTCACCTTGCATTTACACCTGCCTTTCAAACTGAACTTAGCCTGGTTTGCTCCCAGGACCTATTTGCATTGCCTGACAAAGCAGGAACTGACTGATACAAAAGCAAAATACTGCAGATGCTGAAAATCTGAAATAAAAACAGAAAATGCTGCAAATATTCAGCAGGTCTGGCAGCATCTGTGGAGAGAGAAACAGAGTTAATGTTTCAGGTCCATGACCCTTCATCAAACCTCAGTTTTTAAGAACTGACTGATGATAGGTGCCACAGGCTTTTTCTCATTCTTTGGATGTGGGTGTCACGAGCAAGGTTGACACTCATTGCCCATCCCTAGTTTCCCCTTGAGAAGGTGGTGGTGAGCCTCCCTCTTGAACAGTTGCAATCTGTATGGTGAAGGGATTGCTACAATGCTGTTCGGTAGGGAGTTCCAGGATTTTGACGCTGTAACATAACTGTAGTGCTATGTTGTGTTTTAAGTGTTCATGAGTGATATTCTTGAAATCTTGATATTCAGATTTAACACAAACGCTATCTTACTTATCTACATTGTATGAGCTGTACACATTGCTCAGGTCCAAGTCTTTTCCTCGCTGGTATATACGTGCTCTCTGTAAGCCATGTGTTGAGTATCTCTTTCAAAATGGTGTCTCCTCCTTATATATGTATGATGATGTCATCAGTTGTATCAGTGGCCTGGTCCCTTAAAGGTAAGGTTTCTTAAAGGTGAGGTCACCATTACACCACATTACAATAGATAGCCTCATCACGAGGGTCCAATTCACCTCTGATGGGAGTGCAGGTGGATACAGTACAGGGATGCTGATTCTCTGAACTGCGTACCCCTTGAGTGTACCTGTGTTCAGCGAATGTGGAGCCAGTGAGCTTCGGAAGGAGGTGAAATAGGCAATTAGGAAAGCAAAGAAAGAGAAAATGCAATGAAATTATCAAAGGACATCAAAAGTAATAGTATTCTATCGACACATAAGATACAGGGGTGGTACCAGAGAACTGGAAAGTTTCAAATGTTACACCCTTGTTCAAAGAAGATTGTAATGATGAACCCAGCAACTGCAGGCCAGTCAGTTTAACCTCAGTAATGGGAAAGCTTTTAGAAATGATAATCTGGTACAGAATTAACAGTCACTAAGACAAATGGGGATTAATTAAGAAAAGCCAGCACGGATTTGTTAAAGGCAAATTGTCTTTAACGAATTTGAGTTTTTTGATGAGTAACAGAGAGGGTTGATAAGGGTAATGCAGTTGATGTGGTGTACATAGACTTCCAAAAGTGCTACATAACGACTTGTCAGCAAAAGTTGAAGTACATGAAAGAAAGGGACAGTGGCAGCATGGATACAAAGTTGGCTGAGTGACAGGAAACTTGTTTTTCAGACTGGAGGGCGGTATGTAGTGAGTTTCCCCAGGGGTTGGTATTAGGACCAGTGCTTTTCTTGATCTATATTATTAACCTAGACTTTGGTGTGCAGAGGACAATTTCAAAATTTGCAGATGGAATTTCTTCACTCAGAGGGTGGTGAATCTTTGGAATTCTCTACCCCAGAGGGCTGTGGAAGCTCAATCACTGAGCATGTTCAAGACAGAAATTGATACATTTCTGGATACTAATGCTATCAAGGGATAAGGGAATAGTGGAGGAAAATGGCGTGGAGGTAGATGGCGGAGCAGGCTCAATGGGCTGAATAGCCTACTCCTGCTCTTATTTCCCATGTTCCTATGTTCCTATGACATAAAATTTGGAAGTATTGTGAACTGTGAGGAGGATAGTGATAGACTTCAAGAGAACGTAGACAGTTTGATGGAATGAAAACGTGGCAGATGAAATTTAATGCAAAGAAGTGTGAGGTGATACATTTTGGTAGGAAGAACAAGTAGAAGCAATATAAAATAGGAAACAACTCTAAAGGGGGTGCAGGAGCAGAGGGAGCTGGGGGTATGCGTGCACAAGTCGAGTTGGAGTTTATAGGCCCCCTGAGGCAGAGTCGGAGGTGGGGGGGCCCCATAGAATCACGATGGGTGGCGGGGGTGGAGGGCCTGTCATCGCCCCATCGCCAAGCAATTTTTCTGGGGGTGAGATAGGCCAACAACCACCACTTAAGGGCCTCTTCCCACTACCACTGGGATCTAACGAGTGGCAGGGGATGGCTCTGCCACACGGGGAGGGCACCTTGGGGTGGGGGGGATGCCCTCTCCGAGGGCAATCTGTGGCCCACAGAGGACCCCTGGCAGCAAAACTTCCACCCCCTGGGAAACCCCTCTCTCCTGGGTTTCACAACCACCCCACCAACCCCCTTGCCAGGCCTTCCTTACTGGTCCTGGTGACCCCACCTCAATTACCTGAGGTCCAGGGTTCCAGCATTGGGCCTGGGTCCAAGGCCTCTGCAGCTCCAGCAGTGGCCACTGCTCCCCGTGGCACGCCGATACTGCTCAGCTGCCGGCCCTTTGATTGTCTAGCAGCTCTTGGTGGTGGGGTGCCCATCTTTAAAAGGATGGGGAATCCAGTGCCAGAAACTTCGTCTCCGAACAATGGAGGATCGTGCAGGGAGGGGGTGCAAAGAGGCCGAGGCAGGGTCCCCCCGCCTTTTCAGCCCACCATCGGGAGCCTTGCTGCCTTCACAAGATTCTGGCCATTGTTTAAGATGGCAGGGCAGGTTGAGAAAGTGATTAATAAAGGATATGGGGTCCTGGGCTTTATAAACAAAGGCATAGGGTGAAAAAGCAAGGAAGTTATGGTGAACCTTTATAAAACACTGGTTTGGTCTCAATTGAAGTATTGTTCAATTCTGGGCCCCACACTTCAGGAATGATGTGAAGGCTTTAGAGAGGGTGCAGAAAAGATTTATGAAGATGGTTCTAGGGGTGAAGGATTTCAGTTACGTGGCTAGATTGGAGAAGCTGAAGCTGTTGTCCTTGGAGAAGACAAGGTTCAGAGATTTGATAGAGGTGTTCAAAATCATGAGGGATCTGGACAGAATAGATTAGAGAGAAACTGTTCCCATTGGTGGAAGGGTTGAGAACCAGAGGACACAGTTAAGGCGATTGGTAAAACAACCAATGGCGACTGAGGAAAAAAAAATTTATGCAGCAAGTGTTTAGGATCTGTGAGTGTGGCAGGTTCAACTGTGGCTTTCAAAAGGGAATTGGATAATTACCTGACGAGAAAAGATTTGCAGGGCTACAGGAAAAAGGCAAGGGAATGGAATGAGCTGAGTTCCACTTGGAGTGAGCCAGCATGGTTATGACTGGATGAATGGCCTCCTTCTTTGCTGTAACCATCCTCTGGTTCTATGATTCTAGATCCCTCTCCACTACCTACTTAAATCTTCCACACCCCTCCCCCCTCACTCTAGTGGATCTAGTCCACAGTTAGAAAACTGGACAACAGCAGAATTAATTGACTTTTGGTGAACTTAATACCCGTTTCCTGCTTGTTGTTATGGGGATAGAAGCAGCCAGTTGAAGGCAGAGTCAAGTAGAATGTCTGCAGTTTGGTATTGTTAATGTACAACATGTGTGAAGAGCTAATTTCAGCCTTGCCTGCATGTCTGACTTGTCAAGGGGAGGTAGGGAGACTAAGAAACCTGATACACTATTAATAAGTCTTTATACAAGAACCTCACACATTATATACACCAAGAAAACCCAATTTTCCAACGATTCGTCCTTTCTCTTCCATGCCTGATGGTACATGAGGCAGCCTATTTCTTCCATAGCTTTTACATCCAGCTGATCACACTCTGGGTCGTTTCATAATGAAGATCACTTTTTATGTGGGCAGGCCGTTAGCCTGACCCCCAGCCTACATGCAATGGGTGTTTGTCACTTCACAGTTGTCAGGCCGGTATTCAGAGACAGGATCTCTGATCCCTGAAATCCAATGATAAGCACATGGAAAATGTTTTCTAAAGTTCCACGTTTATTTTGAATTCAAAATCTAGAATTTTTAAGCTATGGTCCTTCCAATCTCGAGACAATGCTTTCCTTCCCATCCGAGTCAGAAATTATTTAACACAAAGCCCTGTAAATTAATGTAAATCTACAACAGAAACTTGCATTTATATAGCACCTTTAATGTAGTAAAACAGTGTCTACTGTGCCATTAAATCGTCAGCTCTCTCAATTGGAAGTAAAAGATCCCATGGCACTATTAAGGGGAGCAGAGGAGTTCTCCCTGGTGGTCATGGCTGCTATTTATTTTCAATTAACATTGCAAAACAACATCTGGCCATCATCACAATGCTGCTTGTGGGAGTTTGCAGAGCATAAACTGACTGCTGAATTTCCTCCTGTGATTACATTTCAAATGTCCTTTACTGACTGTAAAGCACTTTAGGACATCCTGAGGTTGTGAAAGGCATTATAAATGCAAGTCTTTCTTTCTTTAAAATATTCCAAGGTGCTTCACAGGAGCATTGTCAAACAGAATTTGACACCAAGTCACATAAGGAGATATTAGTGCATATGATCAAAAGTTTGGCCAAAGGGATATATTTAAAGGAATGTCTCAGTGGAGGAAATTGAGGCAGAGACATGGAGTCGTTCAGGGAGAGAATTCCAGAGCTTAGGGTCCAGGCAGCTGACGTGTTGAAAATTGGAGATGTCGTGTTGTAGTGCAATTGCATTATGCATTCTGTACACTTGGAGCCGCTGTAGAACACACATGCTAGCAAAGGGAAAGTGAAAGTAAAACAGAATAAAGAAGACTCCATTATGTTCAAGAGCCTGCAGTCTCTGCCTCATACCTTTTACTAAACTTAGCTAAACTTCACTCCAGTCCCGAGAGACATCGCAATGACGATGAGTTAAATAGCAAAGGATGGTGAAAAACCAGAAACATTGCTTTCAGGTCTGAAAATTTTGGAAGGTTTTTGACTACTTTTGCAGACAAGATTTTAAGTTGGAGACTTGTTAGAGTGACACACAGGAAGCTTGTACAGAGTATACTCATACACTGATCAAAAAGAAGATATATAATCTCGGATCATTGCAGACAAGTTTCCTCTGAAAGGAACGTAATCCCGCATCTATTATCATAGTATTGCTGATCAATATGCATTGTCTATGCCCAACCTATCACCTTTCTGCTTTCAGGGCCATCATCCATATCCCCACGTTGGCAAAAGTGGCTGCAAAGTTTCAAAGGTGTGATGGCAGGTTTCACTTTCACAAATGACACAAGGCATAAGGCCTTCTACTATGTGGAGGTGAAGAATTAGAAGATAACTTTGAGACACTTACACCTGAGCAAAATAACTACAACTCAGCAAAAAATGCACTGACGGCCTACTTTACACCTAAGAAAAACACCATATGCGAAACCATTGTCTTCCAACACACTAAGCAAGAAACAACCAAGACAATTGACCAATATTGCACACAATTGAGGCAACTAGCAACCAGGTGTGACTTCGGTGATGTTGAACATGTCAAACAGGAAATCAAAACACAAATAATTGAAGGTTGTCCCTCCAGTCAACTACGCTGAAAAGCGCTCAAGAAAGACAGAAAGCTATCAGAGTTGCAGGAGTTAGCCAAATCACTATCACTCTCAGAGTCAAGAGCTACTGAATTTGAGGCTGCTAACAGTAATTAATACACACCAATCTCAACTCCTGTGAACACTCTTCATCACTCACATGCCAGCAAACCACCTGCAAAAGCAACAACAGCCATCTCACAGAGTTGCGACTTATCCAAAGAATGTTTCCACTGTGGTGGTGCTTATCCACACTAAACAGGCTGTCTTGCTACTGGTAACTGTGTAAAGTCTGTGGAAAACCCAACTGCTTTGCTTGTGTTTGTCGCTGATCAGAAAAATCAACTACAAAGACCAATACCAACAAAAGGGTGCCACATACGCGTACCACAGCATAAAGGCGAGAGAATGTATCTAACATAGAGGCAGATGACCCTGAACATATTTTTGTCCCCTCTCTCAGAAACAGCAAACGGGCACATGTGAAGAGACCATTGGCTGCTCAGATGTAGATACTGTCATAGACGCAGGAGCGTCAGTCACTGTCATGGGAGACAAAACGTTCAATAAACTTCAGGATTGCCCTATTCTCTGCAAACCAGGAAACATGAAAATTTTCTCTTACAACAGTGACAAACCACTGAAAATTTGCAGAACTTTTGAAACCCCAGTCCCTTTATTCAAAAAGGGATCTGTCATAGGGAAAATGTTAGAAGCTATTATTAAAGACGTTATAGCAGGGCACTTACTAAAATTCCGGGTAATCAGGCAGTTTCAACATGGGAAATCATGTTTAACAAATTTATTAGAGTTCTTTGAAGAAGTAACATGTGCTGTGGATAAAAGGGAACTGGTGGATGCACTGTACTTAGATTTGCAGAAGGCATTTGATAAGCTGCCACATCAAAGGTTATTGTGGAATATAGAAGCTCATGGTGTAGTGGGCAACATATTGGCAAGGATAGAAGGTTGGCTAGCTAACAGGAAACAGAGAGTAGGCATAAATGTGTCATTTTCTGGTTGGCAAGATGTAACCAGTTTTGTGCCACAGGCATCTGTGCTGGGGCCTCAACTTTTTACAATTTATATAAATGACTTGGATGAAGGGACCGAAGGTATCGTTGCTAAATTTGCTGATGTGAGGAGGACATAAGGAGGCTACAAAGGGATATAGATAGGTTAAGTGAGTGGGCAAAGGTCTAGCAAATGGAGTATAATGTGGAAAAATGTGAAATTGTCCATTTTGGCAGGAAGAATAAAAGAGAAGTATATTATCTAAATGGTGAGAGATTGCAGAGCTCTGAGACGCAGAGGGATCTGGGTGTTCTAGTGCATGAATCACAAAAGGTTAGTACGCAGGTACAGCAAGTAATTAGGAAAGCTAATAGAATGTTATCACTTATTGCGAGGCGAAAAAGTAGTGAGGTTATGCTTCAGCTAAACAGGACATTGGTGAGACCACATCTGGAGTACTGTATACAGTACTGATCTCCTTATTTAAGGGAGGACATAAATGTGTTGGAAGCAGTTCAGAGAAGGTTTACTATACTAATACCTGGAATGGGCAGGTTGTCTTATGGGGAAAGGTTGGACAGACTAGGCTTGTATCCGCTCTAGTTTAGAAGAGTAAGAGGTGACTTGATTGAAACATATAATATTCTGAGGGGTCTTGACAGGGTGGATGTGGAAAGGATGTGGAAAGGACGAAGCTTTGGAAGAATATCGGGAATGTAGGACCAATCTGAAACGAGGAATTAAGAGGGCTAAAAGGGGTTATGAAATATCTTTAGCAAACAGGGTTAAGGAAAATCCCAAAGCCTTTTATTCATATATAAGGAGCAAGAGGGTAACTAGAGAAAAGATTGGCCCACTCAAGGACAAAGGAGGAAAGTTATGCGTGGAGTCAGAGAAAATGGGTGAGATTCTAAACGAGTACTTTGCATCGGTATTCACCGAGGAGAGGGACATGATGGATGTTGAGGTTAGGGACAGATGTTTGATTACTCTAGGTCAAGTCGGCATAAGGAGGGAGGAAGTGTTGGGTATTCTAAAAGGCATTAAGGTGGACAAGTCCCCAGGTCCGGATGGGATCTATCCCAGGTTACTGAGGGAAGCAAGAGAGGAAATAGCTGGGGCCTTAACAGATATCTTTGCAGCATCCTTAAACACGGGTGAGGTCCCGGAGGACTGGAGAATTGCTAAAGTTGTCCCCTTGTTTAAGAAGGGTAGCAGGGATAATCCAGGTAATTATAGACCGGTGAGCCTGACGTCAGTGGTAGGGAAGCTGCTGGAGAAGATACTGAGGGATAGGATCTATTCCCATTTGGAAGAAAATGGGCTTATCAGTGATAGGCAGCATGGTTTTGTGCAGGGAAGGTCATGTCTTACCAACTTAATAGAATTCTTTGAGGAAGTGACAAAGTTGATTGATGAGGGAAGGCTGTAGATGTCATATACATGGACTTCAGTAAGGCGTTTGATAAGGTTCCCCATGGTAGGCTGATGGAGAAAGTGAAGTCGCATCGGATTCAGGGTGTACTAGCTAGATGGATAAAGAACTGGCTGGGCAACAGGAGACAGAGAGTAGCAGTGGAAGGGAGTTTCTCAAAATGGAGATGTGTGACCAGTGGTGTTCCACAGGGATCCGTGCTGGGACCACTGTTGTTTGTGATATACATAAATGATTTGGAGGAAAGTATAGGTGGTCCGATTAGCAAGTTTGCAGACGACACTAAGATTGGTGGAGTAGCAGATAGTGAAGGGGAATGTCAGAGAATACAGCAGAATATAAATAGATTGGAGAGTTGGGCAGAGAAATGGCAGATGGAGTTCAATCAGGGTAAATGCGAGGTGATGCATTTTGGAAGATCCAATTCAAGAGTGAACTAGACAGTAAATGGAAAAGTCCTGGGGAAAATTGATGTACAGAGAGATTTGGGTGTTCAGGTCCATTGTTCCCTGAAAGTGGCAACGCAGGTAAATAGAGTGGTCAAGAAGGCATACGGCATGCTTTCCTTCATCGGACGGGGTATTGAGTACAAGAGTTGGCAGGTCATGTTACAGTTGTATAGGACTTTGGTTCGGCCACATTTGGAATACTGCGTGCAGTTCTGGTCGCCACATTACCAAAAGGATGTGGATGCTTTGGAGAGGGTGCAGAGGAGGTTCACCAGGATGTTGCCTGGTATGGAGGGCGCTAGCTATGAAGAGAGGTTGAGCAGATTAGGATTATTTTCATTAGAAAGGCGGAGGTTGAGGGGGGACCTGATTGAGGTGTACAAAATCATGAGAGGTAGACAGGGTGGATAGCAAGAAGCTTTTTCCCAGAGTGGGGGATTCAATTACTAGGGGTCACGAGTTCAAAGTGAGAGGGGAAAAGTTTAGGGGGGATATGCGTGGAAAGTTCTTTACGCAGAGGGTGGTGGGTGCCTGGAACGCGTTGCCAGCGGAGGTGGTAGATGCGAACACGATAGCGTCTTTTAAGATGTATCTAGACAGATACATGAATGGGCAGGAAGCAGAGAGATACAGACCCTTAGAAAATAGGCGACATGTTTAGGTAGAGGATCTGGATCGGCGCAGGCTTGGAGGGCCGAAGGGCCTGTTCCTGTGCTGTAATTTTCTTTGTTCTTTGTTCTTGTGGGAGAATCTAGAACTAGGGGTCACTGTTTAAAAATAAGGGGTTGCCCATTTAAGACAGAGATGAGGCGAAATATTTTCTCTCAGAGGGTCGTGAGTCTTTGGAACTCTCTTCCTCAAAAATCAGTGGAAGCAGAGACTTTGAATATTTTTAAGGCAGAGGTAGATAGATTCTTAAAAAGCAAAGGGGTGAAAGGTTCTTGAGGTAGGCGGGAATGTGGAGTCGAGGTTACAATCAGATCAGCAATGATCTTATTGAATGGCGGAGCAGGCTCGAGGGGCTGAGTGGCCTACTCCTGCTCCTAATTCGTATGTTCATATGTATTTAAAGACATTAGGATGAAAGCTGTCTGAAAGATATCTGGAGAATGTGACATGCTTATCAGTTTCCACTCAGCAACAGATCTGCACATATTTGCAGTCACATATGTGATTCCTTCTCATAACAAAAACATTCTTGAACTGTATGCTGATCGTTTCACTGGTATTGGAAAACTGAAAGGTGTTACATGCAAGCTGCATGTCAACCCTAATGTGCCCCCAGTTGTGCATCAACAGTGACGAATAACATTTCATGTCAGGAAACAGACAGGGAAGGAACTTCAACGCCTACTTGACCTTGACATTATTGAGAAAGTTGGGGATGAACCTACACCTTGGGTCTCACTGATACAAGTTGTCAAGAAACCCAAGAGTGAGAACCAGATTATAATCTGCGTTGATATCTGATCACCAAACCAAGCTAAACAACGAGAAAGACACTTGACACCAACAATCGATGACATCATAGAGAAAGCGAATGCTAAACACTTCGCTAAACTTGACCTCAATGCAGGTAGCATCAAATCAAGCTTGCAGAAGAATTGAGATATCTTACTGTATTATCTGCTCACATTGGACTTTTCTGATACAAGAGGCTCAATTCTGGAGTCAATTCAGCAGCTGAGGTATTTCAGCACTTGATCCAATCTGCACTTCAAAGACTTGAAGGCACACTGAACATCAGTGATGACATTCTCATCTATGGCCACAATGAATGTGAACTCGAGACATCACTACATGCATGCCTACAACACCTCAGGGAATGTTACCTCACCTTGAACAAAGACAAGTGCTTGTTTAATGAAAGCAGAATTGAATTCTTCGGTCATATGTTCAGTGGTGAAGAAGTATCACCTGATCCACGGAAAGTTGAAGCCATTGCAAACACTGCAGAGCTACAAATGTGCTGGAAGTCCGGAGTCTGCTAGGACTCGTCACGTACTGTAGTTGTTTCATTCCTGACCTTGGTACGCTATTTGCACCACCCGCCCCCCTCCCAGTACGTGATCTGACAAAAGAGACCACCAATTGGAAATAGACTAAATCACGCAAACAGACGGTACACCAGATCAAACGATGTTTGTCAGCAATTTGCACAAATGCCTATTTCAACCATGAGAAAACCACCCAGTTAATCATGGATGCAAGCCCAATTGGCTTAGGTGCAGTTCTCATACAGAAAGACAAGACAGGTAACCAATTGATTCTTGCGATGGTAAGCAGATCATTAATGCCTGTAGAGCAATGTTTTTCACAAACAGAGAGAGAAGCGCTCTCAATCACATGGGGTATCTTACACTTTCATCTCTACTTGTATGGAAGTGAATTTTAAATAATAACTGATCATAGTCCACGAGTGAGTTTGTTCAACAATCCACACAGCAGACCACCCACTTGAATAGAACATTGGATACTCAAACGACAAGAGTACGAGTTCCAGGTTGAGTATCAGCCAGGCAAACTCAACCCAGCGGACTACCTTTAGCAATATCCGCTGCCGACAGTCAGTCCTACTAGTTGTGAGGGAAAGTTTGCCAAACAACATCTTAACTACGTAAGTGTAAATATGCTGCCAAAGTTGCTCAAACTAGCTGACATGAAAGCAGCAACAAAACAAGATGAGGCTTCACAATTATCAATAAAGGCTATGGAATCACGAAACTGGAAAGATGTGATCGGGAAAGCGTCTACAAACGAAATTGCTCACACACTACAAGGTGTTCGAAATGAGCTCATCGTTAGAACCACATCTAATCTCATATTATACAACAACTGTATTGTCATCATAAATAAAAACAAGAAATTCTGGAAATACTCAGCAGGTCTGGCAGCATCTGTGGAGAGAGAAGCAGAGTTAACGTTTCAGGTCAGTGACCCTTCATCAGAACTGGATTTTGCTTTTATAACTGTACTGTCATTCCACACTCATTGAGGGAATGTGTTGTCAATGTAGCACATGAAGGACACCAAGGAAAAGCCAAAACCAAACAACTCCTTAGGGAAAGGTATGATTCCCAGGAATCGACCGTATGGTAGAACACAAAATCAATCAGTGTTTACCATGTCAAGCAACCACAATGTTAAATCTTCATGATCCGCTCAAGATGTCCGAACTACCTCCTGGATCATGGATTGAAGTTAGTTTTGACTTCACAGATTTGCCCACAGGTGAACACCTGCTTGTTGTCACTGATGACTATAGGAGATTCCCTATCATGGAATTAGTTATGTCAACTTCAACGAAAGCAGTCATCCCATAGCTTGACCAGATCTTCGCCTTGTTTGGAATCCCTCAATTGGTAAGAAGTGATAATGGACCCCCATTCAACAGTCATAGAACATAGAACAAAATATAGCACATAAGGAGGCCATTCAGCCCATTGTATCAGTGCTGGCTGAATAAGCTATCCACCCAAACTAATCCCACCTTCCAGCACCTGGTCCATAGCCTAGCAGGTTACAGCACCTTAGGTGCATGTCCAGGTACATTTTAAAAGAACTGATGGTCTCTGCCTCCACCACCGATCCTAGCAGTGAATTCCAGACATCCACCACCCTCTGGGTGAAAAAGTTTCTCCTCATGTCCCCTCTAATCCTTCTACCAATCACCTTAAATCTGTGCCCCCTGGTAATTGACCTCTCCACCAAGGGAAACAGCTCCTTTCTGTTTACTCTATCTAGGCCCTTCATAATTTTGAACACCTCAATCAAGTCACCCCTCAGTCTCCTCAATTCCAGGGAAAACAACATCAGCTTATCCAATCTTTCCTCATAGCTGCAACTCTCAAGCCCAGGCAACATTGTTGTAAATCTTCTCTGTACTCTCTCCAGAGCAATTATGTCCTTTCTGTAATGTGGTGACCAGAAGTGCATGCAATACTCCAGCTGTGGCCTAACCAGTGCTCTATACAGCTCCAGCATCACATCCCTGCTTCTGTACTCTATACCTCGGCCAATAAAGGAAAGCAATCCATATGCCTTCTTCACCACTCTGTCGACCTATCTTGCCACCTTTCGGGACCTGTGGACATGCACTCCAAGGTCTCTCACTTCTTCTACCCCTCTCAATATCCTCCCATTTATTGTATATTCCCTCACTTTATTTGCCCTCCCCAAAGGCATCACCTCACACTTCTCAGGATTGAATTCCATTTGCCACTTTTCCGCCCATTCAACCAAACCATTGATATCATTCTGGAATCCACGACTCTCCTCCTCACTATTAACGACATGGCCAAGTTTTGTGTCATCAGCAAATTTCCCAATCATGCCTCCCACATTTAAGTCCAAATCATTAATATATACCACAAACAGCAAGGGACCCAACACTGAGCCCTGTGGAACAAAACTAGAAACAGCTTTCCATTCACAAAAACATCTGTCGATTACTACCCTTTGTTTCCTGTCACTGAGCCAATTCTGGATCCAACCTGCTACCTTCCCCTGTATCCCATGGGCTTTCATTTTACTGACTAGTTTGCCATGCGGGACCTTGTCAAATGCCTAACTAACGTCAATGTAAACCACATCCACTGCACTACCCCCCTCATCAATCCTCCTTGTTGCTTCCTCAAAAACTCAATCAAGTTAGTAAGACATGACCTTCCCTTAACAAATCCATGCTGACTATCCCTGATTAATCCATGTCTTTCTAAGTGACAGTTTATCCTGTCCCTCAGAATAGATTCTAACAATTTACCCACCACTGAGGTCAGACTGACTGGCCTATAATTATTTGGCCTATCCCTCGCACCCTTTGTAAACACTGGTACAACGTTGGCAGACCTCCAATCGTCTGGCACCTCACCTGTATCCAGTGATGATTTGAAGATGATCCTCGGAGCATCCGCTATTTTCTCTCTGGCTTCCTTTAACAGCCTGGGATGCAAAACATCCGGCCCCGGTGATTTATCCACTTTCAGGGATGTCAGACCCTCAAGCACTTCCTCTCGCATTACGCTTATCTTATCTAATATTTCACTCTCCTCCTCTTTAACTACAATGTCTGCATCAACCCTCTCCTTTTCGAAGACAGAGACAAAAAACTCATTAAGAACCCTGCCCACATCTTCTGCATCCACGCATAAGTTCCCCTGTACACCTCTGATAGGCCCTACCCTTTCCTTAGTTATCCTCTTACTCTTAATGTACTGATAAAACTGATGTACTGATAAGTTCAGTAAATTTGCAAACTTCATTCATTGGAAAATCACACCCTGTTGGTCTAGAGCTAATGGAGAAGTCGAGAGATTTATTCAAACCTTGAAAAAAGTGATACGTGCAACTATAGCTGAGAACAAATCATGGAAGCAAGTGCTATATCACTTTCTCCGTAATTACACAGCAACCCCTCATTCGACTACTGGAAAACCTCCAGCTACAGTCATCTTTGCACATCCTATGTGCACACGTCTACCTGAGCTACTCTGCGAAGCTAATAATCAACATGTACATGAACGCAATCGAGAGCAGAAGGATCAAATGAAAGAAAATGCAGAGCAATACCTGAAATTTAGAGCTACACTGCTGAAGCCAGGAGATAAAGTACTTTGAAGTGTGATGGTCATATTGGAGAACAAACTACCCTTTATGAGATCCAATCATTTGTTGTGACCAACACAAAAAGATCAATGATCACTGTGAAGCACAATTCACAAATCATCACAAGAAATGTATCATTTTTCAAAGCACTGAAACCCCATTGAATCCGATTCTGATATCGACACCTCAGATGAAGAATATGAGTCAAA